>NC_033797.1:69074549-69210928 GCF_001876935.1 Asparagus officinalis | reverse complement strand
GCATGATGTATGGTCTAAATTTGACCACCTCACTACCAAGTTCAATGAAAAAACTTGGTACCAAGTTTCCCCATATTTCTCATATATATCACAACGCTTGAAAATATCAAACTGCTAATATAAAAATCAGTACAATAGTTTCTTTATGAGCTCAAAGCAATCCAGAATATAGTACTTGAAAATAAAACAAAACTGCTACTACAACTAAATCTCACTGATCATATAGAATCAAAAGACTCTAAAACACCCATACTAGATACATGTTCCTTGAAGAACCCTGGAGAAATTTCCTTGGTCAAGGGATCAGCATCATTAACTGAGTCGGCAGATGAGGAACCTCAATCAATCTTTGTTCGACCTTATCAAGGACTAACAAGTACTTCACACAAGTTCTTATTCTTTACAAACTGTACGACTGCCTGATTGTCACAATACAACTTTACTGGTCTCTGAATGGAATCCACCACCTTTAATTCACTGATGAAATTCTTGAGCCAAGAGGCATGCAATGTTGCTTCAAAAATAGCAACATACTCCGCCTCCATGGTGGATGCCGTCACTAAGGACTGCTTGACACTTTTCCAGGAAACTGCTCCTCTAGCGAGCAGAAATATATAACCTGATGTTGATTTTCTGCTATCAGCACATCCTGCAAAATCTGAATCTGAATAACTGACGGTTTCTAGATTTTCAGACCTTCTGTAGACCAACATGAAATCCTTGGTCCTTTGCAAATACCGCAAAACCTTCTTTATAGCTTTCCAATGAGCTACACCATGATTTTGCTGAAACCTGCCTAATATTCTCACGATATAACTGATGTCTGGCCTGATGCATGACACCGCATACATTAGACTGCCAACTACAGAGACATACTCCTCAGAGTTCACGAGCCTACGCTCAACTTCATTTCGCGGGCATTGAGATTTGTTGAACATATCTCCTTTGATAACTGGAGCTTCACCTGATGCACAAAACTTCATGCCATATCGCTGAAGGACTTTCTTAATATAAGCCCTTTGAGATAAGCCCAACAAGCCTTTAGTCCGATCTCTATGGATCTTGATGCCCAAAACATAATGAGCATCTCTGAGGTCTTTCATATCGAAATGCCTCGAAAGAAAATCCTTAGTCTCATGTAGGAGATGAATATCGTTGTTGGCAAGCAATATATCATCTACATATAATACTAGAATGAGAAATCGGCTCCCACTGATTTTAAGGTATATGCAGTGATCAATAGGATTCTCTCGGAAGCTATTTGATGTTATCGCTTGATGAAATTTTAAGTACCACTCTTTGAGACCATATATTGACTTCTTCAATCTGTAGACCAGATCTCCCTTAACTGCAAACCCTTCAGGCTGCACCATAAAGATTTCCTCATTCAGATCTCCATTCAAGAATGCCGTCTTAACATCCATATGATGGAGCTCAAGATCAAAATGGGCGACGATTGATGATATATACATCTGTCTTCAATGCCTCACCCCAAAAAACTTTCAGGCAAATCAGAATGACTCATCATACTACGAATAGCATCTTGATAAGTACGATTTCTTCTTTTAGCTACTCCATTTTGCTACGGAGAACTTGGGAGAGTGTACTGAGGAACAATGCCTTGTGACCATGAATGTACCATCCTGATCGCTTTTACCATAGAATTCCCCACCTCGATCGGAACACACGGATTTAATCTTTCTTTCTAACTATTTTTCAACTTTAGCTTGAAAAATCTTGAAAACATCCAGTGCCTCATATTTATGGTGAAGAAGAAAAATATAGGCATTGCGCGAAAAATCATCTATGAAGGAGATGAAGTATCGTTGACCATCATGAAAGGGAGTGGGAAAAAAAAGGTCCACAAATATCTTTATGAATGAGGTCAATGAGACCTTCACTCCTAGAGGCTTTAAATTTTCTCAATTTAGTCATCTTTCTCTTGATACAGTCAACACATGTACCAAAATTAGAGAAATCTAACTGTTCAAGAACACCAGACTTTACTAAGGATTCCAATCGTTTTCTTGAAGCATGTCCCAATCTCCGATGCCAAATTGTGGAAGAATTGTTATTAAGCCTAGGACGCTTTGTACCAGAAGAAGAAGAATTCACAGACATACAGAGAGGGGAAAGCAAAGATGCATCCAAATTTAATCTATAAAGACCGTCAATTAAGAAACCATGTCTGATAACATCCAAATCATTTCTGATAGAAACAGAATTATTCTCGAAAACAAAGCTAATGCCTAGAAACTGAAATAAAATTCCTTCTCATAGGAGGTACATAGAAAGTGTCTGATAAAACTAAGGAAGCTCCAGAATCCAAGCGCAGCCTGAAAGTCCCAACGAGCTCCACCTCCAAAGGCTGTGAGTTTTCCAAAAACAGTTACTCATTTGTCCTTGCCTTCCAACTGTGGATTATTCCCTCCCTTCTTCTTCAGCCACTGCTTATACTTCAGACAGTCTCTCTTCATATGACCAGGTTTCTTGTAGAAGAAACATTCAACCTTTTCACTTGCTGAAGAAGTGCTAGAAACAATGGAAATTTTGTCGAAAGACTTCTTCCCCTTATTGTGCCCTTGATTCTTGAAGGATTTCTTTCCTGCCTTATTTGGTCCAAGCTTGCCATGTGCCAGATTTTTCATCTCAGCTTTTCCTATTTTTAGCCGCTCTTCCTCAGCAACACATACATCAATAAGCTCATTCAAGTCCCATTTCTTGTCTTGAGAACTGTAGTTCACCTTAAAAGTGTCAAATTTGCTTGGTAGAGAAGCGACTGCAAAATGAACCATCAGATCATCCTCTAACCGAAGTCCTAACTCTTCCTGAGACGAATGATCAACTGAGAGACCTTCAAAATGTGCTACCGAACATCACCACTTCCATCATATTTCAGATTAATGAGTTTGACTAGATAACTGGACTGTCTCACTCTAACGAATCCCTCAAACTGCTTCTTGATGGTCTCAAGCAACTCCTTAGCACTCTCGCAAACCAGAATCCCTCCACGAATAGTCTGGTCCACCGATGCTCTAATGATCAGCATTGCAAGCTTGTTGACTTTGACCCACTTAGCATGATATTTCTTTTCAGATTGACTTGATGACTCATCAGGCTCTTTTGGCTTATCTCAGTGAGAACATAGCCGTAGTCAAGACACCCAAGTACTATTTCAACTTGCATCTTCTAGTTGCCATAGTTGGAACCGGTGAGGGGCTCAATCCCAGTCAGATGCTTCTAGATAAACTGTCCGTCCATCTGAATTAAACCATGGATGTAAAATCGAATGAGACCTTTAGTTTTATTAAGTTTAATATTTTCACATCCAATTTAGGGTTAGAATGGATGGGTTAGAGTGCTTTATGTATGCAACCTTCCACTCTGCAGGATAGGCGGATGCATCATCTCATCACACCTTTGGGCAAGTGATTTGACATGCTATTCGCCCCCCAAATATGATATATAATCACCTACAGAACTAGCCTACATAGTGTCAGTTTGATTTGAACACTTCCTAACCTTTGGGTAATAGGGTTATTCTCCTCTCACTGACCTGTTTCAACTATCATGCACCACTTATCCCGTAGGGGATTTCCTAGACACCTTTGGACAAGACTAGTAGTCCACCCACAAGTAAGTGCAACCTTCCAGTCCAAATGAGACTAAACTCAACCTTAGAAAATTAGGGTATTATAGGTTGGTCACCTTTGGACAAGACACTAACCTACTCTACCATAATTTCCAAGTGACTGTTTTACTGATCTTTCTTAACCCCATAGGTTGATCTAATATTGTAATATGTTTTATCATGAACCCAAATATTTACCCCACCTAAATTAATGATATAATCAGGGTAAATCAATTATCTTTATGTGCATACAATAATTTTTTATGAATTGTCCAAATTGCTGTATTAAAACTTTATGAAATTAAAATAAAAATTGTATAGTTGAAAAGTACACAAAATAATCTTTCCAACGACTATTTATGGGCTCAAACCGGACTTAAAATGAATATGTAGCCACCAAAATAAAATGAATGGTCAAAACTGTAATGGGTCGGGTCTGGAAATTAATGGGTCTGACCCATTTCATAATGGGTTGGGTCAGAATTTTAATGAATCTAATTCATTACTGTAGCGGGTCGGGTCTATTACATACTGGATCGGGTTTGGCTTAATGGGTTATAGGGTTATATAACTCAAATAATAAATTAATCTAATTATTTACTAATTAAATTAATTAATTAATTAACTAAAACCCTAATAAAAACCCTAACCCTAACCCCACCTAACCCAAGCAGCCTTCCGCCGCCATCACCCAAGCCTCTTATAGATCCGGCCCTCCGTCGCCGACCGCATCCCCGTCGCCGCGATCCTGGCCGACCTCCTTCTTAAAGTTGGAGTTCGTGAGGAAGATGATGTTGCCTTCATCGGCGAGCGACGACGAGATGTTTCTCAGCAAAAGTTGATCACAAATATTAAAAGCAATCTAATTATTCTAAAGGAGATGCGGCCATGGCTGGAGTTTTCTTCATCTAGTAGCAAAGATGAAATTATTGTAGATAAAAAAGAACTCCAGCAACAAAGATTCATCCGAAAAAAAACTTTAATTAATTACTATTTCAAGTTCTAGATCAGCAGCAATATCCTTTTTTTTTTATCTTTGCTGTGACCATGAGTTGATGCGGCTGTGGTTGAGCAGCCATGGTTGAGATTGATCTTTTTCTGTGAGGATCTGAATCCTCTGGTAGCTCTCTTCGCACCATTTGTGGCCATGATTGAAGCTGGAAAGAAAATTGAGAAGAGTTTGTATAGGAGAGAATTGAGGGAGAAGGTTGTAGGCTGTCTAAAAATCACAATAGATAGCTTATACCCCATCAAATACTGATGATGGAAGTTACAATCTGACGACTTCCAGAAGGCTACAATTTGAAGACTTTTACATAGATCGCTGATGGTTACAATCTGACAACCTTCACGACAACCAATGAGAGCTCTAGTTCAACAGCATTCACAATCAACATCGGGAGTTACAATCTGACGACTCTCATATTCTCAAGGAGCCAAGACGAAGATTACAGAACAATGATCTTTGCAACGCTATGACAAAAGAGATTACTTATTGATAATCTCTCCAAAGCAAGACGCGGAACTCATCACCGCGCTCTAAGACCAAAACACGGAGATCCTCCCCATGTATCAACACCAAAACACGGAGGTCCTCCCCGTGTGTCAACAGTAAAACGCTGGAGTCGGACCCGCGTCACAACATCAAAACACGAGGGTCGAACCCACATTACAACATCAAAATGCTGGAGTCGGACCCGCGTTACAACATCAAAACGCTGGAGTCGGACCCACGTTACAACATCAAAACGCTGGAGTCGGACCCGCGTTACAACATTAAAATGCTGGGGTCGGACCCGCGTTTTTCAATGCCCAGCGAGTACCCAACTCCGCGTCTCCATTCTAAAACGCGGAGTTAGGGTCCTGAACGCCGACGTGGGCGTTTGACTCGTTCAAACACGAGCTGAACGGTTGTAGGAACCGTTTTCCCTCCACGATTTGAGGGATTTCCGCCCCACTTAGGAGCGGATTAAGGGGGCGGTTACACCCCTTAATTCCCTATAAATATGAGTAAACTTAATGGAGTTCAGGCTGGCTTTTTGGATCTGAGACTTGGCAGCGAGGTTGGGGTTTCTTGGCTCGGATTGATCCTCTCTTCAGCAGCGAAGAGGAGATCTTTTGGCTTGGCAGCAAGGGAGAGATCGACGTTCATCCTCAGCAACGATCGACCACCGGAGCTTTCTTCTAGCCTTGGCTTATTAACCGATCTTCGGTTCAAATCAACTCTTTCACAGAGTTATTCTAAACTCGTTCAGAGTTCTCAAACTTGCCACACAAGTTCTCCACAGCGTCTAATCGTGAGGAGAAGACATCGTTCCAGTGAAGCAAAACGTCGGATCGTCAACGGAGAGCAAACTTGACGCAAGCATTCGAGGGAGGCACTCCATCGCTACCGTGAAGAACCCAGTTTTAAACAAAGGGGAGAATCAAATTCATTCTCCTCTCTTTTGTAATCGGAATCCAAATTGTAATCGATTTTGAGAGAATACAAGTCAATTTTTTCTTTCATTATTTTTTTTACATCAAATTTTCCACAAACAAAAGATGGCGACTCCGCTGGGGACTAGCTTCTCTGATGAAGAAGTGGTGACGCAATCCGACGTCAAGCTCGCTGGAACAACGGTCGAAACTCTCGTGGTAGAGTTTGATCAAGCCAAGTTTGAGAAGGCCCTCTCCTCCGGATCCCTTAGCCTCAAGGCTATGCGCAAGATCCACAAAGTCTCTAAGGAGACTAAAGCTCCAATGGTTGCTCCTATGCCAAAGGAAACCCTTTCCTTTAGCCTTTGGCAACCCTTTCCTTTAGCCGAGATTGCTCGAGCAGCCCCTCCTCCGAAGGAGCGGGCTCGGTTTATGCCAAACGCACCCCTCAGTGGCGCGTTGTGTAATCAAAATGCAGCCTTCAGAGGTGCGTTTCAACATCAAAACGCAGACCTCAAAACTATGTTGATCTGGCTGAACGCAACTCTCAGGAGTGCGTCCCAGAACCAAAACACAACTCTCAGGAGTGCGTTCCACAAACTGAACGCAACTCTCAGGAGTGCGTTTCAGAATCCGAACGCAGATTGCAGGACTGCGTTTCACTAGCAAAACGCAAACTTTGGTCTTGCGTTAACCAAGCTAAACACGACCCTCGTGTTCCTTCTTTGGAACACGATGTGATTCGTCGTGTTCAAAATGATCAACATGGATTTAAAATTCATGTTTGCCAAGAACTAGTCCCATCCTTTAACAGACAGGGGGTTCCATCTCTACCCTCACGCTCTGTGAGAGGTTCATCCCAAGTCTCTGACTTGCGGGAATTGCTGTTGATGTTCAACCGACCAACGAACGTCGTTTTGCTCAATAATCGATGACATTCTCACAGGAAGAAGACTTTAGAGGATGAATACCTTGGAGTCACTGCTCAATAATCGATGACATTCTCACAGGAAGAAGACTTTAGAGGATGAATACCTTGGAGTCACTTCTAATATGGTTGGCAGAGGGAGATCATCAATCCCTAGTTCTGACGAGTCAGAGACAGATCGTTCTCCAAGCGTCAGAGCAATCACTAACGAGTTTGAAGGAATCTACCAACGTACTCGGACTCGAACAGGAGCCATTCCTCCTATCAACTATCGGAGTTTAGCTAGAGGAACCAATTCTGATGATGAACACTCAGCCATTACAGAGTCCCAATCATCAAGCTCTTTTGTTGAACATGAGAGCTTCGCTTATATGACGGGAAGCCATGAAGATCTCGCGAAGAGGCTTGATGAACAGGAGGCCATGCTCAAATCTCAGCAAGAGGCCATCAATGAACTCATGGCCCTGTTGACTTAAATCATCACAGACAAGGCCAAATCTCAGGAGATAGATTCGTCGCTTAGGCAAGAATCTTCCCAGAGGAGAAAAGCGTCTTCATCCTGACTTCACACAAGCAAAGGGAAGGAAAAAGTGATTGATGACGCTGCTTCTGACAAAGAAGCTCATAACCTAGAATCTTCCTCTGATGAAGGAAGAGAGACGGGGAACGAGCAAAATCTCCAATCTGCCAAAATGGAAGAATTGGAAACCTGTCTCAACGTCATTGCCAACAGAAGCGATCTTCAAGACGAGGGAGTTGTCAGGCCCTATCCTGCCGAATGGGATACAGCCCCTTATCTTCTGAAGTTCGAAATCCCGACGTTACAAACTTTTGACGGCACGGGATTACCGAACCAACATATCTATCATTTCAAGTCACAGGCTGGAAATGTGATATCAAATGACGTCATACTGGTTCGATTGTTCATTAGCACCCTCTAGGGAGTTGCCTTTGAATGGTTCAGGAAACTGCCTACCGGATGTATCCAAAAGTGGGCAGATCTAGAGAGACTATTCCTATCAAGATTCTTTGAAGAGGATACAGAAGTCTCCATCCATACCCTTCTCGCCACTAAGCAGAAGAAGAGGGAGTCCATCAAAGCCTTCGTCAAAAGGTTCCGAACCATGGCTCTCCGATGTTCGTCAGGTATGACACAGTCTACTTTAGTAGAGACCTGTCGACATAACTTGCAGACCGACCTCCTAGCCCGAATCGGAGTTGCAGAATGCCGTTCCTGGAGACAACTAATCTCTCAAGGCGAACAGGCTCAAAAGATTATTGCCAGGATCGAAGCTGAAGAACAAAGTAGGCATGATCAACCTGAGCAATCGGACCAAGCCCAATCTCCTCAGTCAGAAGGGGAAGATACTACGGCCACTGAAGCTAATCCTCTTCAGTAGGATGCCGGGTCTCCAATAACTATTACGTTAACAATTACCTCTGATAGTCTGACTCGTTAGATAGTGGCCTACTAGGCGATGTGTCATGTCTACTCCTTTTCCCCCCTGCACTTGTTCAAGACTGGGGGTTGGTTTATTTATAGTTCATTGGATTATGAATAATAAACTTTCTGAGTTATCATGTTCAATAGAATACCTTTGTCAACCATAAGATCCACAAAACTATCACGTTAACAGTTACCTCTGATAGTCCCTCAACTTGCCAATCCTCTTCAATAGGATGGCAGGTCCACAAAACTATCACGTTAACAGTTACCTCTGATAGTCCCTCAACTTGCCAATCCTCTTCAATAGGATGACAGGTCCACAAAACTATTACGTTAACAGTTACCTCTGATAGTCCTTCAACTTGCCAATCCTCTTCAATAGGATGGTAGGTCCATAAAACTATCACGTTAACAGTTACCTCTGATAGTCCCTCAACTTGCCAATCCTCTTCAATAGGATGACAGGTCCACAAAACTATAATATTAACAGTTACCTCTGATAGTCCATCAACTTGCCAATCTTCTTCAATAGGATGGCATGTCTAAAAAACTATCACGTTAACAGTTACCTCTGATAGTCAAACTCATCAGATAATGGCCTACCTGGTGATGTGAATCTATTCCGACTTTATGGATAGTGCCCCGCTAGGTGATGTGCCTTGTCTACCTCTTTTTATTCCCCTGCTAAGTCTTAATCAAGACTGGGGGTTGATTACTTGGAATCCACTGGATTAAGAGTAACGAATCTTTCACATCGTCGAGTTAACATTACACTTCTGACGATCATCATCCCCACAGAGTATGTATTCAGTTTGCATCACTCCCAATTTGTCACGTTAACAATACACCTCTGACAATCAACTTATCAATCCTTGACAATAGGATGATAAGTCCTCAGAATTGCTCAAATCGCAATCTTCCCCAGCAAGACACTAAGTCTTATACTATCGCTTCTGATGATAAACTCACCTAGCAAGTCTCCCCAGCGAGACGCTAATCCCCAAAATCTTGTGCAAGTCACAAGTACACCCCAAATTCTTGTCACGTTAACAATACACCTCTGACAAAACCCACTTATCAATCCTCGTCAATAGGATGATAAGTCCCCAAAGTTGCTCCAATCGCAACACATTCCTGTCAAGTTAACATTACACCTCTGACAATTAATTTATCAATCCTCTTCAACAGGATGATCAGTCCCCAAAGTTGCTCCAATCGCAACACATTCCTGTCAAGTTAACATTACATCTCTGACAATCAACTTATCAATCCTCTTCAACAGGATGATAAGTCCCCAAAGTTGCTCCAATCGCAACAAATTCTCGTCATGTTAACACTACACCTCTGACAATCAACTTATTAATCCTCTTCAACAGGATGATAAGTCCCCAAAGTTGTTCCAATCATAACAAATTCTCGTCATGTTAACACTACACCTCTGACAATCAACTTATCAATCCTCTTCAACAGGATGAGTCATGTTAACACTACACCTCTGACAATCAACTTATCAATCCTCTTCAACAGGATGATAAGTCCCCAAAATTACCCCGATCGCAAATTCTTCTTGTCACGTTAATATCACACCTCTGACAAAATCCACTTATCGACTCTCTTCAATAGAGCGATAGATCCACAAACCCGTCAAGTTAACACCACACCTCTGACGACCAAACCAGCTTATCGACTCTCTCCAATAGAGCGATAGGTCCATAAAATACTATTAGGTTAACATCACACCTCTAACAGTCAAACCCCCCAATGAACTTGTTAATTCTTTTTTAATAAGAATAGCAAGTTTTCATTATTAAATCCCCAGTGGATTAAAGATTTTCTGGAATTATCCTAATGATAGTGAAGAAAATTTCTAAATTTCACTCTAAGTGAAAAATCATGCCAAGTTAATACTACACCTCTGGCACTTCCATCTTTCTTTCAGTGTTTCAAGTAACACGGGAAGAAACAGCACCAAAAATCCATCCCTTGTACGCATGGAGGACTTTATCTCGATCCTTAATTAGAGATAAGTCTACGTCTAACACGCGTTGCCGGTTAATCTTTCACCGTGAAAAAGACATCAGGATTCATCCCTGGGGGAATTTATCTCGACCCCTAAACAGAGATAAGTCTGCATCTAACACATGTTGCCGGGTAGCCTATTCCTGCAATAATGGCAAAGTCTACGTCTTCAATATCGTAGCAGGTTGTTATTAATAACACCAGAATCCATGCCTTACACGCATGGGGGACTTTATCTCGATCCCTAATTAGAGATAAGTCTACGTCTAACACGCGTTGCCGGTTAATCTTTCACCGTGAAAAAAACACCAGGATTCATCCCTGGGGGACTTTATCTCGATCCCTAAATAGAGATAAGTCTACGCCTAACACGCGTTGCCGGTTAGTCTTTTCCCGTCAAAATGACAAAGTCCATGTATTCAAAATCATAGCATCAAGACTAAGAGAGTTCATTCTCTTAGCACAACGTTACATGTGGAACGGACCTAGATAATTCACGTGCTAGCCCGACTCAAACGGTAGTCGGTAAAGGCTTATCAAATCTGTTGATGGCTGAGGGTTTGCCAAAAATCCTATGAATGTTGGCGGGCCCATCAGCTGAATGGATGTGAGCCGTGGCGTGGCGTTTGAGAGTTTCTGCTCATGAGTGGCTTGTATCGTCGCAATAGTTTCTATTCGAAGCTCATCCTCTCATAGGTCCTGCGTGTCAAATCTCTTCAACCAAGATGCCTTTGAAGCGGGAGCAGAGGACAACTCCTTATGACAAGGAATCAACAGCTCCAGGATCAGAGTTGAGATCCAAAGTATTCCGAAAATTCGTCCCAGTCAACCGTGAATTTTCGAAAACTTTGGAGGGGTTTCTGTAGGCTGTCTAAAAATCACAATAGATAGCTTATCCCCCATCAAATACCGATGATGGAAGTTACAATCTGACGACTTCCAGAAGGCTATAATTTGAAGACTTTCACATAGATCACTGAAGGTTACAATCTGACAACCTTCACGACAACCAATGAGAGCTCTAGTTCAACAGCATTCACAATCAACATCGGGAGTTACAATCTGACGACTCTCATATTCTCAAGGAGCCAAGATGAAGATTATAAGACAATGATCTTTGCAACGCTATGACAAAAGAGATTACTTGTTGATAATCTCTCCAAAGCAAGACGCGGAACTCATCACCGCGCTCTAAGACCAAAACGCGGAGGTCCTCCCCGTGTATCAACACCAAAACACGGAGGTCCTCCCCGTGTGTCAACAGTAAAACGCTGGAGTTGGACCCGTGTCACAACATCAAAACGTGAGGGTCGAACCCACATTACAACATCAAAACGTTAGAGTCGGACCCGCGTTACAACATCAAAACGCTAGAGTCGGACCCGCGTTATAACATTAAAACACTGGGGTCGGACCCGTGTTTTTCAATGCCCAGCGAGTACCTAACTCCACGTCTCCATTCTAAAACGCGGAGTTAGGGTCCTGAACGCCGACGTGAGCGTTTGACTCGTTCAAACACGAGCTGAACGGTTGCAGGAACCGTTTTCCCTTCACGATTTGAGGGATTTCCGCCCCACTTAGGAGCGGATTAAGGGGGCGGTTACACCCCTTAATTCCTTATAAATATGGGTAAACTCAATGGAGTTCAGGCTGGCTTTTTGGATCTGAGACTTGGCAGCGAGGTTGGGGTTTCTTGGCTCGGATTGATCCTCTCTTCAGCAGCGAAGAGGAGATCTTTTGGCTTGGCAGCAAGGGAGAGATCGACGTTCATCCTCAGCAACGATCGACCACCGGAGCTTTCTTCTAGCCTTGGCTTATTAACCGATCTTCGTTTCAAATCAACTCTTTCACAGAGTTATTCTAAACTCATTCAGAGTTCTCAAACTTGCCACACAAGTTCTTCACAGTGTCGAATCGTGAGGAGAAGACATCATTCCAGTGAAGCAAAACGTCGGATCGTCAACGGAGAGCAAACTCGACGCAAGCATTCGAGGGAGGCACTCCATCGCTACCGTGAAGAACCTAGTTTTAAATAAAGGGGAGAATCAAATTCATTCTTCTCTCTTTTGTAATCGGAATCCAAATTGTAATCGATTTTGAGAGAATACAAGTCAATTTTTTCTTTCATTATTTCTTTTACATCAAATTTTCCACAAATAAAGGTGAACAAAGGTTGAAGAAGAACAGAGATAAGAGTTGAGGAAAAGAAAACTTCAGATTTCATTCATTCCTTTACTGATCATTACAACTCACTATTTATACAACTCAACAATTCAATCCTCTCTCAAAGAAACGTGCACTGTTTGTGCACGTGCACACAGTTTAACTGAAACAACAAAAACAGAAACATTTATACAGTTGCTGAGCTGGACACTTCATATAGGACCCTAGTAATTATAAGTGCTTGCAGATAGCTCCCTAGGCTTTACATATCAGACCAAAGCTTCCAAGTCTTCAGCTTCAGCTCCAGGTTCTCAGCTTCCAAAGCTCTCGACTCAATCGACGGGTTCCCATCCAAAATATTAGCTCCTGACAATTCCCTTCCCCTTAATTTGGACCTTGTCTCAAGGTCAAACGTAGGAAACCTTTAAAAAAAATCCCAATAAGATTCCCAATAAGATCCCAACTATTGATTGTTGTTGTACACATCATACTACGGTTGTGCTTGTGTCACAGGATTAATGTATGGAAAATCTGATGAACCTGTGAAATACACATCCTGTGCATTTTTATGAACAAGTCGGTCATCATAACTCTGAATCCCAGTCCTATTAACGTAATCATTCAGCGTCCTATTTCTTTGCTCCAGGAATTCAGGCTGGCATGAAGAATAAGCATGTGCAGGTATAGGTGCATGATCTAAATCATCAGACCCCCCAGCAAGCAAAGGACTTGTATTTTCTTGTATGGGAATCACTGCATTGCTGTTGTAGATGCCATATTGATGTCGTTCCTGTAGCGCAAGATAACTGAAGTTGTTAGAGTTTATCGACTGTGTTGGATTTGGATTTAGATTCTTCAGATGTTGTAATTGTCGGTTAAGGTTGATGAATTCTCCACGAAGAGCATTGTAGTTGATATTGTAGTCAACATTGGAGGTAGAACATTCTCTCTCGATATATGTGATTCGATATACTCCTTTTATCGAGTTCCAGTAGCTCCTTATTTCTATAGCGCTCCGACCAGGTAGTTGTTCGGTGATGGCAGACCACTTGTTTCCCAATGTATCATGCAAGCACCTGATGGTTTTGAGCTCCTCGTCAGTGAACGGTCCCTTCTTACGATTGGGGTGAAGATGAACCATCCACCGATTTTGACAGCTCCCGCCAAAACGTCGCAATCCAGTGTTCTTCCTCACGGCATTCCACTTTCCCTCTCCATACTTTTTGACATAATCTTCAAGAATCTTGTCCTCACTCGGAGTCCACGGCCAATGGCGTTTATAGTTGTCGTTACTATCGTCAGTGATTATTGGTCCCTTCTTAAGATTATGGCGAACATGGTTTGTCCACCGATCTCTACAGCTCTTGCCTTCATGCTGTAATTCCGTGTTGTTCTGCACCATATTCCAGCTTCCCTCTCCATTCTTTCTGACATAATCTTCAAGAACCTCATCCTCGCTCTCGGTCCACAGCCTCCGAAGGTTAGGACCAACGTCTTTACCATCATCCCTCTGACTCCACGGCTCTTCTGGAAGCTTACGGTCACCGTCGTTACTGTCGCCAACCATGTCTTTGCCAGTCATTGCGGATGGTATCGTTGATGATTTAGTTGTCATTGATCTTTTTTTTGCCTTTCTGGAGAACCATTGTTTTCCAATCTCCACCCATTTATTCTTGACTGCTTGGGACGAACCAATCTTGAAAATCTGACCACCAACTTTTTCCTCGAGCTCGGCCCTCGAGATCCTCTCAGGAGACACCGCTGAAAAAACCTGAGCCTCCGGCGATCCGTTCAAATCATACAACTTTGTCTTTTTAGTCTTCTTCTTCTTGCTTGAGATTGGCCATGGTGGGTTCTTGAGCTTTGGCTTTCTTTTGTTTGAGGATGGCCATGGCGGTTTCTTGAGCTTTGGCTTTCGGTGGAGACGAGAAGACTACGGCTTCTTCGTCTTCTTCTTCCTTTCATCAGATGTTGGAGATCGATGAAGACGTGAAGATTGCGGCTTCTTCGTCTTCTTCTTCCGTGCAGCAGATGTTGGAGAGAGATCAGCATCTTCTTTAGGCGATCGATTCCGGTTCCTCCACGAATGCCTCAAAGACCCCTACAGGTTCTTGGTGGATCTCAACGGCTCACTGAGGCATTTCGTCGAACACCTTTGTTGGGTTTTCTTGGAAGAAGAAATCTGAGTTGAATTTGGAGAGACTGGGAAAGATTGGAGATGGGTTTCACGGGAAGAGACTAGGAAAGATTAGAGAACACCAGTGAAATCAAACTTCCTCTAAGATTGATGGTCATGTTCATTGACTTGATCCCTAACGCCTGATCCCATAATTCCACGGTCGCTTCTTGATTCTGAGCTCAAGATTCGCCGATCGTTCTTCATCCCAGCACCCAAGATTCCTTGGCCCAGATTCTTGGTGCCTAGCCCCAATATTCCCCGATCACTTCTTAGCTCCGAGGTAAAGACCCTTCGTTCATCTCTTGCTCCTGACCCTGTGACTCCTTAGCCCTGATCCTTGGAATTCCTGAGTTCTTGGAGAAGTTTTGCATTCTCTTCCAGCTGAGAAGATATCCTACTCATTCTTGTCGTCCATTGTTGATCGAATAAGCTCGGCTCTGGTACCAATTGTTAGGTACCTATGCTTGTTAGGTACCTAAGCAACTTGGGGAACCTACCCTTAAAAGCTAGCTGTTAAGGGGGAAGAATCAAGCCACTTAAATACCCTATCAAGCACCCTATATTACTCGATGTGGGACTTAGGCATCCCATACTACCCAAGTCCCTATCATAGCACCGTCCCTGAAAGCCGACGTCTCGATGGCTGCACTCTATGACGCTTCACTCGGCGGTGCTTTACTCGGCCTTTTCCGGTCAGCCCCTCCGCCGGTCAGCCTCTCCACAGGTAGTCCTTTTCGTAACGCTGACAACCAGCTCTGATACCAATTGTGAGGATCTGAATTCTCTGGTAGCTCTCTTCGCACCATTTGTGGCCATGATTGAAGCTGGAAAGAAAATTGAGAAGAGTTTGTATAGGAGAGAATTGAGGGAGAAGGTGAATAGAGGTTGAAGAAGAACAGAGATAAGAGTTAAGGAAAAGAAAACTTCAGATTTCATTCATTCCTTTACTGATCATTACAACTCACTATTTATACAACTCAACAATTCAATCCTCTCTCAAAGAAACGTGCACTGTTTGTGCACGTGCACACAGTTTAACTAAAACAACAAAAACAGAAACAGTTATACAAATGCTGAGCTGGACACTTCACCCTAGTAATTATAAGTGCTTGCAGATAGCACCCTAGGCTTTACATATCAGACCAAAGCTTCCAAGTCTTCAACTTTAGCTCCAGGTTCTCAGCTTCCAAAGCTCTCGACTCAATCGATGGGTTCCCATCCAAAATATCAGCTCCTGACGTTTTCCCTTTTTTAATCTTTTGTTCGCTGGCCATGGCCACAGTTTGACGGCAAATAAAGAAAAAAAATTATAGATCTATTCTGACCCATGATGAAATTTCATGGCCATAGCCGCAGAACTTGCAAATTGTTGAATAAATTTTTTTAATCCGAAAAAAACTTTAATTCTAGATCAAAATTCATGCACAAACTGAGCTCTGATACAACTGTTAGATAATTTAACGATCTAGGCATGAATAGTTAAACCAGAAAAATAGATCTAAATTACCGTTCACCGACGAAAAATAATGGAAGTCTTCTCCTCTCTCCTCCAGTAGCCAGCGATGGGAATTTGGTCTCTTTTCTGCGTACGGTTGAGAGGAGTGACTCCCACTCTTAAATAGATATTTGTGATTAACCCTACCCGTCATGGTTTAATCACAACCGTGGGATTACACTCTGGTTGATCCTATCCTTTAGATATTCAAGATAACCACCCAACTTGATAAACATGAAACTGTCTAACTAGACCATGTGGATAGCATCCGGATTCTAATTTGAATCGATGACAACTTTAAATCAAACCAAAAAACGAGTAGGTTGGGCCATATGGGTTCGTTGGATTAATCGAACCCAACAAATCTTTCCTCCAAATTTTCAGTTCCCCAGTTTTTCTTAGGATATAACATGTCCTAATTCATTTCATATCCATTTTCTACGTTTCCCCCAATTTCTTATAAAAATTAGAGACACTTCCGCAATGTCTTTCTCTATTAATATTTCAGTACCATTTTCTTCCACAAAGGAAATCAAATTAGATATTCTCTTGCCATTAGGTATATGATGAAAATAAGCACTATTACTGTCTCCTTTTTTAAGCCAGAGAGTTTTTAGATCTTTATTTCCATAAAGTTTACTGTGGCGAAAGAATATTATTCAACTGATTACATAACTCATATCTTTTAGTTTTCTGTCACAATTTTATTCAAATCTCAATTTTCCTCCAAGACATTAATTTCTAAAATCTCCTCTAGAATACTCTTTTTTATGATACTATGAAAATTTATTGAGGCACAATGTTTCATCTTTTTTCTCAAAAAGCTCAGCTTTGCAATAATATTTCTTGCAGCAGAAAAACACATAGGAGCCTCATTCCACCATTTATGAACATTTTGATCAAAATTATCATGTTGCATCTAAAATTTCTCAAATCTAAAAATCTTTCTCCTAGAAATATCATATTTGATTTCTAAACACACACAAACATGATCTACAAGAGTGCTAGCATAAACAAAAATTTGTAACTCGAGGAGCAGTCCGTGGTGCAAGTTAGCGGGCGATCTAGATGTTGCTAACTTGCACACCTGCTGAGATCAAATGGTGAGGAAAAAGAGAAATAATGGGAAAAAGATCCTTAGCATTGGTCTTAGAGCTGCAAATCCAAATTTAGCTACTCCTGGTGATCATTTTGATACCGATTTTGTTGAAGATGATGAAGAATCTCCCTCTAGTATAATGGGTTCAACTGGACCTAAGGGAGAAAGGAAGAAGAAGATAATGGCGGATATTCTTGAATCTACTACTTCTCTGGGATCTCAGATGATGGATCCTCATTTCGGTAAATCTCCTATCTCTAGTAGATCTAATAGGGTTTCTTGGGCCGATGAAGTTGATTTGGGGAAAGAGTCTTCTCTCTCTCGATCTCAGTAATCCAGTTCATCGAAAGAAGTAAAATTCTTAGCCCATTGATTTCTGCTTCGAATCCAGTTTGCTCCATTGTTTTCTGCTTCGATCCGATTCTTCTGCAAAACTTGATATTATTCCATTGATTTTTGCTCTGCAAAGCCTGATTCAGTTACTGTCAATTTGGATCAAAGTACAAATCTTAATACAGATAATTTGATCTGATTCTCTACCTCTCGGTCTGAAATGTTAAGAAAAGTTGGTGTGAGTCTCTTTTCAGATAATAGGAAACAGGGTGCCTGGATTAGTTTGAGCTACAATTCCTCGCTGGAACTGATACAGTCATTTTTGATGATGATGATGAATGGAATGCAGGGGCTTCTATCTGGAAATTCTCTCTTGTTGGTCAAGTTCTGGGTATAAATGTAAGATTTAAAGCAATGGAAAGTTTTGTTAAAAAAGTCTGGTCACATCTTGCAAATCCAGAAATCTGTCTTCTTAAACCAGGGGTGTTTCTCTTTAATTTCAATAGTAAAGATGAAATGAATGAAATACTTATGAGTGGACCTTGGTTTTTTGGCTCAAGACATTTCTTATTAAAAGCATGGTCTATGGGGGATGATTTTGAAAAAGCTGATGAACACATCTACCCGATGTGGATCCAGTTCCCTGCATTAAAACTGAATCTGTGGAATGAAAAGGGGATAAGAAAAATTGCTAGTCTTATTGGTCACCCTATTGCTACTGATAAGCTTACTGCAAATAGGAAAAGGTTAGCTTATGCAAGAGTTTTGGTTCAGGTAACACTGCCTTCCTCACTGCCTGACCAAGTGGTTATAAAAGGCCCAAATGGGTGTTCTTATACACAGAGGGTTATCTATGAACTAAAACCAAGGTGGTGTGATCATTGTAAGAAAGTGGGCCATGACAATCAACACTGTAAAAGGAAGCCTATGAAACCAAGGTGGTGTGATCATTGTAAGAAAGTGGGCCATGACAATCAACACTGTAAAAGGAAGCCTATGGTGCAAAGATGGATACCCAAACAAGCTCAAGATGGTATTTCTGGTAAACAGGAGGCTCAGATTGATCAGACAGTCCAGGAGCAAAATGCAAAAAGTGTTATAGATGTGGAAATCTCACCTACAGAAAATAGGAAAGGAAAAGAGGTACTGCAGGAGATTAATCAGACCACAGGGAAAGATTTTGGTATTTGCCAGGAAGGTGTAAATTCAATTATATCTGGAGAGCACTATTCCGTGCATGTTGTGCATGCTGGACAAAATACTAGTAGGAAATCTACACAAAATGAAGCCTCAAGAATACAAATGCAAAATCAAGAGAGGAAGAATTCCATGATTATGAATCCTTTTTCTCTGTTGAACAGTGAAATAAATGACTTTGACCACTTTACAATTGATAGAGGGGGTAAGACAACATGAATTTTTCTTTTTGGAATGTTAGGGGTTTGAATAAGTCCCCTAAACAACTTTTGGTAAAGAATCACCTTATACAATATCACCTTTCTTTCTTTTCTCTTCTTGAAACAAAAATAAGAGATACTAAAGTGCCTGAGGCTGCTAATAGGATAGCAAAGAATTGGAGCTGGTTTTCAAATGCTACTTGCTCTGCAAAAGCTAGAATCCTCATTTTGTGGGATCCTGATGTCCTAGACATTCAAGTTCTGTTTTCTTCTCCCCAGCAAATTACCTGCTCTGTAAATTCAAAGGATGGTAATTTCAGTAGCATACTATCTGCAGTATATGGTTTAAATCATCAAGAAACTAGGAAAAACCTGTGGATGGAATTAGCTCAGATCAAGCAAACAATTGGAAATGAAGCATGGCTACTTTGTGGAGACTTCAATGTTATGATTAGTAATGAGGAAAAACTGGGGGGTATCATGTTAACTGAAAATGATACAAGGGATTTTTGAAGTTCATTGAAGACTGTCAGTTATCACATCTCAAAACTATTGGCTGTTTTTATACATGGAACAACAAACAAGACTCAGATTCCAGAGTGTGGTGCAGGCTGGACAGAGCTTTAGTAAATGATCTCTGGATTAACAAATACAATGCAAGTCATGTTGAGTACATGCTTCCAAGTTTCTCAGATCATTCACCTGCTATTATTTCATATATGAAGATAAAATACAGGGGAAAAACCCTTTTAAATTCTTCAAAATGTGGACAAAACATGCTGATTTTCTTCCTATAGTATCAGCTGTTTGGGGGAATTCTGTGAGAGGTTGTAAAATTTTCTCTGTGTATTCGAAGTTGAAGAAACTGAAGGAATCTCTAAAAGGTTTAAATAAAAGACATTTTAGCAATATAAGTGAACAGGTCCTGAGAGCAAAAGCTGAAGTGGATGAAGTCCAAATGAAGCTGCAATCTGATCCCTTAAATTCTATGCTCATCAGGCAAGAAAAGTGCTGCATTTCAAAATACAGTAAACTCTTTGCTTGTGAGTTATCTTTTTATCAGCAAAAGACAAGGATAAATTGGAGTATACAAGGTGACAAGAATACAAGTTTTTTCCACTCTATCATTAAATCCAACAGACAACAAAACAGGGTATTAACACTATATAATAGTGATGGGGGGAAAATCTCTGATGGGGAGGAAATTGTTAATGAGTTTATCTCTTTTTACAAGAGTCTTATGGGCACTGCCAAGCACACTTCAACTGCTGATGCAAATATTATTAGCAGTGGACCATGTCTGATGGAAAATCAAAGGAGAGATCTCTCTATGCCAGTCACTGATGAAGAGATTAAAGCTGCTGTTTTCTCTATACCAGATAATAAAGCCCCAGGTCCAGATGGATATAGTGCCTCCTTCTATAAAGCAGCATGGCCTGTTATTGGAGATGAGGTTATAGCTGCTATCAGGGAATTCTTTAGATCAGGGAAGCTGCTGGGTGCTGTGAATTCAACTTACATTGCCTTGATTCCTAAGGTACAATGCCCTAAAACCCCAGCTGATTTCAGACCAATCTCTTGTTGCAATTGCCTTTATAAATTCATATCAAAAATTTTAGCAAATAGAATTCAAACTGTGATGGGGTTTATCATCAATGAGGCTCAGTGTGCTTTTGTAAAAGGGAGACAAATCTCAAGTAATATCTTGTTAGCACATGAACTTGTCAAGAACTACGGCAGGAAAAATCTTTCACCCAGGGTAATGATAAATATTGACATAAGAAAAGCCTTCGACACTATCAGTTGGGATTTTCTGTATGCTATGTTAAGAGGCCTGGGGTTTCCTGAAATCTTTACAAGCTGGATCATGTCATGTATCACTTCCCCCAAATACTCCATCTCCCTAAATGGCTCATTGCATGGATACTTCAATGGAGAAAGAGGCCTAAGGCAAGGGGACCCCCTCTCCCCCTATCTCTTCATTATTGATCTTGAATATCTGTCCAGGAGTTTTGAACTTCTAAGATATGACAAACAGTTTAAATACCACCCTAAATGTAGAAAGTTCAAAATCTCACACTTAGTTTTTGCCGATGACCTCCTCCTTTTCCGTAAGGGTGATTTATATTCTGTACAAAAAATCTACAAATGTGTCAAAGACTTTGGGGATATATCTGGATTGGAGGCAAATCCTTTGAAGTGTTCAATCTTCTATGGTGGGGTTCAAGAATCAGATAAGAATGCTATTTCAAGAAGCTTGGGGTTCCCTGAGGGTACCTTGCCCATTAAATATCTTGGTATGCCACTCATATGCAAGCGGATGTCTTACCAGGACTGTAATCCTTTGTTCATGAAAATAACAAACCAGTTTCAAACATGGATGAAGAGCAAAAATCTATCATATGCCGGTAGATTACAAATCATAAAGAGTGTAATTCTGGGAGTGCAAATATTCTGGACCTCTAGCTATATCCTTCCAGCAAAAGTCCTTCATAAAATAGATGAACTATGTAGAAACTTTCTCTGGGGCAAGGTTCCTCTTGTTGCTTGGAGCAATGTATCTACTGGTAAAATCAATGGAGGCTTGGGGTTTTTTTCTGCTACCCTATGGAATAAAGCAACTGCACTGAGAACTCTTTGGTATATTTACATCAACAAGGAGTCATTATGGATAAAATGGGTTCATGGCACTTATCTTAAGGATAATAATATCTGGCATGTTAAGAGTAAAGCAGGTGACTCTTGGCTATGGAAGCAATTAATCAAGTCTAGAGACTATGCTGTGAACTTGCTGGGTGGAGTTGAGAACTTGAAGAATCTAATTAGCTCTTGCTATGTAAACTCCAAAGTCCACCTCTCTGCTCTGTATAATGCTCTAAAACCAGGTTCAAAGGTAGACTGGCATGATACTGTCTGGGAGAAGTTAAACTATCCCAAGCATTCTTTCATAATGTGGCTGGCCATTCAAGATAAACTCCTTACACAGGATAGATTACACAAGAGGGGGATCATCCAATCAAATCAGTGTTTGTTGTGTGAAGGTGCAGTAGTTGAGAGCAGGAATCACTTATTTTTTGACTGCAACTTCTCAAATTGTGTGTGGAATGGTATTATGGAGTGGCTTAAATTCAAGTGGAAATCAGCGGATTGGCGTATGCTCATGAACTGGTATACTTCCAGGTTAAGGGGAAAAGGAAGCAAACAGAGAATTAAAAGACTAGCTCTCACGGCTACAATCTACAACATTTGGAGGGAAAGGAATGCTAGGATCTTCAAGGAGGAATTCAGAAGTACAGAACAGCTGATCAAAGCCATAAAAGTTGATACTTGGACCATCTCACTTAATAGCTCATTGCCTGATGAAGCTTATAATTGGCTCTTGTAACAGTATCAGGCAAATCAGTTTTGATACTTTAGTTCCACTGTTTTTCTATTTTCTATTTTAGAATGTTCAGTTTGATACCTCAATGTATTTGAGAGTCTTGATGTACAAAACGTTTACACTTTGGTGAGTGAAATAAAATTTTTCATTGACCAAAAAAAAAGAGTGCTAGCATAACCATGCTGTGAAAAGAGAGGAATTTTATTTTCCCATAAATTGAACATAAATCTGTCTAATCTTGCAAATGAAGGAGAATCTCTTTTGCTTGACCAAATATATTTTATCCCCCTCGTAGATATGTTAGGAAGCTCTAAATCATTGATAGCTTTCCTAAGCTCCTCCTAATTTTTTGTATTGTAAGCCTTTTCCTTTCTTTCAGCATTTAGGTTAGTAACATTGTAGTCACCAACTATAACCCATGCACAGGCTAAAGAAATTTCAATATCTCTCAATTCTTGCTAAAGGATTTGTCTGTCATTATGAACATGAGGTCCATAAACGAATATTCAAGCCCATTAAAAATTGCCAACTTTTGTTTTTCAAAATCACAATCAAAGCATACTGATCTGCTATTTCTCTAAGTTTACTCTATTTATTATCAAACCATCCAATCAACATACCCCTTGCCCCTTGCAGACCACAAGTAGGAAGACAAACTCATTCAGTATATAATTGTCCTCTAATTTTTCTCAAAACTGAATCTGATACTCTATCCAATTTAATTTCTTGGAAACGCATAAGATCAAATTCTATTCATCACATGGAAATCTTTTACCCCATATTTTTTTTCCAATCGTCTTCTAGACCTCTCACATTCCAGGACCAAACACACACTCTAATCACACAGAAGTGCGCATAACAGCTTCACTTAGGGCATCTCCAACCCTTTGCCTCAAAATGGTGCAAAAGTCACATCTAACAGTAATTCATCTCCAACCCATTGCACCATTTTTTGCACCAAAAAGGAATATTCTTAGTATCTTTCTTTTTATCTACTTTTATATGATTATTTTTTATTCCCTATATTTTTAACTATTTCAACAATTAACCTCACATATCAAATTTTATTTTTTCACATATTTTCCAAACAAAATGATTTATTATTTAAAAAATTAAACTAATAAAACAATAAAATATTATATACCTATTATTAATATTGCCAAAATATTACATTCAAGAACACAACAGAAAATAAAATGTAAGAAAATAATTAAACATTAACAACAATGTAAAAATTACAAATTTAGTATGCTCTTAACTATCTGAATTAGTGTATTCCTCCCATAGATGATCTATCAATGCATTACGAAGCGCAATATGGGCATCTTTATCCTTGATTTTTCCGTAACGTGCAATAAATTGAGTAAATCTTGTAGTTTCATCTGCTACCATATTAACTTCTGGTGTTGGTGCTTCCCTCACTTCTTGAATTGGTGCATAAAGATCACGTTCATCCTCGATTATCATATTGTGCATAATAATGCATGCAGTCATTATGTCATGTAATACATGTTTTTTTCCAAAAACGTGCTGATCCTGCCACGATTGCAAATCGTGATTGGAGAACTCCGAACGCACGTTCTACATCTTTTCTACATGCTTCCTGTTTCATGGCAAAATATTTTTTCTTCCTACCTTGTGGCTGTTGGATTGTTTGTACAATAGTAGCCCATTTCGGATATATACCATCAGCTAAATAATAACCCATATTATACTCTTTTCCTTGAATAACATAGTGAGCGGGAGGAGCAATACCTTGAGCTAGGTTAGAGAAAAGATTAGATGACTCCAGCACATTGATATCATTATTGATGCCTGGCATACCAAAATATGCGTGCCATATCCAAAGATCATAATCTGCCACAGCTTCGAGGATAATAGTTGGTGACCCACTACGTCCTGTGTATTGCCCAGACCATGCTGTTGGACAATTTTTCCATTTCCAATGCATACAATCAAGACTTCCTAACATTCCTGGAAAACCACGTTTTTTTCCAATATAGAGTAGCCTAGCAATATCGTTAGCGTTAGGTGTTCGTAGATACCGCTCTGCGAATATTTCCACCATAGCACGACAAAATTTTGTCATACTTTCAATTGCTGTTGACTCACCTATTTTAACGTATTCGTCCGTAGCATCAGCTGGTAGACCGTATGCCAACATGCGAAAAACAGCTGTTACTTTCTGTAACGGTGATAATCCCATTCTACCAAGTCCATCACTTCGTTGTTGGAAGTAATAGTCATGATCTTTCACTGCATCAACAATACGAAGGAACAAACTTCTTGACATCCGATATCGACGACGAAACATATCTTCTCCAAAACGTGGATTATCGGCAAAGTAATCTATGACCAAATTCTGATGCGCATTTTCTCGATCGCGGTTGATCACTGCATGACCGGGAATCGAGCCACCATGGATCGGTTGGTAGTTGTGTTGACGTAAATTGTTAACGAGGATCATGTTGTTGTTGATGTACTCACAAATTACTTCTTCGGTTTCATCAATCTCTGCAATGATATTGGACAGAAAATTATCATCATCCGAAGATGAAGATGATGATAAGTATGATGGACCTCCAACATCGAAATTCATTTTTGAAGTAAGAAAAGAATGACTGAAGTATGCAGAAATGGAGAATAATAATTTTAACACAACAATGAGTAATTGTGTGGATGTACCTAATCTAGTATGCTATTTATAAAACTTTGCTTAGCTGTATACATTGAACAATGTGTAAAGTTGAGCTGATTTTAGGAAATGCTTTCTAGCTGTTATCAATTTGTCACAAAATTCAAATTTGCTTTTAGCTGTATACGTTGGATAATGTGTAAAGCTGACCTGATTTCAAAAATTGATTCCCACTCGTACAAAGCTTTCACACAATTCAAGGAGAGCTGAGCTGTGTATACGTTGGACAATGTGTAAAGCTGACCTGATTTCAAAAATTGATTCCCACTCGTACAAAGCTTTCACACAATTCAAGGAGAGCTGAGCTGTGTATACGTTGGACAATGTGTAAAGCTGATCTGATTTCAAAAATTGATTCCGACTCGTACAAAGCTTTCACACAATTCAAGGAGAGCTGAGCTGTGTATACGTTGGACAATGTGTAAAGCTGACCTGATTTCAAAAATTGATTCCCACTCGTACAAAGCTTTCACACAATTCAAGGAGAGCTGAGCTGTGTATACGTTGGACAATGTGTAAAGCTAACCTGATTTTAAAAATTGATTCCCACCGATAACGTTGGATAATGTGTAAAGCTGATCAGTTTGTACAAAATGATTCAATTTCAAATGTTGACCACCGACAAATTCAAATTCAAATTCAAATTCAAACAAAAAAAAAACAAATTTGGATTGGCTATAAATAACATGCACGAATTCTACTTCAAACCACCCAATTCGAAGTATTCCTTCAAAGTATTTCTGATCTCCAAACCAATCGCTTTTTACAAAAAAATGTCTGTTCGATCAACTGGATACATGGTTACTGAAGATGTGCTCCTTTGTCAAGTATTCTTGGATATTTCTCAAGACCCTATTATCGGTAGAATCCAGTCTCGAGATGCATTTTGGTCTCGTGTGGAGGACAAATACAATGAACTTCGAGATCAGCATTTTGAGATGCGTACGAGCCGATCAATTCGTTCTCGAATGGAAATCATAAGTAATGAAGTAAGGAAATTGAATGCGTGCTTGAGACAAGTAGAGAATCTGAATCCAAGTGGTGCTTCAGATGAAGATATTGTAAGTATTCTATTAATTATCGTTTGAATTTTATTATTATTGTTGAAATACATAACTTGATGTTCACTATAATTTGCAGTTAGTTCGAGCAAAGATGTTATTTATGCAAGAACCAAAGTACAAAAAAGGTTTCAAATTTGATCATGTCTGGAATATGGTTAAAAATTTCGAAAAATTCAAAGATGATGTCCCCACAGCAAGACAAGTTGGTCGAAGACAATCCCAAAGTGTGAACTTCGACTCGTCACAATCAGATAATCCCACTCCGGAATCTCCTATATCAACATCTCCTGGACTGTCATCATTTACTCCATCTGAACGACCTATTGGGGTAAAAAAAGCTAAATTGAAAAGGAAAAATGATGATCATGAGTCAAGTGTAGTGGACTCCATCGAGACCTCCAGCAACCGACTTATAGACAGGTTAGACAAGGCGAGCTTGGACAGACAAGTAGCGTTTGATATCGAACGAGAAAAGATAGCCATAAAAAAGATAGAGATGAATGGAAAATTATAATGAAAGATTTGAATTCCATTGCTGATCCAAACGTGCGTGAGTACGTTCGAGCTCAACAGATTAAAATAATACAAAAAAGAAATCAACAAGAACAAGGGTCTGCTTCTAATTTTGGCAATTATTTCCTTAATATCTAGATTTTAATATTATAATTAATAATAATGTCTTTTAAATTTTAGCATTATTTTTAATTTTAAAAAATAATTTATTTTGTCCAAATTATACAATTGGGGTAAAATTATAAAATTTAAATATTATTGGGATTGTTTTATACATTTAATAAAACAATTGGTGTCAAATTGTAAATACATAAAAGTATGAGGTTAAACAAAAAAAAAAATAATTGAACAGTAATGCGGTGATGAACAGTGCGATGCCAAATATGGCGTTGCGCTGTTCATCACCGCTAAAATAGCGCGACAAATGCCGCTGGGTTGGAGAAGAATCGGAGCGGCAAAATGACGTTTTGCCTCAAAATGACGCGGGGTTGGAGATGGTCTTAGAAGCTCTATCTTTCTCTATTCATCTCATATGTGCAATAGGATCAAAATTATCAGATGCTTTTAAACAACAAAGCATATTGGGCCTGCTAAATGACTAATTTGATTATCATCTAAACAATAAAAAAGAATAGGAACAAAAGAAGAGCCAAGAGAAGCGGTCATACGACCATCTTTAGAGGAAGATGTTGAAGCAACAGCTGATCCAGAATCTGTCTTTGCAACCCTTGTAGACGCTCTATACATAGATGAAAGTGAATGAGTTCCCACCAATCTGGAGCTTCTCCTCACCATAGAAATTTGTTGTCCAGCTTTTGGGACACCTTCCACCTTGTTATTTTCGGTATTGCCGGATTATGTTTCCCATCGTTTTTTCATAGTTGAACACCCATATGAAAGATCAGTAGTACAATCTTCTTCCACATTTTCAACTTCCTTATTCACAGCGCACACAGTTTCAGAATCACTATGAATTTCAGAAGAGTTTCACATATCTTGATGTTCCACTTCATCTTTCCTATTTTACTGTCTTCTTCCTTATCACCAGTATCCTCCACCGTTTTAGAATCAACATGAAACTCGTTCCAAGTAGGATTCTTCCCTTCAAGAGGCAATTGATGTATATTATCAGAAGCTTCCTTTTCCTTGCCCAGCAAGCTCTGTTCTTGAAGTATCTGATCATGTTCATCTTGTTTTTATCCCCTTCCTCTTATTCATTCATAACAATATCCCCTTCAGCATCCTTTTCATCCTCCAAATTCTCTACTTGATTTTAAGACCCTCCCATTGCTTCATCTTCAGCCTTTAATTCTCTATAAAATTTCTGAAGCTTGAGCCCACAATCTGTTAGCAATAGAAATCCTAGGCTGGTCTTTGAAGTCTTGCTTTACTTGTCACTGTCCATCACTAGATAAATATCCACGAGAGCCATCAGATTGTTGATCAGAGGAGCTTTTACTCGTCTGGGATGTTGCACGTGGTTTCATTCCTCCTTGATGTAAATTTGGAATTCTTATCAAGATCACTTATGCTGATTTTTTTTTTTTTTTTTTTTTTTTTTTTTTTTTTTTTTTTTTTTTTTTTTTTTTTTTTTTTTTTTTTTTTTTTTTGCTTTTCAGCATCCAGTACCCATATAATCTACTACACTTTAATATCATATATGAACTTCTCATAATAGATCTTCAGCAACTTGTTTAATGTTGGACTGCATCTTCGAAAAGCATGACAATGCAGATGTGACACTCAATAGTTCTTAAATCAAACCCCTCCAAACGGAGAGGATTTTGTGGGAGTGAAAATTTGTGATAAAGACTCGCAGAAAGAGAAAACAAATCATAATTCCATACCAAAACAGAAAAAAAACACTCAGTTTGAAGTGATAATGTGAACGTACGATTTTCATATTTGCATCGTAAATCCCCAACGTTCATAAAAATGCAACATGCCCTAAATCCTAACGCAGTAATATACTTCGTTAAAATTTGACTCATAAATTAAAATATGAAGGGAACAGTGAGGATATCTGTTCTCAGTGAGGCTTTATTAGGAAGGGTTGCAAAATAAAACAGTCTCTTTAGATGCGCATCGCATGTACGCGAAATTAAGAAGGGCTAATAAAATAGCAAAATAAAATGTAAATTACAATGATTTCACGCAAACGGCAGAGTTAAAGAGTGCTTTCGTTGAGAGTTGAACTCAAGACCTCCCGCTTACTAAACGGGTGCTCTAACCAACTGAGCTACGAAAGCAAGCGCTGTAAACCTCTGTAATACCGAGAATTTATCTTCGACTTTTCTCCGCCTCTAATCGGTCAGATGGTTAGTTTGGCGCTTGTTTAAGGTGATATTTCCAGTTTATAGATAATTGTTGAAGAATGTAAATTCTATACTTTACTGGCTAAAATAAAGGGAAAAACAGAGCGGATTAGGAAATTTCTACCATGATAACTTGCCGTTGTTCAGCGCTAATTATAGGGTTAAAAAAAATATGCAAACTCCATTCTTCCTTGCAGTTTTGTTATTTAATTTCTTCTATGTTTGGGATAACCGCAGCCCTACCAGAAATTTGTAATATGTGCATCAGCAAATAGTCATATTTGTTACTTAATTGAGTAGCTGGGTGACTTCCGTCCAGTTCGTTAAAAGAAAGGCTTTAATTTCTTCTCTCTATGTATGGATAATGAGGAGATCAGTTAATAGATTATGATGTATTTTTCTGAGAAAAATTGGAACTAGATGATATTCATAAGGATATAGTATTGAGCATATTATGAATAAATCAAAGCCATTTATGCATTATCTTATGACTGTAACATACAAAGTCATCTGTCTAACCACTTGATGTAATGCAATTCCAAAAGTCTCTTCCGAACTGAGCTACCAAATTCTACAAAGATCCAGGATTTTTGTAGGTTGGATTAGGCTAACTAATTGGAATTGTTGGGCGCAAAGTCACGTCCTCACGCCGTGAAAGCGATATCACCCGAGAGAGAGCCATGACTTTTGTTGTCACAAAAGTTCAAGTAAACCTCTATATTCCTGTTTCACAAAGGAAACAAGAACAAAAAGTAAAATATCTCAACAAAGTGAGGTATACACTCTTCCTCTCATTAGTTCTAGGACTGACTTGTCGAGGGAACATACAAGCAATAGCCAACTCTTGTTCTAGCTCAACCTCTCATCAGTTATATGACTGACTTGTCGAATGAACCTACAAGCAAAAACCAACTCACAGTTAAGACACGAGATTTACGTGGTTCGGCAAACTTGCCTACGTCCACGGGAGGGGGTTTCACTATGAGGAGAATACCAAACTTGTACAACTCACAAGTTCTTTCTTTTCTTTTACTTCTCACTCACTCTCTTTTCCTCCGCATGGGGGTTCCACCATCTCTTGTCCCCCCATCCCACGTTCATAATTCTCCACCTCGTTCATCATTTGATAAACCTTAAATTTTGGACGAACACTAGAAGAACACCACCAACATCACCAGAGAGATCTGAGACACCAAACCAGGTCAATACCAGGCCAAACCAGCTGCATTATTATACCATGATTGCCTATGTACCCTGTGACCGGGATCAAGCTAACTGTAGTTCTGTAATAATTCTCCAACATAGTCTCCACATCACTCCATCATCGCCCCGAAGGACCATGCCCTCTTGGGCAGATTAACACTGGCTGATATGAAGTAAGTCCAAGCAATGCTGGAACTTGCTACTTGTCACCACCTTGGTCAACATGTCTGCGGGATTCTCATTCGTGTGCATATTCATGAGAGAGATATCATATTCCTCTATGACATCCCGTACAAAATGATACCTGACGTCGATATACTTGGCTCGAGCATGGTGAACTTGATTCTTAGACAAATAAACCGCATTCTGACTATCGCACCATAAGTTCACAGTATGCTGCTCAATCCCCAAATCATCTAGAAGACCCCACAACCACAATGCTTCCTTCACTCCCTCCATCATAGCCATGTACTCGACCTCTATAGTAGAAAGTGCCACTGTAGCCTGTAACATCGATCGCCAACTAACTGGAGCCCCATGTATGCTGAATACATAACTAGTAGTAGATCGCCGTCTATCTAGATCACCCGCGTAATTCGAGTCCACAAACCCGTCAATTTGACATGTATCTTCACCAAAGCACAAACTCGTATCAGTAGAATCATTCAAGTACCTTAGGACCCACTTCACCGCTTCCTAGTGCGTCTTTCTAGGATTCGTCATGAACCTGCTGACCACACTAATCGCCTGTGAAATATCTATGCGTGTACACACCATTACGTACATCAAACTGCCAACTGCACTAGCATAGGGGACACGCTCCATGTGTGCCTTCTCTTTCGCTGTAGTGGGAGATTGTTTACCTGAAAGCCTAAAATGTGGAGCTAATGGAGTCACCACTGACTTTGCACTTTGCATCCCGAACCTCGCGATCACCCGCTCTATGTAGCCCTTCTGACTCAAGAACAATTACGATTCGCCCGCTCTCTTCTAATCTCCATACCCAGTATTTTTCTTACAGCGCCCATATCCTTCATCTTGAACTCTTTACCAAGTTCAGATTTTAGTCTATCTATCTCCACCTTGCTCCTCGAAGCAATAAGCATGTCATCCACATACAAAAGAAGATAAATATAATCACCTTCATGAAGCTTCTGAATGTAAACACAACAATCATAATCTTTTCTGGAAAAACCATGCTTTAGCATGAAGGAGTCAAATCGCTTGTACCACTGTCGAGAAGATTACTTCAATCCATAGAGTGACTTCCTTAAGCGACTGTTCGCGGGGAAAATCGTTTTCATTGAAGTCATTGTTTCCTTGTGCAACAGTTTATCGGTTACAAAAGATCCGGTCTTTTTATAAGATCCGGTTACAACAAAATCAAAGAAAGAAAAAAGATTACAACTTTCCTTTTCTCGAACAAATCGCAAGATCCTGTTTTGCGGTCTCTTGCTTGTGTGGGTTCTTCGCCTGCGCCGGGGTTAATTCGTGGACCACCGCACGATCTTGATCCGGTCGGATCTACACGGTATGACGGGTGCTATTTCACGAAGGAAATAACAGTCAGGGGTATTATTTCACCAAGGAAATAATAGCCCTAAGTAATCGAAATCGACCAAGCGAAATCGATACTCTTCTCGGGATCAAAAACCAAGTTTTGATCCGGAGGATAACCGTGTGGATCTCAAATCTAATCTCTCTCTCGAACTCCTGTCTTGTTTGACGTGGATGATCGCCAAGAACCAGATCTGAAAAGTCCAAGTCTTCCAAGCTTCAAAACTCCGAGGTTTAGCTCTTGATCCGGCAGAGTTTCGGCTCCAAAGTTCCAACTCTTAAACAATGATCCCTCCTTCTCTATTTATAGGCATTTGAAACCGGATCTGGGTTCAGATCTGGGCCCAGCTCCGTGGCTCGGCCACCTGGGTGGCTCGGCCACCTGGGTGGCTCGGCCACCTGGATGGCCGGCCACCTCAAGGTGGCTCGGCTCATGCCGAGCCACCAAGAGGTGGCTCGGCCGGCCACCTTGGTGGCTCAGCCACCGAGCCACCTTTTGGTGGCTCGGTGGTGGCCGAGCCACCTCGGTGGCCGCCGAGCCACCACAAGGTGGCTCGGTGAGCCACCTGAGCGGCTTGGTCTTGGCCGAGCTCTTCTCGGGGTGTGCCATTTCGTCTATTTCGCGGTTTATCCGAGCTTCGTTGTTGATCCGATTTGGTAGTCCAGATCTTGATTTGGCAGTAAATCCGCCTTGGTGTTCGAGTCTGTTCCCGGTCGTTGTTTGATGCGGTGGACTCTACGGTTGGATGACTCGTTGATTCATCGACCCGTTAGCTTGATTACGCACGCGTTTGGATGTATTCCATTGTTTGCGTGCGGTTCGTTAACCTTGTAGCCTCGTTAATCCGCTTTGTCGCGTGTCACTTGGCTTCGGTGTTGTGGTCTAACGATCATGCTTGGATATATTGCCCGATGGTTCGTTGGTTTGTCGAATCACCGTGCCGAGCCATGTTAAGGGACCTATAAGTAGTTTTATACGCCTACAGATACCCCCTCCAAAGTATTTCAGTCTCATTCTTTTGTAGAAGATTCTGGAATACTTTGGATATGATTGTCCCAACCTTTAATCGGTATGACGGGACTTTGGAACAGCTTCTATTCTTGATTCCTTCAATCCTCCAGGCTATTCGGTGCTTTGTCGAATGTCTGCAAGGGTTCCAGTGCTGCATTTATTGTCTGACCGTTGTCGGAATTTTGAACTTGAAGCCAATTCCTGATTTTCTGATTTTGGCTCGTATTTGCTGTTTCAACATAGAACCGACCATCGATTGTTAGCGTTGAGTCTTCATTTGCAACGCGTTGTCCGGCATTTGACACAGTTTATACTCGTACGTCTGCTGGAGTCTTGAGAAGTAGTTTATACTCTTATACTTTTCGGAGTGTTGTTGAGTTATCCTTAAGAATATTTTTTTAAAAAAATACTCTCCTGAAACTTCTCAACAAAAATAGGGAATAGTTTATACTTGTATACCTTATTAGAGTACTTTTCATGTCCGAATGAGTTAAACCGGCCTGGTTCAAGACTGGTTCAGGACTGGTTCAGGACTGGTTTAGCCTGGTTCAGCCTGGTTCAGGCTAGTTCATCCTGGTTTGGTCTGGTTCAGCCTGGAGATATGTTTCCTGAGTCTACACTCCCTAAGAATCCCGAGGATGGTCCTTTTGAAGGTATGTGCCTCTCCTCAAGTTAATTATAGGACTAGCCATTTTTGACTAATGCAGCTATAATATGATGCATCTGAGAATTCCGCTTTGTGTTTGACAGAAGCTTTTGTCGAGACTGATCCTGTTGAGCCGGCTGTGAGACCAGCTACACCAGCTGATACATGCATCCACAGCAGTTACACCTCTACTACCCTCAGTGACTCAAGGGGAAGAAGGTATAAATTAAGCAACTGAGAAATGTTGTTTATTTCCTCGTCAAGGCTTTTGACGGATTTCTCCTTTTTTGTGCAGGGCTTTGTTCTCGGCTTCATGTCCTTGTGAAAGAGTTATTATCAGACAACGACCCTGAGAAGATCGTCATCTGTATAGAAGTCAGCTCCTTCTTCTCCTTCGTGAATACTATGATTGGCAAGCACTTCCATGACGGACTTTTCCTTCACCAATTTAAGCCTTTTCTTGATCCCAGAATAAATTCAATAAGGGATGCAGGATATCCGGATCTGGCGAAGGATATAATTGATGACCTTGATTGCCTGGAGCACGAGCTTCAGATGTTACGTGAGCTCCAGGATGCAGGTGCCTCTTCATTCATTACTGCTAATTTGGATACTCGCTTACAGACATGGCGCGATACCCGAGTTCTTGCTGAGCTCGAGATTCAGGTGCAGCGGGATCGGGTAGACCAAGTTGAGGCCAATCTTGCTGTTAGATCATCTTCACTTGACGATCTTGACTCTTCTATTGCCTCTTGTGAGACCAAGATAGAACAGTTCCTAAGAGGACTTCGTGAAGAAGAGGAGACTTTGAGTATCCTTCAGATGACGAAGGCACAGGATCAGCAAGCCCACACAGCCTTATCTGAGGAGTTGAAATCCTTGAAGCAGAAGCTGGTCGAGACGGAGGGGATTGCTATGAAGACTTTAACCACCACTGAAGAGTCCCTCAGAGCTGAATTGCAGGATGAGCTTAGGCAAGCTTATTATGAGAAGATGTCTAAGTTTAATCAGTAGATTTTTAGCCATAGGCTTGATGTATGATTTCATTTCCTAAATATTTTGACTTTTGATCCTCTTAGTGGAAATGGTTTTACCTTTATCTTTATTATGATTTCTCACTCTGTTTGGAATGATTGACCATAATACTCACAGAATTTTTGGCAAACCCTCAGCCTTCAACGGGTTTGATAAGCCTTTACCGACTACCGTTTGAGTCGGGCTAGTATACGGATTGTCTAAATCCGTTCCGCATGTAACGTTGTGCTAAGAGAGTGAATTCTCTGAGACTTTATGCTATGATGTCGAATACATAGGCTTCGCCATTGTTACGGGAATATGCTATCCGGCAATGTGTATTAGACGCTGACTTATCCCTACTTAGGCTTCGGGATAGAGTACCCCAGAATCGAACTCTGGTGTCTTTTTCTACGGAGAAAGGCTAAAACGGCGACGCGTGTCAGGCATCGGTATATCCTTTCTTAGGATTCAGGATGAAATTCCCCATGCGTGTAAGGCATGGATTTTGGTGTTATTAATAACAACCTGGCACAATGTTGAATATATGGGCGGGTGTTCTTTTTAACGGTTAAGAACTAACCGGCAGCACGGGTTAAGCGCAGACTTATCCCTGCTTAGGTTTCAGGATAGAATACCCCAGAATCGAACTCTGGTGTCTTTTTTTACGGAGAAAGACTAAACCGGTAGCGTGTGTTAGGCGCAGACTTATCCATGCTTAGGATTCGGGATAAACTTCCTAGGATGAGTCCTAGATTGATAAATTCTTAGAAAAGGTTGGTGTGGGAAAGGAAGAATTTTATATTCTATTTTCCGGTCTTCTTTTAGGGTGAAGACGAACCCGAATACAAGGAAGAAAGAATTTTATATTCTATTCCTTGATTCTGGAAAGGAAGAATTTTATATTCTATTTCCAGCGAAGAAGAAACTAGAAGTGGGATGTCCACTCCGAGAATCTGGAAAATTTAGATAAACTTACCTTTTATAGGGTTGGTTATCTAATCTGAAAAATGAGTTTTTCGTTTATCGAAGTGAAATTTCAACTTCGGTTATAACCATGAGAAGGCTTAACCAAAGAGAAAAAAGAAGGGAGTTCTTTCGTTTATCGAAAGGGGACTCTGAACTGAAAGTGGACCTCTTGTTCATGGAAAGAGTCAAGAGGGGAATTGAAAGAGTCAAGAGGGCCGGAAAGACATTTTTGGTGGACTCACTGTCAATTGAAATTGATCAGTGAGGGATTTTGGTGGTGAACAATGATTTTGAGTTATCCTCTAGAATATTAAGTGTAATATTCTTCAAGGAACTTCCCGGTAAATGGGTTATCCTGAATGTACTAGGGATAGTACTTTTTTAGGAACTTCCCATTTATTGGCATTAATTGCCTGGCGCCCTCTTGAGTAATCAGGCGATATGCGCCATTTGAATAGACTGTGTCTATCACAAACGGTCCTTCCCATTTGGGTTTAAATTTACCTTTCTTCTTAGAGTTGAGGATTATCGGTCGGCGAGCAGCGAGGACCAGATCTCCTTCCTTGAAGCTTCTCTGTCGAACTCTTTTGTTAAAAGCCCTAGATATTCTGGCTTGATAAAACTCAATGTGTTGTTGAGCTTCCAAGCGCTTTTCATCCAACATTTCGAGTTCTTCGAGACGTTTTTGATGTTGTTCTTCTGTCGTCATCTTAGTCGCGAGTACGATCTGAAGGGATAGAATTTGGATCTTCAATTGTAGCACAGCTTCACATCCGTATACCAACGAATATGGGGTAGCTCCTATAGGTGTGCGTATAGTGGTACGATAAGCCCAGAGTGCTTCACCGAGTTTATCATCCCAGTCTCGTTTATTGGTCTTCACAAGCTTTGACAGGATCTTAATGATCGTTTTATTAAACGCCTCAGCTAATCCATTCGCAGCGGGATAATAAGCTGTTGACGAAATATCTTGAATTTTGAACTTGTCACAAAACCTGACGTAGGCGTTGCTTATGAACTATGGACCGTTGTCATGAATGATCCGTCTTGGCACGCCGTGTCGGTATATGACATGATGTTTGATGAAATTGATGACGTTGTTCGTCTTTACTTCTCTAAGCGGAATCGCTTCAGCCCACTATGAAAAGTAATCCGTGATTGCGAGAATGAATCGATCACCTTTGACTGAAGGGAGAAAAATAGGACCGACAATGTCCATACCCCATGCCTCGAATGGCCAAGACGTGGTTAACATGTGTAAACGCTCTGGTGGTTGGTGCATATAATTTGCATGTACTTGACAAGCATGACATTCTCGGGCGTATTCGATTGAGTCACGAACCATTGTTGGCCAAAAATATCCCATTCTCCTGATGCGATCATACAGTTTAGGACCGGGCTGATGAACCTCTTCTGTTTCTTTGTTCGAAAGGCATCGGAGTAACAAACCATCGTACCCTCTACGGTATAATGTATGGGTCTCGGTATTATAGAAGAATCTTGGTGCTCTTCGACGGATTGATTCTCTTTCTTTTACATCCTCTGGCAAAATACCATATTGGACGTAGTCAATGATTGGAAAATGCCAATCTCGGGACTCAGACCCAATTTGAGTTGAATTCACCTCCTTGGCGCTTTTGTTTCTATCATCTTCCTTTTCAATATCCATATCGTATATGGGTATGCAGAGTTGATGCGTCCTTACTGTGACTAATAGTTTAGTTTCGGGAGGCTGTGCAAGTGATACCGCTAGTGCTGCCAGTGCATCCGCATAAGCGTTTTGGAGATGAGGGATGTATTCAATAAAAAATTCGCCTCCTGGTGGTACGGGATCAGGTCTTGGTTCCTGACTTCATACTCTCCACGGACTTGGTTGACTATCAATTGAGAACCCCCAAAAGCTTCGAGATATTCGACCCCCAGTTCCTTGGCGAAACTGAGTCCAATGAGAAGCGCGTTGTACTCGGCTACGTTATTGGAACACGGACTAGTCAGTGAATAAGCCCGAGGCATCACATGCATCCCCGGGGAAACTAAGACAACTCTAACTCCGGAGGAGACTTTAGAACATCCGGGGGTTATTGCCCTATTAACTACCCTCGAAGCACCATCGAAGTATGATTGCCATACTTGTTGGTGCGATGTAGTGTTAACCTCGTGGGTTTCATCCGGCAAGTCATCATATACTTCTGCCGTATCCGTTGTCGGGTTTGTCGCCAAAAGATCACAAATCGCTTGTCCTTTGAACTTCTGCTGGTTGAAGTGCAAATCGTATTGGGACAAGAGAAGGGCCCACTTCGCTAGCCGCCAATTCATAGAGGCCGGTTGCGTCATAAATACCCGTACTGGATTAACGTTAGAAATGACGTAAATCGTCTGCCCAACCAAGTAATGCCGCATCTTTTGCATTGCAAATACTAATGCGAGGCATTCTTTCTCAATCATCGGATATCGAGACTCAGCGCCTACCAAGGTCCAACTTAGGTAATAGACTGCCTGTTCGTGACCATTATCATCGTCTTGTGCTAGTAAAGCACTTATCGAGTGGTTCATCGCCTTGAGATAAATCAAGAACGGTCTACCTGATTTTGGTGCAACGAGAACAGGAGGATTCGTCAGATATGTTTTGATATCTTCGAATGCTTTTTGGCAGGCGTCGTCCCAAATAAATGACACCCCTTTCGTGTTCAGTTTAGAGAATGGTTGGTATTTCCCAGAAAGATTCGAGATGAACCGCCGGATGTAAGCTAAACGCCCTTGCAATCCTCTGAGCTCTCTTAATTTCTAGGAGGTTGCAGTTCGTGTATCGCCTTCACTTTGTCAGGATCGATATGTATACCTTTAGTGGTGACGACGAATCCAAGGAATTTTCCGCTGGACATTCCAAGGAAGGATTTAGTGGGGTTCATCTTCAATTGATGACTCCACATGAGATCGAACATCGTCTTCAAGTCCTTGATGTGATCTTCTTTGTTGCGACTTTTTACAACCAAATCATCAACGTAGCATTTGACTGTTTTCCTGAGATGTTCTTGGAAAATCTTAGTCATTGCTCGCTGGTACGTGGCGCTTACATTCTTAAGACCGAAAGGCATCACCGTGTAGCAAAAGACACCGAGGGGCATTCTGAACGCTGTATGCTTCTCGTCATCTGGGTGCATCTTGATTTGGTTATATCCTGAAAAACCATACATAAAAGACATTCTCTCAAATCCGTACGTATTGTCGATAATGACATCTGTGATTGGGAGAGGAAAGTCGTCTTTTGGACATGCCGTATTTAGGTCCCTGAAGTCGATACAAATCCTGATTTTACCATTCTTCTTCATGACTGGAACAATATTGGTGAGCCAGTCTGAATGTTGCTCCTCTCGGATAAATCCTGATTCGATCAATTTCTTAACCTCTGCCTCAATAGCTTCCATAATCTGCGGACGAAACCGTCTTTGCTGTTGTTTGACAGGTTTGGCATCCGACTTGATATCGAGGCGGTGCATTGCCACACTGGGGTCGAGCCCTGGCATGTCTCCCTGATGAGAGCAATTAATTCCTCCTTCTCATTTGAGGGAAGACTATCGCTGATGAATATAGGCTTTGGGTTGGCCTCGTCACCATTGTTAATTTGGACTATTTTATCTTCAGTGGGGGGTTCTCTCTGTTCGAACCTATCACCATACTGCATGTTCAGGTGATGAACCCATGGGTCTTCCCATGTTGGCATTTGATCATCGTTCTCCATTGTGGACGGATCAACTGTAGCCATGTTCACCATTAGGGCTTTGAATGCTTCCCCTAGACTTGTATCGGAATCCCATTCTGAGGAATCTGACGGATACCCATCTTTGTATTGCTCAGATGATTGGTTATTGATTAACCAGCAACATTCGTCTTCTGAAGAAGATTCATACCCTAACCCTCGTCTGAATTTATAATAATCATCCGGTTTCCCTTTTGGTACATACGCTGCTTTGGCTGGAATACGGGGACCTCGATCGAAGTATAAACCTTCTCCGAGTGTGAAATCATATCCCTGTTTTTCCATGAGCTTGCGCGCTTCCGGACTATACTTAGATAAATGCTGACCAGGTTTGTCATCATTCTCATCTTCCCTTAAGAAATGATCTGGTAATGGAAAACCCTCTCCTTTACCGTAAATCACTTCTCTTTCGCCTCCTATTTTGGTAGGAATGACCAGGGTTGTTCCGAAAGAATGCTGGAGGCGTTTCTTTGCTGCATAGGATGATCGAAGCGGCACATATAAATCGGGATTATCATACAATCCCTTTATTACATCATCAAGAGACAGCGAGTACTCTAAATCATTATTTATTTCATTATTAGCAAGTTGCCAGTTACAACTGCCATCTGACGATTGTTCATCATCAAGGTTGATTACAAATGGTACAATGTCGTTTAAAACATAACCTCTATTGTAATCAAGTCCGGCTTCGGTATCAGCTTCTTCTCCGCTGTCCGTGCCATGGACCGATGATTCAGTATCGGATTTGTTACCATAAAGGAGAGAATCAGTGAAATAATTCTCATACCCTTTGAATGGTTGCTTATCCGCGACCACCATCCTAACCTTATTATCAGTGTCGACATATTTCAAACACTGATGGAGAGTGGAGGGGATTATAACGTTACTATGGATCCAAGGCCGACCCAATAGTAAGTTATATAAAGTCTCGGCATCGATCACATAACATGTGACTTCTGTCTTCAAATCACCCATTTGTCATTTTATCCGGATCTTACCCAAGGGTCTTGACCCGCTAGTATTGAATCCATAGATAACAGTGCCTGTGGACGCCAACTTACTAACTGGAATGCCAGAGGATATGCATCAAGCGAAGCGGCATAATACTCACAGCAGAACCCGGATCCACTTGGATTCGGTTGACTTTGCTGGAGCCAATGTACCCAATGAAATATAGGGGTCGATCGTGGTTTGAATTCTTCATCTGCATATCCTCTTTGGTGAAGGTAATGCAGGGAAGGTTTTTAGCCGCTATATTGCAGTGTTGAATTAACGGTTCTGGCTCTTCAAGTACCGGCTTGATCCGAGTAAGGAACACTTCTGAATTGGCCAAGGATTCTTGCAAGGCTTCCCTGGTTTCTTTAGACAACCGTAGCAACTCATACAATGTTATCCGTGCTGGGATGTTAGCTAGTTGAGCCATAATATCGAAGACGTGCGGAGTGTTCGAGCTTTCTGGTTTATCTCATCCAATCAGACGATTAAAACGAGACTGCTTTGGATTCTGAACCTCCTGGGGCCTCTTTTCTTTCTGTTTATTAACCGGTTGTCATCGAGCTTCTTTAACCGGTCTAGGAGTCGTAATCACACCCAGCTCCGTGAGAGTTCTGGCTGGTCCTTGTTTAGTCACCCCCTGCTCAGCTAACTGATCACTAGGTGATGGATAGTTGAAGTGATACTGATTTTTGCTTCTAGTGGCAAAGACTTCTTGTTCTTCTTCTGAGAGCGGGAAGGTAGGAGCTTCGTCACCATCCTCTTCGAAGATCACGGAGGTAGTATTGCAGGACTTGCCTTTACCCTTTCTGGTCGAGGAAGTCGCCCACTGATCGTCTTCAATAAGATCAGGGTGGACCCAGAGGATTTCGCCATTTGGGGCTGTGTGTGGCACAAGTCCTTTTTGACGTTGTCCATATGGGTCGTCATTCACCATCTTCATTCCTACTTTGGTGATGCGTTCTGGTTCAAACCATGTTGTGGGCACTGATCCAAAACTAATTGATACTGTATTTGCTCCGACATTCTTGGACGGCTTTGGGGTTATGACACCTACATCAGTTAACGCCTGGATCTTATCCTTGAGATGGTAGCATGACTTGGTAGGGTGATGGACCACTCTATGGTATGCGCAATACTTCGGATCCGTCACTTTGCTAGCCCCTTCTTGGTCCACGATCGCCGGTAGCTGGATTTTGTTATTTTCCAACAGGTACTTAAAGATGCCAGGAACTTCGTCATCTTTGAAGGAGTACACCTTAGGAAATCTTGGCTCCGAAGATTTCTGCTTCTGAGGCCGTTGTTGCCATTGCGACTGCGATTGTTGTGGTGCTCGTTGCTGCGGCTGTTGCTGAGGTTGCAATTGGAAAGTTTGATTAGCATCAACTGCATTAGCATGTGCCTTACCTTTCCCTCGTGGGACGAAATTCTGTTGCAGCATTCGTCGCCTGTTGGCCTCTTTCCGCCTTCTTCCTTCTGAGGAATCACTCGGCTCGCTCTCCTCGGACCTTTAAATCCTTCCATGTTTTGGACGGTGCTGTCCCCATTGCTTCCAACACGTCCAATGCGAGGTTGTTGTGGCAAGTCTGGAGAATGAACTCCTCAGTGATCGGGTCCCGACAGTTCATCGCCTTGTTCCGGAACCTTTTGACGAAGGTATCAACTAATTCCCCATCTTTTTGTTTCTCATCAAGCAACGACCCGATGGATATCTCGGTGCCATCGTCGAAGAAGTTAGTAAGGAATTTAGTTTCTATGTCGTCCCAGCTATTCACGCTTCCTGGCTTGAGGCGGCGATACCAATCGAAGGCGGCTCCACGAAGAGTGCCAACGAAGGACCGTACCATCAGAGGCTCATTACCAGAGATAACCCCTAGGTGGATGTTGAAGTAAATCAAATGTTGAGTGGGTGAACCCATCCCATTAAACAGCGTGAAGTTAATTAGATTGAACTTCACCGGATACGCGATTGGTTCCCATTCTCTTGGGTATGGACAAGGAATGCCCGTCTTCTTCATCTCTTGAGCGGAAATCAACGTATTGATTTTGCTCTCCAGGTTTTTAATCTTCAAGCTTTCACCTGTGTTTTTGCTAGCATTCTCGTTACCACCCCCTGCATTGACGGGAGGATTATTGGCATTATGAGCTTCATCCGCATGTGCGTCCTCATCTTCCCGATTAACCTGGTTACGACGACTTGAATCGCCTTGCTGGTTTGTCAGTGCTTGGATTTGTTGGTCATGCATTTCTCTCATATTCTGCATGGCCATCTGCATTTCAAACCTGAAGCTCTCCTGTTGTTTAGCAGCATCTTGGCTACTTGTTCCGCACTTATCATAAGTGCCTCGCGGGGTTGTCCCTCGCTGGATACCGTATTATCTGATGCGACCGCCGAGCCGACATCTGATTCTTCATCTTCTGAAGGTAATCTTGTCTGAATCCTACCATAAGTTGCTCGTATGATGGCTCCAGACTGCAGACGTGTTACACGCCGGGGTGCTTCCGGAATCGACTTGGGATTATCCTGTGTCGATGTCCCTTTGCTGGTCATATTAGTGGTGACCCTAGAAAATTCTCCATCTTCAACTACCGTTCTTCTTTTTCGGAAACGCCTAGGCCTTGGTTTTGGCGTTTCAGTATTAAGCCTTTCGAAAACCGAAATTCTTTCGGGGACTGACTTGATGCAGTTGCACTCAGACAATACTGCCCGAATGAGTTTGGAACAGGGGCATTGAGTTTCTAGTTCTCGAGGACTCCTTTTCCTGGTTTTACTCTTACTCCCAACACGATAGTACAACTCGTCTGCTTGAAGGTCGGAGTAACCTATCGTGTGTTGGCACGACTTCTTAGGTATAACACTATCGTCATCAGACGACAATGTTTCCTTCTGAGGGCGAACTGCCTTCTTTGGGCTTTCAAGAGTCACGCGCCTCGAAACATGCCTTTGTGGGCGTGAGTTCTCAGCAGGCTCCTGGACTTTAATGCGCAAATTAGTGCGCCTAGCTGCCCTGATCTCTTTGTCATGTTGAGGGTGGCGGCAACTCCCAGCATGTTGAGTCGTTCGGGGCTTCTTTATCGGGCCTAAACGTTCTTGAACTAGAGCTTTGCATCGTCCATCGGGAAGTGGACCGAGGCGCTCCAAAACTGACTTCTTTCTTCGCGATGATTCTGCGTGATCTCCCGGAGTAGCTATAGGAATTATTGGCGATTTAGGTTGGTTCGCCGGAGGTTGAACTTTTGCTGAAGGCTGCAAATGTTGCTCTTTAGCCTGAATCGCCGCTTCAAACTTCGGCCTCCATACTTGGCGGGTTGGTGGCGGCTTTTTGGCCACTTCCTTCTGCAATCTTCTACGGGCTTCTTGGACTTGAGCCCGTGCTTGCGCTGACAGTGCGCGGCGCTTTCGAATGCGCTCATCAAGTGTTGAACGATTCCGTTTGACACGGATCCATTCATTCGTTGGTGGCTTGGAGGAGCTGCCATTCATTATTTGTTGAGGCTGTTTGCCTCTCCTGTTCTTCAGATCCGCGTTATAGCGGATTCTGTCAGTGGACTCCATTGCCTTCACGAAATTACCGCGCCAGGCGTTGACGTCGCCTCTGGCGGGCTCTCTTTGAAAGAGTCACTACTCCTTCAACGGCGGAGGCATTGGCGAGAACAGATTTGACCTGGTTGGAGGTCGGTGGAGCTTCACCCGATGCAACTTTGATCATCGTTGGCATTCTGCACTTCTTCATACCAACGGACTTTTCTCCTGGAGGAGAACTTCTTGGACTTGCGGGGGGAGGTGGATCCGGACGAGGATGATAGATACTCCTCGAACTTTTGTTGGTCGAATTCATACTCGACCTCCTCCTCGACCGGGATTGAGATCCGCGGCTGCGACGCAACGATCTCGGCAGCGAGATCGGTGGCTCCCACTGTGGTCGCCAGATTATTCGCGGGGAAAATCGTTTTCATTGAAGTCATTGTTTCCTTGTGTAATAGTTTATCGGTTACAAAAGATCCGGTCTTTTTATAAGATCCGGTTACAATAAAATCAAAGAAAGAAAAATGGGTTCTTTGCCTGTGCCGGGGTTAATCTGTGGACCACCATGCGATCTTGATCCGGTCGGATCTACACGGTATGACGGGTGCTATTTCACAAAGAAAATAACAGTCGAGGGGATTATTTCGCCAAGGAAATAATAGCCCTAAGTAATCGAAATCGACCAAGCGAAATCGATACTCTTCTTGGGATCAAAAACCAAGTTTTGATCCGGAGGATAACCGTGTGGATCTCAGATCTGATCTCTCTCTCAAACTCCTACCTTGTTTGACGTGGATGATCGCCAAGAACCAGATCTGAAAAGTCCAAGTCTTCCAAGCTTCAAAACTCCAAGGTTTAGCTCTTGATCCGGCAGAGTTTCGGCTCCAAAGTTCCAACTCTTAAACAATGAGCCCTCCTCTATTTATAGGTATTTGAAACCGGATCTGGGTTCAGATCTGGGCCCAGATCCGTGACTCGGCCAGGTGGCTCGGCCACCTGGGTGGCTCGGCCACCGAGCCACCAAAAGGTGGCTCGGTGAGCCACCCAGGTGGCTCGGGTGGTCACCGAGCCACTAAAAGGTGGCTTCGACACGCGAGCCACCTCTTGGTGGCTCGGCCGATGGCCGAGCACACACTTGGTTGGCTCGGCTTGCCGAGCCGTCCGGTTGTTCGCGCGCTTCGCTCGGTTTTCTGGTTTTGAAGTTAATCCGAACTTCCTCGTTGCTCTGGACTCTGATTTGACAGTCCGGATCCTAATTTGGTAGTAAATCCGCTTTAGTGTTCGAGTTCAAGTCCGCTCCCGATCTTGTTTGATGTGGTGGACTCTACGGTTGGATGACTCGTTGATTCATCGACCCGTTAGCTTGATTACGCACGCGTTTGGATGTATTCCGTTGTTTGCGTGCGGTTCGTTAACCTCGTAGCCTCGTTAATCCGCTTCATCACGTGTCACTTGGCTTTGGTGTTGTGGTCTAACGATCATACTTGGATATATTACCCGATGGTTCGTTGGTTTGTCGAATCACCGTGCCGAGCCGTGTTAAGGGACCTATAAGCAGTTTTATCCCGATGGTTCGTTGGTTTGTCGAATCACCGTGCCGAGCCGTGTTAAGGGACCTATAAGCAGTTTTATATGCCTACAGCGACATACATGATGCTCCTTATCCTCAACCTTGTAGCCCTCAGGTTGATGCATATAGATCTCTTCATCTAAGTCTCCGTGCAAGAAGGGCGTTTTGATATCAAGTTGTTCCAGCTCAAGATCACCATGAGCAACAATACTCAATAGCACCCAAATGGAAGTGTGTTTCACCACCGGAGAAAATATCTCATTGTAATCCACACCCCCTCTTTGTGCAAATCCCTTAGCCACTAGCCTAGCCTTGTACCTTTACCTTGTACCACTGAGCTCTGAAGGATCCTCCTTTATTTTATATACCCACTTACAACCAATAGCTTTTCTTCCTACAGGTAATGAGACCACCTCCCATGTTTGATTTTTTCTAAGAGATTTCATCTCCCCCTCCATCGCCGCCAACCAACTCTCACTATCATTGTCCTGAATAGCTTCTTTGAATGTGAGTGACTCATCATCCTCCACCATGAGTGCGTATTCTACCAAATTAACCTGCCCATAATACTTCAGGGGTTGATCAGACCCCAGCTTCAGTACCTGCTTGTATGCTCGCCTTGGCCTAGTGGAAGCCAAACTATCATCGAGATGTTGTTGTTGTAATGCCTGTGTATTTTCTTGCTGAACCTCCTCCTGTTCAAGCTCATCATCTTCATGATCCTCCTCTTGAACACGACTAGAACCTGGCTTGCTGAACCTCCTCCTGTTCAAGCTCATCATCTTCATGATCCTCCTCTTGAACACGACTAGAACCTGGTTGGTCCTTAGGTTCTATTTCAATCACCTTCATCTTCATGATCCTCCTCTTGAACACGACTAGAACCTGGTTGGTCCTTAGGTTCTATTTCAATCACCTAAGACTTTGAAGTCCTAACAGTCCCAACACCATTAACCTTGGGCGCCCTAGCAATCATGAATTTCTCATCAAATGTAACATCCCTGCAGATCACTAACTTTTAATCTTCTGTACACCAAAGGCGATAGCCTTTTACACCATTTGCATACCCCAAGAATATCACCTTATTGGCCCTCGTGCCAAGCTTTCCTTCATTGACGTGATAGTAGGCGGTACACCCAAAAATTCTGAGCCTTTCATAATCTGCATGCTCCCCTAACCACACCATATAAGGTGTATCACCATCCAATATCGAATGTGGAGAACGGTTCACAATGTAACAAGCTGTAGCCATCGCTTCTCCCCATCATTCTTTGCCCAATCCAGCATATGATCACATACTCATTGCTTTCTTACGCAATGTCCAGTTCAGCCTTTCTGCGAATCCATTCTGCGGTGGTGTAGATCTGAATATCCAGTGTCTAGCAATGCTCTCCTGATCACAGAACTCCTTGAAAGCACCATCTGTATACTCTATACCATTGTCAGATCTTAGTGTCTTTAATTTTTTCCCTTTCCTGTTCTCAACCATTATCTTCCACTTCTTAAATGTCTTGAACACCTCATTCTTATGCTTCAGAAAATAAATCCAAGCATGTAGGTGTCTAAAATTGCATACGGGTCTTTACACGCAGCTCGAAGCATAGAGAATATGATGAACGTCACTATCCGAGTCACAGAAGCTTAATCGATGTCGACAAGTGCATGAAGTGATTCGACGAACTATGTGAAGCAACGGAACTCCAGAACAACGAGGAAACGAACTGATCGGGAGCCATGCTTCGCTTACGAAATACGAAGTGCCCCTCGTGTCCCATCTACAACACATATGATTCAATTATAGAAGCTCATAGATCTCCTCGTCGGCTTTCCAACGCACTTTGAATCACGCAATTTAGAGTTCGGATGACGAAAATACGGTGAAAACGCACAGAGCGTACGAAACTACACTCCGGGCCTCGCCAAGACACCCCTTGGTGTCTTGGCTATATGGCTTTCTTTTTATCGACCTTAACCACCCGGTTTTTTCAACTAATTCTGGTATGGCTTTCTTTTTATCGACCTTAACCACCCGGTTTTTTCAACTAATTCTGGATATCATCCAAGAACGTGGTTAAGTGGTTACAACTAAAGATAAGATCGAATAGATCGTTTATATCCGAAAACGGGGATCCCGAAGCCTATAAATACAGCCCCAGGGCCTTCATTTTTTCAGATCTAGAATTCTCGAGCGTTAGCAAAGCCCTATTGAACTGAAGACTGAAGGAGCATGAATTTCAGAAGGGAGGAGGATATCAGATCGAGTTCGTCCGCTTAAAGAAGAGGAGCTCGTCAGATCTACACTTCCCTGTCCTTTGCCTTGGATTGTCCTGTTCGGTAATCTCGAGAAGAGTGATTATCTCGCTGTTGCCAAGATAATTGCTTCGGTTTCTTGATTCCTTCGCGAATCAACGAAGTTCCGGATCTGATCTGATCATTTGGTGGTCCACAGATATCAACGTCCCCGTCACAGGCTAAGATCCCACGCAAGTAGCGGGTGATAAACACCCGTTGCGCTGTTTGATGAGAGTTGTACTTTTTTGTTTTCATTGTGTAAGGGTCTTATAAGAAGACTAATTTTTGTTTTCATTGTAACGTTTGAAGTTGTAATGAACACAGCAATGAATACATCAACTTTCTCCCCAAACAAGCTGGCGACTACAGTAGGAGCCAACAGCTTTGCTGCCAAGGCTGTCGTGCTACAACTGACGATCAAGATCCCGGTAAATGAAGAGGTCGAATACGAATTCGACCAACAGAAGTTCGAAGAGTACGTCTCCTCCTCCTCCTCCAGATTCGCCTCTCCTCACAAGTGCAGGAAGGTCTCCTCCTCTCGGAAGATCTGCCGATCTTTAGATTTGAAGACTCAAGAAGGCGATCTTCCTGCTACCGCTGCTGCAGTTGCACCTCACAACGATCCGATGGCATTCGATAAAGCCAAAGCTACAGATCCGGACACCGCCTCTATTAAGGAGTCGACTGTTGAAGGCGTGCCAACTTTGTCGAAGAGGGCTCGTCAAAGGCGTTGTCAACGTCTTGCTTGTCAGTTCGCCAAGGCTTTGGAGCAAGTGGACGGACTCCCCTACCAAGCAGATCTAGAGTTCAAAAAGCGCCAAGTGGCTAAGCCATCGCCACAACAAGCATCGGGGTCTTCCTCCCAACCATCAACTAACAAATGGCTTCGTATCAAATGAACCCGTTCTACTCTCGAGGAGCGTATCCAGAAACGCCGCGCACTTCTTGCGTATGCCTAGATCCTCGTGCGAGAAGCATAGCAATTGTAGCAGGAAGAGGTGTTCAAAAGGCCACCAAGATCTAAGCAGGTTTGGGTACCGAAGGCCAAGTCAGCGTTTCTACCCGACAAGAGACACCAGTCGTGTCATTCGCTCGATTCCAGATCCAAAGCTGGTTCTTAGCTTTTGTTAAGTTTAGATCTCGCTCTTTCTAATCCCGCACCTCCGGTGAAGCTCTGTGACAGTATGTACATATCCAGAGGCAGGAAAGCAATAGCGGAACACCTGGGTCCTTTACACGAGGATCAAGGCAAAGCTCCAGTCAAAGAACACTTTGGCAAGATGAATGAACCCAGAGCAACTCATCGAGCTGGGGGTCGCACTTGCCCTTGAAACAAGTTTGAACCTTCTCATAAAGGGAAAATTCTAGTAACCGACCGCATTGAACTGTGAGTCGAAGTCCAAGATCCTGTTGAGGTCCCGCGCTCACAAAGGCGCAACTCTAAGCATGCGACTCTCGAAGATGCTAACAAAGCGTTGTATTCCCGGAAGGAAACATATTCGTCTGATGATGATAACGTTACACCTAGGAAATTATGCCAGCACACGATAGATTTCTCTGGCAATTATATCGATAAGTTATACTATTAGGCTGGGGATACGAATAAATCTCAAAAGAGAAGTACTCGGGAGATGGACTTTCATTGTCAGTGCGTCAAACTTATCAGGACAGTATTATCAGCGTGTAGCTGCCCCAAGACTGCTCCACAGAGGGCCTCGATACTTCAAAGGCTTTCCACTAAAGCGTCAAAACCCAAATCAAGGTGTTTTCATAAAAGAAGATCGGCTGTTCAAGAGGACGAACTCCCAGAAGTCACTATCAATATGGTCGATAAAGGGAAGTCAACACGAAGTTTTAGTCCTCATTATTTTTCGGACGTATCCCAACGTTACGCACAGGAACTACTAGACGCAGGGACTATTAGAGGATGAATAGAGGATTATCCTCGGAGGATGAAATATCAGATGCCAACTCTGCAGTCACTTCTGACAAAATGGTATCCAGTACAGAACAATCCCGCAAAGTGTTCATGGTTAACACCAAGGAAGTAGCCAAAATGGTTGAGGATGCTCTAGCCAAGTAGAAAGAAGCATTCAAAATTGAAATAGAAATGGATATGCAGGAGATGAGACAAATGCACGACCAACAAATCCGAGCTTTGTCGAATCAGCTAGGTGAATCCAGTCGTCACAACAATGTTAGCCAAGCAGCTAGCGATTCAGACATGGATGAATACATCAATGCTGATGACCCTCCCGTTGACCAGAACGCTGGGGGTGGCCCTATTAAAAATAACAACGTTGGGGGTGGTTCCATCGAAGATGATAGTACCAGGGGTGGCCGCGTTGTTCCTCCTGGAAATCATCCAAAGAATGATATAGACGAGGAAGAGAAGATAAAAGACCTCGAGAGCAAAATCAACGCCCTGATGTCTGTTCGAGAGGTGAAGAAGACCAGCATTCCGTGTCCCTACCCGAGAGAATGGGAATCGATCCCATATCCGACGAAGTTCAACCTGATCAACTTCACGCCATTCGACGGGAAGGGTTCCCCCACTCAGCACTTGATTTATTTCAAGTCCCACTTAGGAGTGATCTCTGGCAACGAGTCTTTGATGGTCCGGTCATTCGTTGGCACCCTTCGCGGGCCCGCCTTCGATTGGTACCGCCGTCTCAAGCCTGCAAGCATCAACAGCTAGGACGACCTGGAGAACCTGTTCCTCGCTCACTTCTTTGATGATGACGCCAAGGTGTCAATCAGAACGCTCTATGAGGAAAAACAGGAAGACAACGAGAGGGTCGACGAATTCGTCAAGTGCTTCCGGAATAAGGCGATGAACTATCAAGATCTGATCACAGAGGACTTCATCCTCCAAACCTGTCACAACAACCTCTCTTTGGACGTGTTGGAAGTTATGGGAGTCGCACTGTCCAACACCTGAAAAGAGTTGAAATTACACGGAGAATGGGCCGAACGCTTCCTCAGAAGGAAGAAAGCCGAGAGGAGCTAACCGACGACTAACCCTCTGAATTCAAGCTTCGTCTCCCGCGGTAAAGGGAAGACGCCTATAACAGCTGTTGATGTTAATCAGACATCATAACAACAATCCCGAAGACAACAAAAGAATTTGGGCCCAAGACTCCAAAAAGAGTACTCCTTCAAGGACAAAGACATTCCAGCCATTTTCGAGTCCCTCCTTGAAAACAACAAGATCAAGCTACCACTTATCGTAAATCAGGAGGAAGCTGAAAATACTGTGGATCCGAAGTACTGTGCGTACCATAGGAGGATCTTTCATCCCACTAAGTCTTGCTTTGCTCTCAAGAGTAACATCCAAACCTTGATTGAAGCCGGCGTCATAACGCTCAATTAAGTCGAATGACCACTCCGAAGAGTATACGAGTATAAACTGCTTCTCAATACTTTAACAAGTATATGAGTCTAAACTGTTTTCTTTCTTTCACGGGAAGTTCCTGAAGAGTGTCATGCCTGGTATTCTTAAGGATAACCCGGATATCCAACTAAATACAATGATAGCCCGGTTTCACAAAGGAAACTGGGGGTGGATGATTCATGTAACGGGAAGTTTCCGAAAGAACTCTATATAGTGTGTTCTTAGGGATAGCCCAGTCACTACAAGAAGGTGATGAATAAGAAACTCCCAGGAACCCCCTTTGAGTGATTTGTACGAATCAACACTCTCACTATAATTTGTACTCTCACTCTCATTGTTCACTTGGTCAAACATTCCTATAGTTATGACCACAATCAAAGTCTCCTCTCGATTCTTTCCATGAACGAGAGACACACTTTCAATTTGAGCAATCAAACCTATGAAAGTTAGGATTGCCTCCAACCGTACTTGGTCAAACCTGCAAATAGTTAGGACCAAGCTCGGAATGCCCTTTCGATAAACGAAAGACCTTCACTTTTTTCTTTTCGGCCAAACCTATAAAAGTTAGGGTCGAAATCAGGATTTCACCTTAATGAATGAGGGACTCTTAGATTAAGCGACCAATCCTATAAAAGTTAGGGTCGCTTGAATCTTTCCAATTCTCGGAGTGGAGATCCCACTCCTAGTTTCACCTTTTTCGGATTCTTGGGGTGGAGATCCCACTTCGAGTTTCCTTTGTAGGATCTGAAGTAGATACACTTGAACACTAGAGGGGGGTGAATAGTGTTCTTTTAAAATTAATGCAAAGTATATTATAAATTGCAAAGAAAAATAGCAATCTCAAAAATTCACAATCACAAACACAAGGATTTTATACTGATTCCACCAATCCGGTGTACATCCAGTCCCCAAGCAAATCCCGCTTGAGAGTTTCCACTATGATTTTGAAAAAACTTACAAAATCAAACACAAACCTGACCAATTTGCAAGTCCCTGCAAATTGCAACACCAATTGACAAACACCTTGCCAATTTAAACACCAATCTCTAAACCAAGAGATCAACCCTCTCAAACCCGAGAGAAATCCTTATTGAAACAAGAAAACAATTGATCCTCTAAGCCTTGAATGTGTAGTGAAGTGCAGCAGTGGCTTAGGATTCTTTTAATCTCTGTAAATTGCCTTAACAATAGGTTTTTGAATAATGTACAGAGGCAATTTCAGAAACTTCTATTTTTCACAAAATCTGAATATTTTTCACTTAAAAAATTGCACAAAGATCAAAGCTTATGGGTATGTAAGTCTCTGCAATTTTTCTGAACAAATAACCTATATATAGCCCTTGAAAAGACAAGTTTTTAAAGTTTAAAAACGTTTAAAAACGGCCAAAAACTGTCAGATATTCAAACTTTGAAAACTGGAAAAACTGTATCTGTAGTCGACTACTGTTAACATTAGTTGACTACACTGAGTTCAAACAGACTCTGTGTTTTCTGAAAATTTTCTCAGTAGTCAACTACAAAGCCCATTAGTCGACTACACTGTATTTTGACAGAAACTGATAAAATAAAATTTGAGTTCAGTAGTCGACTACTGTTGACATTAGTTGACTATACTGTAAAATAACAGAAACTTATGTTTCTGTCAAACACTTGAGTAGTCGACTATAATCACTATTAGTCGACTATATTGTAAATTGACAGAAACATGTATTTGAGTTTTATACATGAGTAGTCGACTACTATTCTAATTAGTCAACTACTAAGATCAAAAATTCTACTATAAGGAGTTTTTATAATCAAGTTTTAACTATAATTCTAATGGTTAACATAGGGGATTTCTATAGTTAACCAACACACTAAGCCTGTGTTAGTGTGTTCTAAAATTATGGGTTTGTGCGTGTGTGTGATCAAGGCTTGTACAAAAATTCTAAGTAAAGAAAAATCAAATTACATTATCTTTTGTTCTTCATTTTCTTCACTTCAAAATGCCTTGAAATCAACTTGCACTTGTACATATTCTGATATTGAAATCTGCATATAAAAGTTAGTGCAATCATTTCTCCCCCTTTGTTATCAACAAAAAGAAGAAGAACCTAAACATAACATAATTTCGTCAACATGAGCTAAAATTTCAAACAAATCATCAAGGTTATGAACATAGTCCATAACTTCACCCATCCAAATAGGTAGGCAAAGACTTGCCATAAAGACCAAAAGTTCCATAATGTTCATCACCATGATCTGTTTAAAATATGTAGCACATGTATTACTAACCAAACATTACCATAGATAATAAAAACACATAATTAACATAAGTGACATAGTAGCAACATAAGAAACATATTACATAAGTCCTAACAACACACAACCACATAGTTTTTGAAACTTAAACAGAATAACATATTGTTTTGACGCTTAACATGAAAACATCTTAAGGTGCTGGAGGAGGTTGCTGTCCTTGAAAATACGTATTAAGCTTTGTGTCCAAATCTTCAAACTTATTGATTAGCTCTTCTTGATTACTAATGATGTATGAATTCTGTGCATATAGAGCTCTTTGACCAGTTTTAAGTTCAAGGATACGTGCACTTAAAGTGTTGTATTGCACGTCTGAAAAGCATGAGGGTTCTGTAGGAAAAGGTGGAGGTTGACTTGAAGTCTTGTGGAATTTCTTCTTGTTCAGGTTCATTTTGAGGATTTTGTTCTTGAATTTCAAAGTTTGTCAATTTCATCCTAGTTAGGGCATTTGAATTAAAAAATTCAATTGAACGGACAACAAAATTTTCAGATTGGAGATCGACATGGAATTTGTCAAAGATTTTAGTTAGGAATGCACCATAAGGAAGAAATCCTCTTGGAATAGTCAGAAGATTGTCAAAGTAAACTTCAGCCCAATTAACTTGAATATTTCCCATTATAGCATATCGAGCTTTTGCTAAATCTAGGAAAATGAAATGAAAACTTCTAGTTTTTGGAAACAAGTTATAGGCTAGGATTCGAGCAATGAACCTAGGAATTGGACGAAGTTTGTTTGAGTTATTTAAAGGTTTGCCATATCCAGGAAGAAATATATGATTAGATAATAGATCTGAATCATTCATCCTAACAGACTTAAGAGAAACTCCTTGATAAGGAATATTGAAGATTTTACCAATTGACTTTGTAGTTAAGTCAATCTCTATTCCTTTAACAAGAGTTTTAAGTTTTTCAGAACCACTAATAGTTCCCACACGTTCTATATTAGTATAGAACAGTTACACAAGAAATGGATATGTAGGTTTTTTATTTTCAGCAGAGAACAGTTCAAGCAATCCCACATTTTCAAAATATGAACTAAAATTCCATGGTATAAAATCATCAAATTTCACAAATCGTCCTGGAAGAACTTCAAAAGATGATAATTTGTTAAATTCTTCTAATAAATCAGGACTTTTTAAATAGATGATGATTTCATCATTGATAGAGGTATGGGTTTGCTTAGCTTTCTTAGATCTAGACATGATTAGATAGATAAATAACAAAAGATGTAAAGATCAAGTTTAGAAGCAATACCCCAAACTGTAGAAACCCTAGATTAGTCGACTATAGCTTGGATTAGTCGACTACAGAGCTTGAATGCTTGACAGATATGAAAGATTTGAAGAAATTGACGGAGAAAATTGAGAAAAGAGAGATGCCCTAACCTGGAATCGTTGATTCTGAAGTGGGGAAGATGGGTTTTCGGTTTTGGGTAGAGGTAGTGCGTAGTTTTTGCTTTTTACTTTATCTTTTAAGAATGAAAAACAATGTATGGTTCAGATTAGATAGTAAATTGAATGTAGGGTTAAGATTTAGTCTAAAATATGTGGTTAGGATTGATAAGGATGAAAAAAAATGGTTGAGATGAATTTTACTTAACTGAAATGGGTATGGGTATTGGGTTTTGGGTTTAAATCTAAGAAAAAATCCACTTGGCTTAAAAACTGTAAAACTGAAAGTTCAGAATCAGTAGTCGACTAATAGTGAGAGTAGTCGACTACACTGTGATCGACAGAAAGATGAGTTTCAGATTTTAACTCAGAGTAGTCGACTAATCTGTATTGTAGTCGACTACACTGTAAACAACAGAAAGTTGATTTTAAAATTTTAACATTGAGTAGTCGACTATAAAGACAAGTAGTCGACTATACTGTATTTTTTTCAGAAAAAATTATTAGTAAGACTTGTGCATGTAGTCGACTATAAGTCACATTAGTCGACTATTTAGGGTATAAATTTATATATGTTTGTTTTAAAAATTAATTTAAATCTTCAATTGAACATATACCTAATTCCCTTCTTAATTTAACATAAATTTCTTCTTTTAGGGGTTTTGTTAATATATCTGCTATTTGTTTATCTGTAGGTATAAATTCTAATGAAATGTCACCTTTAAGCACATGATCACGTAAAAAATGATGTCTAATATCAATGTGTTTTGTACGTGAGTGTTGAATAGGATTTTTAGATAAATTAATTGCACTAGAATTATCACACATAATAGATGATATGGGACAATTTATGCCATAATCAGTTAAAGTTTGTTTCATCCATAATATTTGTGCACATGCAAGACTTGCAGCAATATATTCAGCTTCAGTTGTTGATAATGATACTGAATTTTGTTTCTTACTAAACCAAGATACAAGTGAATGTCCTAAGAAATGACATGTTCCACTTGTACTTTTTCTATCAGATTTACATCCGGCAAAATCAGCATCACTATATGATATTAAATCAAAAGAACTATGTTTTGGATAAAATAAACCATAATTTGTAGTATCTTTAATATATCTAAATATTCTTTTTACTGCTTTAAGATGTGAAACTTTAGGATTTGATTGAAATCTTGCACATAAACATACACTAAACATAATATCAGGTCTACTAGCAGTAATGTAAAGAAGTGATCCAATCATACCTCGATAGAGCTTTTGATCAACATTCTTACCATTTTCATCTTTGTCAAGAGATGTTGTAGTGCTCATAGGTGTTGGTTTGCTTGTTGAATTTTCCAATCCGAATCTTTTAAGTAAATCTTTTGCGTACTTGCTTTGATTGATGAAAATTCCTTCTTTCAATTGTTTAATTTGAAGTCCAAGAAAGAAATTTAGTTCACCCATGTGACTCATTTCAAATTCATCCTGCATATTCTTAGCAAATTCTTGACAAAGATTATTGTTAGTAGAACCAAAAATAATATCATCTACATATATTTGAATTAGTAAAATATCTTTATTTATTTTCTTAATAAACAATGTTGAATCAACTTTTCCAATATCAAAACCTGAAGTTAAAAGAAATTTCTTTAATCTATCATACCATGCACGAGGTGCTTGTTTAAGACCATATAATGCTTTCTTAAGTTTAAAAACATGATTTGGAAAACTTTCATGTTCAAAACCTGGAGGTTGTTCTACAAAAACTTCTTCATTTATAAAACCATTTAAAAAAGCACTTTTAACATCCATTTGAAATAATTTAAAATTCATAAAACATGCAAATGCAAGTAAAATCCTAATTGATTCTAATCGTGCAACAGGTGCATAAGTTTCATCATAATCAATTCCTTCTTCTTGATTATAACCTTGAGCAACTAATCTAGCTTTGTTTCTAACAACTTGACCAAATTCATCTAATTTGTTTCTAAAAATCCATTTTGTTCCAATAATGGATTTATTTTGAGGTCTAGGTATAAGATCCCAAACATTATTTCTAGTAAATTGATTAAGTTCATCTTGCATAGCAATTATCCATGAATCATCAAGAAGAGCTTCTTTTATATTTTTAGGTTCAATAGTTGAAATAAAAGCATTACGAGCAATCAAATTAAAATGAGATCTAGTAGTTATTTTATCAGAAATATTTCCTATAACTAAATCATGTGGATGATTTTTAACTTCTACAAAATCTTTAGGTAATTCATTTTGTACATTTTCATCTTTTGTAATATCTATCATTGGAGTATCATGAATAGTATCAATTATATCATCATCATTATTTAATATAATAGGTGATTTTGAAAAATTTTCATCAAAAGAAACATGTAAAGATTCTTCAATAACTAATGTTCTTTTGTTATATATTCTATATGCTTTACTGTGATTAGAATATCCAACAAAAATTCCTTCATCGGATTTAGAATCAAATTTATCTAAGTTATCCTTTGTGTTTAAGATAAAACATTTACAACCAAAAACTTTAAAGTAAGATACTTTAAGAATTTTGTTATAAAATAATTCATAAGAGGTTTTCTTTAAAATAGGTCTTAATAAAACTCTATTTAATACATAACAAGTTGTTGATACAGCTTCTATCCAAAAATATTTAGGTAAATGCCCTAAAATAATTTGGTAAATTACTATCACATAACATAGTTCTAGCACATTCTTGTAAAGTTCTATTTTTCCTTTCTACAACTCCATTTTGTGGAGCAGCTCGAGGAAAAGAGAATGTGTGTGATATACCATGTTGATCACAATAATTTGCAAATAATTCATTTTCAAATTCACCTCCATGATCACTACGTATGGAGATAATAGAAGTAGATTTTTGATTTTGAATTCTTTTGTAAAATATAGAAAACTCATTAAAAGCATCATTTTTATGTTTAAGAAAAATTACCCATGTGAATCTAGAATAATCATCAACAAGAACAAATGCATATCTACTTCCATTTAAAGATGCTACTCTAGATGGACCAAAAAGATCTATGTGAATTAATTCTAATGGTCTATTTGTAGATATTATGTTTTTAGATTTAAAAGAAGATTTGTGCATTTTTCCTTGTTGACATGCATCACAAAAATTATTTTTAAAAGACATCTTAGGTAAACCATTTACTGAATCATTTTTAGAAATCTTAGACATATGTTTAAAGTTAACATGTCCAAAACGTTTATGCCATAAAATAGAATCATTAGATGATGCAATAAGACAATGTTCATTTGAAATATTTTTCATAGATAAAACATATATGTTATTCTTTCTATGGCCTTTAAAAATAATAGTTATTAAATCAATATCATAAATTAAGCATGATTCTTTTTCAAAAACAATTTTATAACCTTTATCACAAAGTTGACTAATACTTAGTAAATTATGTTTAAGACCATTAACTAATAAAACATTATCAATGATAGGTTTGTTTGGATTACCTACGGAACCAATACCGATGACTTTTCCTTTGTTGTTATCTCCAAAAGTAACGGTACCTCCATCCTTGTTTTGAAAAGATGACAACAATTGAATATTTCCAGTCATATGTTTAGAGCAACCACTATCTAAAATCCACCTATCTTTCTTGGGTACCTGAAAAAATAAACATTTACATTTTGGTACCCATACTATGTTGGGTCCTTTAAATTAGCCTTTAGGAAACCAAACCCATGAAGAGTTTGATTTACTTAAATAATTAGATGATAAACAAATATTTTTAATAAAATCAGAAATATAAAAATTCTTATTAAAAGAAGATAATTCTTTTGGAACCCAAATAGAAAAGAATTTTGATTTCTTTTTATACAAATTTTCATATTTATAATCATGCAAATCACAAGAAGGTTTTACAAAAATTGTATTCTTTGATTTGTTTTTATTAATTTGAAAACCTAATCCTTTTGTCTTTTGTGATTCTCTTTGAAAAGAAAGAATATTATTAAGATTTTCTTTTCCTTTATTAAATTTGCTTACATTTAAACATATATCTTCATATCTTGATTTAAAAGAAGAAATATCTTTATCTAAACTATTAATTCGAATATTTAACTTATTACATTCTGATTTTAAATATTTATTTTCATTAGATAAATTATCATTTTCTTTTAGTAAAGAAAAATTTTCTTCTTTTAATTCAACTAATTGAGAATTAGTATAAGTAGAGGAATTTAAATCTGAAATTTCTTCACGTAACCTTTTATTCTCACCTTTAAGAAAATTATGTGAAATTTTTAATCTTATAAAAGTTTCATATATTAATAAAACTCTGTTTAATACATAACAAGCTGTTGATACAGCTTCTGCCCAAAAATATTTAGGTAAATTACTATCACATAACATGGTTCTAGCACATTCTTGTAAGGTTCTATTTTTCCTTTCTACAACTCCATTTTGTGGAGCAGCTCGAGGAAAAGAGAATGTGTGTGATATACCATGTTGATCACAATAATTTGCAAATAATTCATTTTCAAATTCACCTCCATGATCACTACGTATAGAGATAATAGAAGTAGATTTTTGATTTTGAATTCTTTTGCAAAATATAGAAAACTCATTAAAAGCATCATTTTTATGTTTAAGAAAAATTACCCATGTGAATCTAGAATAATCATCAACAAGAACAAATGCATATCTACTTCCATTTAAAGATGCTACTCTAGATGGACCAAAAAGATCTATATGAATTAATTCTAATGGTCTATTTGTAGATATTATATTTTTAGATTTAAAAGAAGATTTGTGCATTTTTCCTTGTTGACATGCATCACAAAAATTATTTTTAAAAGACATCTTAGGTAAACCATTTACTGAATCATTTTTAGAAATCTTAGACATATGTTTAAAGTTAACATGTCCAAAACGTTTATGCCATAAAATAGAATCATTAGATGATGCAATAAGATAATGTTCATTTGAAATATTATTCATAGATAACACATATATGTTATTCTTTCTATAACCTTTAAAAATAATAGTTATTAAATCAATATCATAAATTAAGCATGATTCTTTTTCAAAAACAATTTTAAAACCTTTATCACAAAGTTGATTAATACTTAGTAAATTATGTTTAAAACCATCAACTAATAGAACATTATCAATGATAGGTTTGTTTGGATTACCGGCGGATCCAATACCAATGATTTTTCCTTTGTTGTTATCTCCAAAAGTAATGGTACCACCATCCTTGTTTTGAAATGATGACAACAATTGTATGTTTTCAGTCATATGTTTGGAGCAACTACTATCCAAAATCCACCTATCTTTCTTGGGTACCTAAAATAATAAACATTTACATTTTGGTACCCATACTATGTTGGGTCCTTTAAATTAGCCTTTAGGAAATCAAACCCATGAAGAGTTTGATTTGCCTAAATAGTTAGATGATAAACAAATATTTTTAATAAAATCAGAAATATAAAAATTCTTATGTAAAGAAGATAATTCTTTTGGAACCCAAATAGAAAAGAATTTTGATTTCTTTTTACACAAATTTTCATTTCTATATTCATACAAATCACAAGAAGGTTTTACAAAAATTGTTTTCTTTGATTTATTTTTATTAATTTGAAAACCTAATCTTTTTGTCTTTTGTGATTCTCTTTGAAAAGAAAGAATGTTATTAAGATTTTCTTTACCTTTATTAAATTTGCTTACATTTAAACATATATCTTCATATCTTGATTTAAAAGAAGAAATATCTTTATCTAAACTATTAATATGAATATTTAAATCATTACATTCTGATTTTAAATAATTATTTTCATTAGATAAACATTCATTTTCTTTAAGTAAAGAAAAATTTTCTTCTTTCAATTCAATTATTTGAGAATTAGAAAAAGTAGATGAATTTAAATCAGAAATTTCTTCAAGTAATCTTTTATTTTCACCTTTAAGAAAATTATGTGATGTTTTTAATCTCACAAAAGTTTTATATAATTCATTGAAAGCATCTAAAAGTTTTTCATTGTCACTTACTTCATCTTGTGCCATAAAACACATGTGAGCACTTTCCTTTTCTTCAATTTTTTCATCCGAAGATGATTCATCACTATCATCCCAAGTGACTGTCATTGCTTTCCTTTTCTTGTTATTTTGAATATTGTTGAAGTTGTTGAAATAACTTGATTTTTGCTTATTCTTCAACATTGGACAATCTTTCTTCATATGACCTGGTTTATTACACTTAAAACAAAGAGGGTTTTGAATTCTTAGATTTAAAATTACCTCTTTTTATAAATTTTCGAAATTTTCGTGCAAACATGCCCATTTCTTCATCATCATCATCTGAATCTTCTTTATCGGAAGTAGTATTGAATGCAAGAACTTTCTTGTTCTTTAATTCTTCATCATTCTTTCTATCTTCAATTTGAACTTCATATGCCATAAGATTACCAATAAGATTTTCAACCGTAAGAGTTGACAAATCATTGGCTTCTTCAATTGCGATAACTTTCTTTTCCCATTGTGGAGTAAGTGAACGAAGTGTCTTTCTTACCATCTCCACTTGAGTATATGTTTTTCCAAGACCAATGAGAGAATTTGTGATGTCGGTGAATCTTGTGAACATTTCTCCAATAGTCTCATTTTCCTTCATCTTGAATAATTCAAATCTGTGCACAAGAACAGAAATTTTAGATTCTTTAACTTTAGTAGTACCTTCATGAGTTACCTCGAGTGTGTGCCAAATATCATATGCGGATGTGGCCGTTGACACCCTATTGAACTCATTCTTGTCAAGTGCACAAAATAAGGCATTCATTGCTTTAGAATCCAAATTCGCATTGTTCCTTTGAGATGTAGTCCATTCCGCGAAAGGAGTTGTTGGTTTCTCATATTTTGTTTCAACGACGTTCCAAAGTTCGTAGCCAAGAGATTGGAGATAGATCTTCATCCTACACTTCCAGTAGTTGTAGTTCAAACCATCGAACATTGGAGGACGATTTGTAGAGTGACCTTCCTTGAATTGTGATGTATTTGATGATGCCATCTTTCACCTTGCTCTGATACCAAATGTAGGATCTGAAATAGATACACTTGAACACTAGACGGGGGGTGAATAGTGTTCTTTTAAAATTAATGCAAAGTATATTATAAATTGCAAAAAAAATGGCAATCTCAAAAATTCACAATCACAAACACAAGGATTTTATACTGGTTCCACCAATTCGGTGTACATCCAGTCCCCAACCAAATCTTGCTTGAGAGTTTCCACTATGATTTTGAATAAACTTACAAAATCAAACGCAAACCTGACCAATTTGCAAGTCCCTACAAATTACAACACCAATTGACAAACACCTGGCCAATTTGAATACCAATCTCTAAACCAAGAGATCAACCCTCTCAAACCCGAGAGAAATCCTTGTTGAAGCAAGAAAACAATTGATCCTATAAGCCTTGAATGTGTAGTGAAGTGCAGCAGTGGCTTAGGATTCTTTTAATCTCTGTAAATTGCCTTAACAATAGGTTTTTGAATAATGTACAGAGGCAATTTCAGAAACTTCTCTTTTTCACAAAATCTGAATATTTTTCACTTAAAAAATTGCACAAAGATCAAAGCTTATGGGTATGTAAGTCTCTGCAATTTTTCTGAACAAATAACCTATTTATAGCCCTTGAAAAGACAATTTTTTAAACTTTAAAAACGTTTAAAACGGCTATAAACTGTCAGATATTCAAACTTTGAAAACTGGAAAAACTGTATCTGTAGTCGACTACTGTTGACATTAGTTGACTACACTGAGTTCAAACAGACTCTGTGTTTTCTGAAAATTTTCTCAGTAGTCAACTACAAAGCCCATTAGTCGACTACACTATATTTTGACAGAAACTGATAAAATGAAATTTGAGTTCAGTAGTCGACTACTGTTGACATTAGTCGACTATACTGTAAAATAACAGAAACTTATGTTTCTGTCAAACACTTGAGTAGTCGACTATAATCACTATTAGTCGACTATACTGTAAATTGACAGAAACATGTATTTGAGTTTTATACACGAGTAGTCGACTACTATTCTAATTAGTCGACTACTAAGAGTAAAAATTCTGCTATAAAGAATTTTTATAATCAAGTTTTAACTATAATTCTAATGGTTAACATAGGGGATTTCTATAGTTAACCAACACACTAAGCCTGTGTTAGTGTGTTCTAAAATTATGTGTGTGCGTGTGTGTGATCAATGCTTGTACAATTATTCTAAGTAAAGAAAATGTAAAATACATTATCTCTTTTGTTCTTCATTTTCTTCACTTCAAAATGCCTTGAAATCAACTTGCACTTGTACATATTCTGATATTGAAATCTGCATATAAAAGTTAGTGCACACACTGTATAAATTATTATCATCAAAACACTATCATGGAGATATGATATTCAACATCCTTGACAACTGGAGATAGAATATAAAATTCTTCCTTTTCGGTTTTGGGAGATAGAATATAAAATTCTTCCTCTCCCATTTTGGGTTCGTCTTTGCTCCAAGAGAAGACACCATCCGTCAACTCCAAAATCCGCCTCTTACACGCTCGGAGAATTTTATCCTAAATCCTAAGTAGGGATAAGTCAACGCCTAACATACGTTGCCGGTTAGTTCTTGACCGTAAAAAGAATAAATGTCCACATATTTAATATTGTGGTAGGTTGTTATTAATAACACCATAATCTGTGCCTTCGTGTACGGGAAATTTTATCCCGAAGCCTAAGTAGGGATAAGTCAACGCCTAACACGTGTTGCCGGTTTAGTCTTTCACCGGGGATAAGTCAACGCCTAACACGTGTTGCCGGTTTAGTCTTTCACCGATTGAAGAAGACACCAGAATTCAAATCTGGGGAATTTTATCCCGAAGCCTAAGTAGGGATAAGTCAACGCCTAACACGCGTTGCCGGTTTAGTCTTTCACCGATTGAAGAAGACACCAGAATTCAAATCTGGGGAATTTTATCCCGAAGCCTAAGTAGGGATAAGTCAACGCCTAACACGCTTTGTCGGTTTAGTCTTTCACCGATTGAAGAAGACACCAGAATTCAAATCTGGGGAATTTTATCCCGAAGCCTAAGTAGGGATAAGTCAGCGCCTAACACGCATTGCCGGCTAGTGTTTTGTCGTAAAAAGGATAAAAGCCCACATATTCAACATTGTGGTAGGTTGTTATTCATAACGCCAAAATCTACACCTTACACGCGCGGGGAACTTTATCTCGACTACTAAATAGAGATAAGCCTATGCCTAACACGCGTTATTGGTTTAGTCTTTCACCGATTGAAGAAGACACCAGAACCCAAGTCTAGGGACTTTTATCCTGAATCCTAAGTAAGGATGAGTCAGCGCCTAACACGCGTTGTCGGGTAGTCTATTCCCGTAAGAAAGACGAAGTCTACGTATTCAATATCGTAACACTAAAAGAGTTAACTCTTTTAGCACAACGTCACATGTGGAACGGATTTAAACAATCCACATGCAAGCCCGATTCAAATGGTAATCGGTAAAGGCACATCAAATCCGTTAAAGGCTGAGGGTTTGCCAAAAATCCTAAGTCTACGTCTAACACACGTCGCCGGGTAGTCTATTCCCGTAAGAAAGACGAAGTCTACGTATTCAATATCGTAGCACTAAGGGAGTTAACTCTCTTAGCACAACGTTATATGTGGAACGGACTTAAACAATCCGCATGCTAGCCCAACTCAAACGGTAGTCGGTAAAGGCTCATCAAACCCGTTGATGGCTGAGGGTTTGCCAAAAATCCTATAAGTGTGAGAGTCATTGACGCACCAGCTTTATTAGTTAGTCTCGTGACTCGAGCATCTAATAACTTCGGGATAAGATCCATATCTGCAGACGAATCAGCTTTAACCGTTGGTCCTGCAGCCCCAACTGTTAGGACCGCCACACTTTAATGCCTTAAGAGTTTAAACTGTGTAGACTCCAGCAAACGTACGAGTATAAACTGTGTTAACACCGATCAATGCATCACTCTAGGTCAACGCCAGTCAACGCGTTGCGATCCAAAACCCTAGGTCAACGTTGGTCAACGCGTAACCCTAGGTCAACATCGGTCAATGTGTTACGATGAAAGTCAACGCCAAGCAATCTGTAACCCTAGGTCAACGCCGGTCAACGCGTAAACCTAGGTCAACGTAGGTTAACACGTTATGACAAAAAGTCAACACTGGTGATCCGAAACAACGCTGTTCAACGGGTAACCCTAGGTCAACACAGGTCAACACGTTACGACGAAAGGTCAACGCTGACGATCCGAAACAACACCGTTCAACGCGTAGCCCTAAGCCAATATATTGTGGCAGAGGTAGTCAGTTCAAAGTCAACTCGACAGTACGAGCCAAAATCAACTCACCAGTTTTTGATTCGAATCTTCGACGACGGCTAGACGATAAACGCAGCGCCGGAAGAACTTCAGCTATTCATCAAAATAGACTAAAAATCAAAGGAGTTAAGAATCAAAGCTAACTACAGGTCCTTTTACACGGACTGAAGGTTGGACCGATCACATCCAAAGTTTTCCAGCCTCCTCTATAAAAGAATGATGATGAAACACTTTGGAAGGGGTATCTGTAGGCGTCTAAAATTACCTACGGGCCCTCACACGCAGCTCGAAGCACAGAGAAGATGATGAACGTCACTATCCAAGTCATAGAAGCTTAATCGACGTTGACAAGCGCATGAAGTGAGTCGACGAAATATGTGAAGCAACGAAACTGCAAAACAACGAAGAAATGAACTGATCGGGAGCCATGCTTCGCTTACGAAAGATGAAGCACCCATCGTGTCCCATCTACTCCATATATGATTCAATCATGAAAGCTCGTAGATCTCCTCGTCTGCTTTCCAACGTACTTTGAATCACGTAATTCCGAGTTCGGACGACGAAAATACGACGGAAACGGACAGAACACGAGAAACTATGCTCCGGGCCTCGCCGAGACACCACTTGGTGTCTCGGCTTGGCCGAGACACCCACGAGTGTCTCGGCCACGCAGAGACACCCACAGATGTCCGCAACCTAAAATTGTAGATTTGACAGTTTTAAGATATTTTTTGACCGTTAACCACTCGGATTTGTTTCAACTGATCTGATATCATCCGAGAACACGATAAAGTGGTTATGATTAAGGATAAGATCGAATTGGTCGTTCTTATCCAAAAACGGAGGTCCCAAAGCCTATAACTACAGCCCCAGGGCCTTCATTTTTCCAGAGCTGGAATTCTCAAGCGTTGGCGAAGTCCTGTTGAACTGAATACTGAAGGAGCATGAATTTCAGAAGGGAGGAGGAGATCGGATCGAGTTCATCGGCATAAAGAAGAGGAGCTCGTCAGATCTACACTTCTCCGTCCTTTGCCTTAAGATTGCCCCGTTGCGGTAATCTTAAGAAGAGTGATTATCTCGCTATTGCCGAGATAATTGCTTCGGTTTCTTGATTCCTTCGCGAATCAACGAAGCTCCGGATCTGATCTGATCGTTTGGTGGTCCACGGACATCAACGTCCCCGTCACAGGCTAAGATCCCACACAAGTAGTGGGCAATAAACACCCGTTACGTTGTTTGACGAGAGTTGTACTTTTTTTGTTTTCATTATGTAAGGGTCTTATAAAAAACTAACTTTTGTTTTCTTTGTAACGTTTGAAGTTGTAATGAACACAGCAATGAATACATTAACTTTCTCCCCAAACAAAGCATGCCTAGAATAATCATTTATGAACGAGACAAAATATCTAGAACCACCCTTGGAAGTTGTCTGAGTCGGACCCCACACATCTGTGTACACATAATCTAATATACCTCTGCTCTTATGCTTGCTTCTCAAAAACTGGACCATGTGCGTCTTTCCGTACACACAATCCTCACAAAAATCCACGCAAGGTTTCTTCAGATTCTTCAGCAAACCCTCTTTACCAAGCAGATCTAGACCCTTCTCTGATATGTGCCCAAGCCGTCTATGCCATAACCGTGTGTGCTCACATGGGTCTCCACCACTTCCATCAGTTCCAACTGATGCATTCCCTATCACTGTCGTACCCGAGAGAGTATATAGATTACCGTGACAAACACCTTTCATCACTACTAGGGAACCTCGAATAACCTTCTTCACTCTGTTCTCTATAACAATTTTGTAACCACCGGAGTCCAAAACACCAACTGAGATAAGATTCTTCCTCAAGTCGGGAACGTGCCTTACATCCGTCAGGGTTCTGACCACTCCATCATGCATCTTGATTTTGATATCACCTAGCCCCATCGTTTTACAAGCATGGTTGATCCCCATCAGTACGATTCCACCGTCAATGCTTCTGTAGGTAGTAAATAACTTCCTATTTGGACACACATGGTAAGAGCAACCCGAATCAAGAATCCACTTCCCGAAGATATCCTTACCTCCCGTGATGACATAGCATTTCTTCTCGCTCCCTTCCTCTGAAACATAGCTCGCCTCTTCCTTGCCTTCTCTCCTCCCAGTCTTATTGTTGTTCTTCTTCTCACCTACTCTCTTGTTAGGACAGTCAACTTTGAAATACCCTAGCTCACCGCATTTGAAACACGTCCTTCCCGCAAGAGGTCTCGATTTCGATCTAGACTTTCCTCCCTTACCTTTTCCTCGCTCATTGCCTCTTCCTCTAGCAAATAGTCTCTGAGCTTGCTCCTTGTTACCACTTGTGGCCATATCACTAGTTGTAATTTTTCGAAGATCATCCGTCAGAAGCGTTGTTCTAGTCTCATCCATCGTCAAATTGTCTCCTACAAGCATCAATATTTGTACCAGGTTCTCATAAGACTTCAGTAAAGAAAGAAGTAACAGAAGTGATTGATCCTCATCTTCTACTGTCACATCAATGTCCTTTAAATTCGATATGATCCTATCGAACTTGTTGATGTACTCCCGGATTGACGAGCCTTCCTCTATTTTGCAAGTATACAATTTGGATTTCAAGTATATCTGATTTGTTAGACTCTTCGTCATGAATGTACTCTCTAACTTTGACCACACGCCCGCAGCCGTTTCCTCTCCATCTACTAAGAAAGCAACATCCCTCTCAAGGCATATGATAATCGACGCTCGTGCTTCGAGATCTAACTCTTCCCAATCCTCATCGGACATTTCTTTGTGGTTCTTCTCTTTTCCTACCAAAATCTTGTGCAATTTCTGCAAAATCAGCGAATTTTCATTTGTATCATCCAATAGGAAAAATCATTCTTCCCATTGAATTTTTCAATCTCACACTTTCTAACTTTAACTGTTTTACTTGTAGACGTTATTTTTCGCTTGTATTAATAAAACCGCTTCTCTCAGAAATTTTAACAAATACATTGTGTTTACCACACAATAATCAAGCACCACATCAGATCAAAAATTTTACCACCTCCAATCTGGATAAATAGCTCTGATACCATTTATTGGACGCAGAGTCACGCCATCACGCCGCGAAAGCGATATCACCCGAGAGAGAGCCCTGGTTTTTGTTGTCACAAAAGCTCAAGTCAACATCTATATTCCTGTTTCACAAAGGAAACTAGAACAGAAAGTAAAATATCTCAACAAAGTGAGGTATACACTCTTCCTCTCATCAGTTCTAGGACTGACTTGTCGAGCTAACCTACAAGCAATAGCCAACTCTTGTTCTAGCTCAACATCTCATTAGTTCTAGGACTGACTTGTCGAGGGAACCTACAAGCAAAAACCAACTCACAGTTAAGACACGAGATTTACATGGTTCGGCAAACTTGCCTATGTCCACGGGAGGGGGTTTCACTATGAAGAGAATATCAAACTTGTACAACTCACAAGTTCTCTCTTTTCTTTTACTTCTCACTCACTCTCTTTTCCTCCACACTACTTTTTCTTTTCTTCCCCACACTTTCTCTCTTCCTCACCTCTCCTATTTATAGGCAAAGAAGAGGGGACAAGAGAGTATGGGTGAGCATGGGGGAGCATGGGGGCTCCACCATCTCTTGTCCCTCCCATCCCACATTCACAAATTTGATATAAGTATGTCATTATCAAAAATATTTGGATACATGCGAATTCATTTTACTTTTAACCTATAAGCAATTAGAAATGTAATAGTAAAAATTTATCTGTATAGTGTCATAGTTATCCATACTACAAAGGTAAATTGTAGCAAAGATTGCAACAACAAATGTTGCATGCAAGGTGTAACATTTGTACGAAATTAATTTAAAATCTACTATTTTCATATCTCTAATTTTATTTCAGGAAATGTATTTCTAATGCACATTTTAGTGTTCTTTTTGAAAAAAAAAACAACTTGTATAAAAGCTCCGCTATTTCATCATACAAGAAAACAATGGAGATGATTTTTCTATTAGAGCTGAAAAGATTTCTTGATGAGGTGAAATAATTTTTTTATTTTCAATTTCCTTTTTCGGGTATGCTCCCACCAAATTGGTTGCAACAGTTCCTATATCTTTTTCCATCGAACCGGAAGTTCTTGAGTAAAAGTGGTGGACAACTACCCCCACAATCCATTAAAAAGAGTTTAATGAAACGTAATTTGTAAATTCATCTACCTTCATTAACAAGTTCTTTGGCTGCTACTAATTGTGAGCTATTCTTTTACGAGCGCAATTTAGCTCGAGAGTGACTATGTACGCAGATTGTATTGGAAATAGACTCTGAGAAGTAGGGGTGCTAAACCGTATCCGTATCCGAGGAAATATCTATAACCGTATCTGTTAGGATACAGATATGGTTGCTCAAATCTATAACCGATATGATATGGTTACAGATATGGTTTTGTAGTGGAATATCCGTATCCGTATCCGAAATATCCGAATACATATTAGTCATACTCTTATGATAGTTTCGATTCTTAGATTATGGATTTGTGGTTAATTTTGATGATCAATATGTCTAATCTTAACTTTTCAGCTATAATGAAGATATTAACAAACTCTTTTGTATCACATGAACTATATTTTTCTCAATACTATCTACTTTTCTCATATCTATTTTGTATCCGTATGCATATCCGTTTATATATCCGCTTGTACATCCGTAACCGTATCCGATTTTAGCGGATATGGTTATAAATTTTCCTTACCGTGATATATCTGTATCCGTATCCGTATCCGAGATGGGTAAGCGGATATGGATATGGTAAGCATCATATCTGAGCCGTATCCGAACCGAATGCACCCCCTACTAAAAAGGCAATTGAAGTTTATTCAGATATTCACTATAATGCCACTACAAGTCCAATAGTGTTTGAAAAAAGTCATGACAAGCCCACGCGTGACGCATTTGCGGAAGCGAACCAAGAGGTAGACTTTCTTGCAAAGCTAGAAACCTCCTGGTATCTTGGCTGCACAGTTGTCTAGAAGGCACCCCGTGGAATTCGCAAGTTCAGCGATCAGAACGTGACGGGTAGTTTCCAAACCAAACAAGTCAAAAATCAATCTGATTATAATATTGAAATCTGCAATTCTCTTTCCACAAACAAACAAAAGTCGCGTCGCTCACAAGTCACAACAACAATGCTAACCCGATTAAAACAAAGATCAAAACAATTTGAAACCCTATAACAACAATTAATCAATTGGCCGCCAACTAAATAAAGAGGAATTAACCCCACATCATCATCGTAATAATAATACCCTCCCAAAAAAAAAACACCAGCTATCAATCATCACTCTTCAACCCGTTAAGCTCGGGTACACGCAAGAATTGTAACCTGCATCCACAAATAATTACGGAAAACTATTAGTAACGGAAGACAAAATCGTATAATAATGACACGTTTCATGCTCACAAAACACCAGAAGCACTTACTAGGATCTCTCTTGGTCTGCTCCGCCAGACCATCGAAGTAACAAGTACCCCCAGCCTTTCTAAACTGCTGCCAGTACGAATTAAACGCGTAATCCGCGTGGGACCTCAAATTGTTCGGCTGGTAGCACTCCCTCCCCTTCCGTATCGCATCACAGGTCCCGTTCCCCTGTCCGCAGGCATAACTTAACGCAATCCCGATCGCCGTCTCATTTTTCGCGTCGGCCCCCAGGACACACCATATTCTCCCCCTGTACGGCTCATTATTCGTCGGCAACGGTAACGGCGCGAACCCCGTTTGCTTCCCCGTTAAGTCCAGCTCATAAACCCTAGTTCCGTTTGGGTACAGCATCCCGAAGTGCCGTTCCGTTCCCGGCCCAGGCTTCTGGTTCTCGTTGTACAACGCGAATACGAAGACGGGCATGTACGAACCGGGTCGGAGCGGAGTCCCGGGCCGTGCCCGGAACCGCTTCGCTACGTTCCGATTGTAAGTGGCAGCGTTCGTAGATTGTTGGCACCGATCTGGTCAAGGTCGCAGCGTTGGGCCAGCCGGTCTCGCATGGCAAGAGGTTAACGGATCCGAACCCGACCCGTTTCATGGCGAAGATAACCGCATCCAGCATCTGATCGAGAAGGTTCGTGTAGGTCAATCTGGAGGCTGGGTCGAAGTAGTAGAGACTGGAGTTGGCTCGGAAGAGGGCGTAGTCGAGGTTTATTTGGGTCGGGTTCGAAGACCAAGGGAAGTACGGGTACGCATCGACGAAGTAGTAGGATCCGGTATCGTTTAGGAATTTCAACAGGGGTTTGATAACGGGTTCGGCGATGTCGGGTCTGAACTCGCCGGAGGACGGAGGGAAGGAGGCGCTGAGAGCGTCCATGGCGAGGCTGGTCCCCACTTTAATTTGGCGGATCTTGTGCTTTTTGAGGGATCTGTAGATGTGGGTAATGGCGGGAAGAGAATCAGGCCCAATGATGTTTGGATGGAGGAGTCGGAGAGGACCTCGTTGCCGACGAGGAGGAAGCGGACGCGGGTCTTGGGGGTAGAATGGGAGGAGGAAGTGGAGATCCACGCGTCGGCGCGCGGATTGGTTGGAGGCGAGGGAGGGATTCGTCGTTGGGGACCATGATGGAGACGGCGACGCGGGTGCCGAGAGGCGCGGAGATGGGCGGGTTTGCGTCGTAGATCTTGACGGCGGCGGCGCGGAGGTGGCGGATCGGGTGGACGGAGACGGCGGCGGAGGGAGGTCGTTGCCGAGCTGGCCGAAGTTGACGCCGAGGGAGTGGAAAGTTGCGGCGTTGGCCGAGGGAAAGAGAGAAGCTGAGGAGGAGGAGGAAGAGGAGAGGGGAGAGAGACATTTTTTATTTATTTAATCTTTCTTATGTTGTAGGAATAGAGGCAAAACTGCTTGAAGGAGGAGCTGAGGGGGTCATGAAGGGAGCTGGGAGGAGTGAAGAAGAAGAAGAATTAAGGACAGAAAGTTGTGGTCGATGACTTGTGGGCCCACTTTTTGTCGCTATCGCGCTGTCAGCGTCGCTTTTAACGAGGGTGAAGATGAAATCTTGAATGTTTTTTGTACGGGAAAGTTGCACCAGGCCTTGGAAACGGTAGCTTCCCTTCTCCCTCCCACGCCAAGGCCGACCCAGCATCAGAAAAAAAAAGGTAATAGGACCGTTGCGGGACAAATTTTAAAAAAGAAAATTCCCCGATGACCCAAAATACGGGACCAACAGGAGGGCAGGTGAGGTGTCCCCCTCCTATTACATAATGAGCTGATCATTATTAATTTTTTTTAAAAATCTACCATTTTAAATATTTATTTATAATTTTCGACTCAGCCCTAGCTTATTAGCAATTTCAATCTAGTTTCATAAAACTAGAGCGAAATTATTAATTAAGTTAGGAACAGGTCAAAAATTGTAAATAAATATCTTAAAATGTCTATTTTTAAAATTAGTCTGACCATTGTGTTTCCAGTTTCTAATTTTTTTCGAAAAAATCCAAAACGGAACTGTTATGGTGTTTACTCAACCAATATATGGTTATTTACAAAATGATACAATCATAGCCCTGACAAACAGGTCTTAACCCACTTAAGTGGTCCAAGCCTAACAGAGGCCTCGACCCCGCCGACTTATCAAGTCTGCATTCTTCCATGCCGACGTGAAAGGCGGGATTAGTCGACCTTATCGTCGAGGACGGCCCACCTAGAGCACTCGACCACTCACTTGGCAACTCACGAAGACGACTTGATGGACATTCCCTGCTGTCGGCTAAGTTGAGGACTCGACCCCTACCTCAAGCCTCTTCCCCAGAGCATGTGTCAGCATTTCAGTCCACCTCGGACAAGCCTTATCCAGATTTTGGTCTGATGGTCTTCATGACTTGTCAGCTGTCCACGTGCCTTCTGTCACGCTCTCAATTACTTTCCGAAAAATACGGAGACACCCTCTCCCGTGTCGAAGTGACTTCCCCTCCAGTCGCCAGCCGACACCTGTAAAGCTATGGATGATTCAGCATGCCAGCGTGCCTTCTGCCACATTCTCAATCACTTCCCGAAAAATACGGAGACATCATATTCCGTGCCGAAGTGACTTCCCCTCCAGTCATCAGCTGACACCTGTAAAGCGAGGGATGACTCGGCTCTTACCCCGCACTTCATCACCGCCTCCCTATGTAGGGCTAGAGGTGACCTATTTATCTCTACGACGAAGATATATATAGGTATACTCCTAACCTCTAAAAAAGGGGAAGATCTAAGAAAAAAGCTCAAGCTAAGACTTCATCTCTCTTGCTCTCTCTCAAAAGAGAGAAAGAACCCATAGTTTTTCGTCTAGATAGAGGAGCTCACGTAGATCCTCTGGGCATGCACATTGCCTCCTCAAGAACCACCTTGGTTCCTGACATTCCCCTTCCCCGCTCGAGTTTCACTAACTTGACCGTCGGATGAACCACTGGGGAACCCGTCTCCGCCCTCTCACGGGTTCTTCTTGTTCATGCAGCTTGGACATTAAGCTCCCGTTCAAGCACCAAACATAAAGTCGAAGAAGGGAGCGGCCCTTCCATCACTCTCACCTACCCCGTCCCGACGAGGACCCAGAGGGACCGATCCAGTTCCGGATCAGAACCAATCCTAGCCCGGATCCGATTGACTGTTTGGTCATAGTCATCAACAGTTTAGCACCCACTGTGGTGCTACTCTTCTTTTTCGAAAAGACATGCCAAGTTCTGAACAAGGGTCTGATTCTACTCACCCTGAATAACAACATCGGAGTTGCATCATCCAAGCTAAATAAAGTCAGGAGTTGTATCATTCAAGCTAAGGAGGGTTAGCTTTGTCTAAGAGGATCCAACATAGGCGTAGTCCTCGAAGGCCTCATCGACTTACCTGGGGAGTGTTTGCCAAGCACACCATCTGCTAGATGGTAGAGTGACCTTCAACCCCCCTAAAAAACCCTCCAGAAGAAGACACACCATAAGGGTGGTTGTCTTTCTTGAAAAGCAACCCCAACTTCTAATCGCCATCACAGAATAACTTTGGCCATAACACAGGTTCCGATCAGGCCAAATATCACTTAAGCTCCAACTGGCAATAGCTCATACGAGCATAGGAGCAGTGATTAAGTCTGTGATAGGCGTCTTGGACCATGAAGATTCTTCGAAGGGAACTACCATACACCAGGGGTGAGATCGCGGGAAAAGTTCAGGGCCTATCAACTGATTGTCTTCTCAGGAAGAGCAACATTGGCCCTTCAACTGACACATGTGCCACTAAAGTTGCCTAAGCTTTGGTGGTCTAAGCATGCGACCCGCATGATCCCCATAAGGGAGAGTTCTCTATTCACAGCATGGTCCAACCCCCATTGCTCCCGAAGCTTCTTCAAGAAAACCGCTACGGTTTGTCATTTCCAGGGAGTACAATACCGGCTGGTGGATTCTCTCTCCAAGAGAATTTTCACCACCAAAGCCATGTAGCTTCTGGTCGTGCCCCCAATCCTCACGAACCCGACCTGGAATATGCCATTCGACATGATTCATGGCTTCTGGGCAGTTCCTTTTGCTAAAAGCCGGCATGCCAACCATCCGTCCACGAACCCGACCTGGAATATGCCATTCGACATGATTCATGGCTTCTGGGCAGTTCCTTTTGCTAAAAGCCGGCATGCCAACCATCCGCCTTCAAGGCCTTATTGAAGATTCAGACTCAAAAGGAACCTCGGCTGATGAGATGGTAAATAGAGTTTCGACTCATCTTCATCTATCATCGAGTCGTCCGCTATGGTAAAAGCAAAATCCAACTAAAGATGTTCTATATTGGCTGCATCATCCACTACAAAACTGCCTTTGAAACAGAGATAAAACGAGATCACAAGTGATTCAACCCTCTTGAGCATCGGATGTCTACAATGGATTCTTTCCATAATCATGTAAATTTCAGAACTAATGAAATCTTATCAAATATGAATTAAGTCTTATCTCGCAGGGATCAAGCCTTCACTAGGGCTGAAGACCTAGGCACCTCCAACAAGCCATTGGTACCTCTTCAGGATAAACCTAAGGCACAACCCTATGATCGACTCCCACAAACGCCATTCGACCATACGGGGATTATGAAGACCTAGGCACCGCGTGAGATCTAGGCACCCAACCTTAGGGTTGTAATTCAGCCTCAAGGCTGCCAAAGACCTAGTCAACTCTCAAGAGTTCTAGGCATTTGACTCCTCAGTAGAATTTTAAGCCCTTGGTATCTTTTGAGGGTAAACCTAAGGCACAACCCATGGTCAACTCCCACAGTCGTCATTCGATCATATGGGGATTATGAAGACCTAGGCACCGCGTAAGACCTATGAACCCAACCTTAGGGTTGTCATTCAGCCTTAAGGCTACCAAAGACCTAGTAAACTCTTAAGAGTTCTAGGCATTCGACTCCTCAGTCGAATTTTAATCCCCTGGTACCTCTTTAGGATAAATCAAAGGCACAACATATGATCGAATCCTCCAATGCAACTCGACCATCATGGTTAATCAAAAACCCAGGCGTCCAAAAAAGTCCTGGGCGACCCAACCTCAGGGTTGGTATGTCAACAAGCCCTTGGTACCTCTTAAGGATAAACCCAATGCACAACCATATGGTCGACTCCCACAGTCGCCATTCAACCATACGGGTATTATGAAGACCTAGGTACCTCGTAAGACCTATGCACTAAACCTTAGGGTTGTCATCCAGCCTCAATGCTGCCAAAGACCTAGTCAATTCTCAAGAGTTCTAGGCATTCGGCTCCTCAGTCGAATTTTAAGCCATTGGTACATCTTCAGGGTAAACCTAATGCACAACCTTATGGTCGACTCTCACAGTCGACATTCGACAAAACAGGGATTATGATGACCCAGACACCGCGCAAGACTTATGCATCCAACCTTAGGGTTGTCATTCAGCCTTAAGGATGCCAAAGACCTAGTCAACTCTTAAGAGTTCTAGGCATTCGACTCCTCGGTCGAATTTCATGCCCTTGGTACCTCTTCACGATAAACCCAAGGCACAACATATGGTCGAATCCTCCAGTGCAACTCGACCATCATGGTTAATCAAAAACCCAGGCGTCCAAATAAGTCCTGGGCGACCCAACCTCAGGGTTGAAATGTCAACAAGCCCTTGGTACCTCTTCAAGATAAACTCAATGCACAACCCTATGGTCGACTCCCACAGTTGCCACTCGACCATATAGGGGTTATGAAGACCTAGACACCTACATAAGACCTAGGCACCCAACCTCAGGGTTGTCATTCTGCCAAAAAGGTATTCATAAGCCTAAGGTATGAATATTAAATGTATGGCCAATACTTAATTGATGTAAAAACTTAAGCAGTCATCTGTCAAGTTCTGGTCAATTAAACGCTCAGCCAAACTAAGGCATCGGGTGAACTAGTTGTCATAAGTCCCCAGCACGGGTCGACACATTACAACTAACTCACTTCAGCCAACATTTCAGCTCTTGATAAGAACAAATCTATAAAGCCAAAGGAATATAAACAATGAAGGCAAACTCAAGAATTGAGATAAAAGTTAATTTTTATTCAATAAGAGTAAACTTCATTACAAACTTCTCTACAAAAAAAAAAGAAAAAGAAAAGAAAAAAGAAGAGACATGCAGGTCTTCATAGCTCTCGACCAGTTAGACTTGGCGGTCTTCGGGTGGTAGCAGTTGCAGAAGATTCCCCAGGAGCCCCGGCAACAGGCTCAACCTCATCGTCACTCGCTGATAAATCCAACCCGTCTCCGCTCTTCTCGATATCTTTCAACAGATTGAGACAGCAGGAGATGTGAGAAGGATAGAAGTGGTCTGGAGCAGATGAAAGTTGCGAGGCACTAGAGAAGCGAAGTAGTCGACCCCGACCTTACACGCCAAAGCCACTTCGAACCTTCCCAAGAGGCCATGATGCCAATCGTCGACCACCCTCTTTTTATGCTGCTCTGAATCTAGACGAACGAGTTTGTCCTCCAGTTCCTTGACAAGGGCCGTGGACGCTTGAATCTGTGATTGCAGCTTCTCAAAGTCCCTCCTCGCCTTCTCGAGAGATAGGCGACTTGATCGAGTCTCTGCCTCAGTCGTCGCCTTGCGACGCTTCTCGGACTCGACCTCCGCCTGTAGATGAACCATCTCTCTTTGAAGTTCCTCGATGGTTCCCACCTATTTGAAGAACTGGATTTGAAAGCTCTTAAGAAGCTCTTCATTCTCATCCAAACTCCGGTGCCAAGCGCTACTTTTATGAACTAACTCGGCCTTCAAGACAGTAATCCTCTTCTCTGCCTCTTCCCTAGCCGACTTCTCCTTTGCCAGCTCTACTTGGCATTCCAGGGAATGCTCAAGTCGATTGAACAGAGCGTGCTCTAGTAAAGTCCCCCGAGCCAAACAATCCTGGAGAGCTTCATGTATGCCAACACTTGGCATATCCTCCAAAATCCTCCCGTCAGCACCATTCTCCATCTGGTCTGATGGTGTTCCAGCTCTCCCCTCGACACTGTCGTCCACCCCCATCGGTTCTTTACCGGGATGACAAGACGCCTCCGGAATAGTACTAGGGTCGACAACATGCTCCTCAACCGCTAGGGCCATTGTCTCCCTGTCAGGAGAAGACTCGTCTATCCGTCCTATATTTTCCAAGCGGTTAAGCTGAGTTACCAGTGGACCCATCTCAGCTGGTTGGGGCCCCACAACCAGTCCGACTGGGCGCCGCCTCTCGACCCTTGTCCTCCCCCTCAATTAAGAGGCAATTTCAGCTGCTTGAGGCATCAAGACAGCCACCTCCTCAGCACTGAAGGCCTCCCTCAGCTTCTTAGGGGGCCTAGCAGTGGAACTCGACCCCTCGGTCCCTACATTCCTCTTACGACTTTTCACCAATAGAGGAACATGGCTCGCCCTTGCCTTGAAGCCAGTGGAGGACAAGATCATGGATATGCCCGTTGCCTGGAGAGACACATCATCAAATAGAGCATTGCTCTCCCGTGGCCCAGCATAAGAGAGAACCTTTTCCAGGTCCGTCATCTCTGAATCGCTAAGAGTGGCTGGCCTCAAAGCATCCTCATTTGCCTCCGGCCAGTCCGAGCAGGCGAAGACGCTGTCGCCACTATAAACCCACACGAATCGCGTACTCCAGTCCTCATCCAACCCCAAAGAGTCTGAGACAAGCTAGAAATCACCACGATAGTGGTAGAAGTAATGTGGGTCCTTCTCAGTCGACCCCACGCTGATCAAATGTCCAAGCAATCTCAAGCTTGGTTGAACTCCAACACGGTGGCAAACGATGATGAAAGCCACTAGAATCCCTACTGCATTCAGATAGAACTAGAAATGGGAGACTCTTAGAGCGACATGCATCTCCCTAATAAAAGGGTGTAAGGGCAGCCGTAAGCCATGCTCCAAGTGGGCCAAGTACAACGACACTCGACCCTCGCCATGGCGATACACTGGCTCGCTCATCTCCGGCGCCGCCAATGTGAGAGTCTGGGGGTAATTGTATTGATCATACAACCTCACCAGATTGTCCATATAGACCTTCGAACGGATAAGAAGAAGAATAGCAAGTCTCTCCTCACTACGGCTAGAGGTTGAAACTTGAGAGGCCATGGAAGATTTTTTTTCTTAAAAAAGCTTGAAGGAATATCAGAAATTTATTAAAGTGAAAGTTCGTAAAAGAATTATCTTAACATCAAGAGACCATTTATAAGTTTTCGAAGAAGTGTGTGGAAGGATTTCAAAGGACATAGTGATTTTCGAAGCAACCAGGTTAGATTCGCTTCAGAATCTGAAGCGGTTCACTCGAAACACGAAGCACTGCCCTCATTTAATGCCCCACGTTCCAATACTAGATAAGCGGAAGATCCTCCATTATGTCCATGACGCTTCGTTTTCTAAAATGACGGTTTAGATCTTTGATAACGTTAGCCATGAAAAGCGGAGTCATGATGTGTAAAGAAGGATGCCTGATGATGTCAGCCACGTCTCTAAGACGAAGGCTTATCATTTTCTCGTCCTCAGCAGGCTTATATTGATCAGAGCATATCTTATTTTACTTGGACCCAATTAAAAGTCGATTCCAAGCAAAAAGGGCCAACTGTTATGGTGTTTACTCACCCAAGATACATGTATTTGCAAAATAATACACTCATAACCCTGGTAAACTGGCCTCAACCCACTTAAGTGGCCCAAGCCTAACAGAGCCCTCGACCCCGCCGACTCATCTAGTCAACATTCTTTCATGCCGACGTGAAAGGCGGGATTAGTCGACCCTATCATCGAGGACGACCCACCTAGGGCACTCGACCACTCACTTGGCAACTTACGAAGACGACTTGATAGGCATTTCCTACTGTCGACTAAGTTGAGGACTCGACCCCTACCTCAAGCCTCTCCCCCAGAGCATATGTCAGCATTTCAGTCCACCTCGGACAAGCCTTATCTAGATTTTGGCCTGATGGTCTGCATGACTTGTCAGCTACCCACGTGCCTTCTGCCACGCTCTCAATCGCTTCTCGAAAAATGCGGAGACACCCTCTCCCGTGCCGAAGTGACTTCCCCTCCAGTCGCTAGCCGACACCTGTAAAGCGAGGGATGATTTAGCATGCCAGCGTGTCTTCTACCATGCTCTCAATCATTTCCCAAAAAATGTGGAGACACCCTATCCCGTGTCGAAGTGACTTCCCCTCCAGTCACTAGCCGACACCTGTAAAGCGATGGATGATTCGGCTCTTAGCCCGCACTTCATCACTGCATCCCTATGCACGACGGAGATATATACATGTATACTCCTAACCTCTAAAAAAGGGGAAGGTCTAAGAAAAAGCTCAAGCTAAGACTTCCTCTCTCTCGTTCTCTCTCAAAAATGAGAAAGAACCCACAGTTCTTCGTCTAGATAGAGAAGCTCATGTAGATCCTCTGGGCATGCACATTGCCTCCTCAAGAACCACCTCGGTTCTTGACCTTCCCCTTCCCCACTTGAGTTTTACTAACTTGACCGTCGGAGGAACCACGGGGGAACCGGTCTCCGCCCTCTCACGGGTTCTTCTTGTCATTGTAGCATGGACATCAAGCCTCCGTTCAAGAACCAGACATAAAGTTGAAGAAGGGAGCGGTCCCTCCATCACTCTCCCCACCCCGTCCTGACGAGGACCCAGGGGGGACCGATCCAGTTCCGGATCAGAACCGATCCCAACCCGGATCCGATTGACTGTTTGGTCGTAGTCATCAACAACAACCATGGTGGTTTTTCCTAGATTCTATTTGGCAAAGGGTCAAATCAGTGTATAAGTCATTTTTGTGATTTATGAGTCACATTGATGTATTTGATAATTGATTTATTCTGAGTTATAATCCATCAAAATATCAGTTATGGTATCATAGTGTTATAGCCTACAAATAACCAAGTGTTGATCTTTTTTGAGTTATTGACATGCGTCCCACTCCACGCCAAATCAGACATGATCAGAGCTCAGACAACTCGAACCGCTATTGCGGCCGACTCCATAAGTCGACAACTTACATGACCGACTTGAAAGATGGTACGCGTCGACCTACCTATCAGATCGAGCCCATAAGCACTCACACTCAGCCTATTGTTTCAGCTGGCAACTCGTGTAGCTGAGTAAAAAGACGGTGTTAATCGGCCCTCCACTAGATTACTGAAGAGGTGGTGTTATACCCCTAAAAAATATTATTGTTAATCTCTATTGATTAGTAGACATGTATTTGATTTTATACAGCTAAATCAAAACCAAAATAATCTCTGCCTCAGCTCGACCAACTGTTCGGCCGACATCTCGCGTAGTCGAGACAAAAGGTGGTACTATTCGGCCAACCTTTCAATTAATTCCCCGAGCAATCCAACTCGACCAACTGTTCCGCCAACATTTCACGTAACAAAAACAAAAAGCGGTACTTGTCGTCTAACCCGGCCAATCATCTCTACGAATAACCCCCACTCAGCCCAAGCCATCAACATATATAAGTCGATTATCAGCTGAACGACTAAGAGAGTTGGTAGTTTTCTTGAACCCCAAGCCAATAGCCGCCTGACCTTACATTAACAGCCCTGACAAAGTCATTATTGCTCTAGGCAACAAAGTCTTTATGACTTATCAATCCCTGTCAGCACCAAGCAGCTGTTGTCACTTAGCATGAAACACATGGACAACCCCTCTTTCACAGCCACCGACATCTGTCAGCTATCTGCCGACTCAACTACCTAGTTGTATTCAGCCCAAGTTACCTTCTTACCCCTCAGAACTACTATAAAAATGGGAGGCACTGCATGAGGTAACTCTCTCTGATTTTTTCTCTTATAAAAAAACTAAAAACAGACTTAAAACTCCTCCACTCAAAAATAATTACTAACTTGATCATTGTAGGAACCATCGAAGAACCCAACTTCGGCTTCTTACAAGTTTTTTCTTGTGCAGAGAAGAACAGTGTCTCATGGAACCATTCATTAGAAGGAGAGAGAGGACCCTAATCAATCCACGAACTTGAAGATAATCACCGGTTTAATAACTGACATCAACAGACGGTACTTCTCGCCCTTCTTGCAAGGAGTGTTCCCTTCTTGACAGGCAGCCTGACTTGTCCCTTCTCGCCATGTCGAGTCGTCCCTTCTCGCCAGGCTAAGTTGAAAGGCGCTCTTCCTCAAGCCTCCTGTCAACAGCCAGCCACCATCACATTAAATACATGGTCGAAAATTATTATTGCTCCAGCCCCAAAAGTCTTTGTGACTCATCCGACTCCGTCAGCTCCAAGCAGCTGTTGTCGCTTAGCACTAACCACCTAGATGGCCCATCTTCGCTAGCAACCAACACCTGTTAGCTGTCTGCCGAGTCAGCTGCTTACTTGGACTCCGCTCAAGTTACCTATCTGCCCTTCTGATACTCTATAAAAGGAAGCCATGCAGCTCAAGGTAACGGCTTTGGGTCTTCCACACAACTTTGAGATTTTCTTCATCATCTCATATTTTCCCACTCAAGTTCATATACTGACTTGATCGTCGGAGGAACAACCGGAGAACCTAACTTCTGCCTCTTACGAGTTCTTCATGTGCATGGAAGAACATCGATCTACAGATCCAACAATGTAGGAGTTTGAGGACCCTAACTCTACTTAAATCTATAAATAAACCCCCTGTTTGATAACTAACATCAGCACATAGCTTGCTTTGATGGATTATAGGTCGCGATCTTTAACCAAATAATATACATACATACATGCATATATATTCAACATTTTATAAAATTCCAAATTATATCTTTTTTGATGGATTATAAGTCTCGTACTTTATGGTCATTTTGACAACAATAATAATTATAATCTGTAAATTTGCCAAACACTCTAACATGGGAGATAGATTATAACCCACCAAACTTACAAAACACTATGCATTATAGTTTACATGTAATTATAAATTCACCAAACATCGTCAGACATGAAACAACAGAGTAATCAGAAATCGCATTTTGAGCTTTGCTGAAATATTAATATTAATATCTAGTAGCCAAAAATAAAAAATAAAAAGGCTCGCCCAAACTATTATAACCCCTAAATTAGTAAATATTAATTTTTATAGAGAAGTCGACACATGTCCTGCACTATGCCTAACCAGACTACTTTAGGACCAACACCTTGGCACGACTGACTTGATTGGTCGACATCTCGCATAACCGAGTCAAAAGGTGGTACTACTTGGCCAACCCTTCAATTGACTCCACAAGCTATCCGACTTGGCCCACTGTTCAGCTAACATCTCGCGTAACCGAGTCAAAAGACGGTACTTCTTGGCCCTAGATCTGATGAGTCGAAGGACGACAGTTACCTCAAATCCCTCACCAGCCGATTACTCTCGCATTAACTACCCTGACAGCATCATGATTACTCTAGCCCCCATAATCTTTATGACTCATTGGACACAGCCAACACCAAACACTTACTATCATTACCATAATAAATGACCAGGTGACTCACCTCCTTCAGCAACCAATACATGGCACATGTCTGCCGACTCAGCTGCCTAGCTGGACTCGGCTCAAGTTACCTTCTTGCCCCTCAAACTCACTATAAAAGGAGCGGCACTACATGAGGTAACTCTCTCCGGCTTTTTTTACGTAATTAAGTATTAACTCCATACTTTCCAGTCAAGATCACATACTGACTTGATCGTTGGAGGAACAACTGGAGAACCCAACTCTACAAACTCTCAAATAACCCTCTGTTTAATAACTGACATCAACACAAACCTTAGGCAATTACCAAATAACTCCTCATAACTTTTAAAATCTCACAAAAGCTTTGCATTAAAATTTTTTTATAAAACCTACTAGAGCAAGTATTCAATCAATACACCCCATATAATGGGGTGATCTCTACCTTATACAGGTGGTTAGATGGTTAGACTAATAATTATAACTATAAGCTACTCAATCAAACTTACTAGAAGATTAGGGGTTATCGTAAAACCACCTTCAACTTTATAATTTATTCATAAAAACCCCTAGTGATGTTAAGTGCAATTTTCACATTAGTGGTTACAACTGCTTAAGGGGGGATGTTTTTGCTAATAAAAAAGGAAGTTCAACTTTTCGTGTGTTTTTTTCCTATAAAAACATTGACAATAAGGATTTTCTTACTACTTCTAAACTTAAGGGGGTTTTCTTGATAATTTCAAAGCTATAGGGGATCATCTGATAATCATCCAAAGTGAACGGGATTTTCTGAAATTTAGCCTATCTAAAATAAGATATTATTACATGCAATTTTGTACCCTTAATTTTGTATATATTTTAATCTTTTTCGGCCAATTGATATCTAAAAGGTAACAACATTATAGCTAATGTTAACAATTTATAAATAAATGTGAAAAAGTTCACAACAAAGGTAAAAACTTGTAGCCAAAGATAGACAAAACTCAATACATGTGCCCACTTGTGGATTTAGAAAAAATTTCTTAGGGAGCGTAAAACAAGTAACTATTTATACAAATATAAAGATACAATATAGTAAACTATATCACATGACATAACAACTTTTTAAAGAGCAAATTTCATAAATTTTAGGGTATTTTAAGTGCAGCTAAATGAAAAATGGGGTCATATATGTGCAAAGCAGGTGAAACTACAGTGTATTTAACTGCAATTAAGCGTAAATTCAAATACATAGCTAATTGTTTAATGATTATAAGCAAGGATTGAGATGCAAAAAGTTCATAGGAGAGATGTGGAACAACTCCTAAAGCTCAGGAGATTTCGTGTAATAAAAAAAATGATGGGTCCCCAAAAAGTTTATGGGATTTTCTGTAATTAACCCATGATTTTTGGAAAAGTTTCAGTATAAATATTAAAACTTCTGAACACAACCCAATATAAATGAGAAGAGACCTTTGAAAGGAGAATGAGCTGAAACTTGATAGGTAAAGAAAATGAATTTTGATAGAAAAATGAACATTTGCTATCCTAATCCCATCGATCCCGCGTGAACTAATATAAAGTTTTTTCATTTAGTCGTGAACTAATCTCACGTGAATCAATCAAAAAAAATTAAAATACATGAATCAACAATTCAAGGGTGAAAAAGAACATGCGCGTAGAAAGGCGAACAACAAGTTGATGAAGGAGAAGGTTAGGCATACAAAGAAATAGATCTGAAAATGTGGTAGAAATTGCCGTACAAATGATTAGTTGGAGGTCTATAACTGACCATAATATCTATTTTTCTCAGTATATTTGTTTTCCAAAATAACCTTTTTACCGACTACAAGTTTTAAGTTATTTATCATTTTGGGTGTGGAACAAACGCCTAACCGTCTTATCCATAAAATTTTGCTAGTGAGGTAACTTTTCACGGGAGACAAATACAATTACGAAAATTGCCACCGAATCTCCTTTGTTGGCAATAAATAAATATTACCTTTAAAGGTAACAGACTTTAAAAAAAATTAAAAGTAACGAAAAGTAATACATTAAGACCTTCCCCAGCTTTGGCCTGCAGCCTCTCCATCTGCGCTTCATAACCGCCGGCCTAAAAGGGAGGTGAGAAAGGGATTGATCACCCGCAGAAGTTTACATAAATAGTTGAGTATTCATTTAAATATCCACGAACTACGACTAATTATAATTTATAGTTATCAAGTTAACGGTCTCCGTGTCAAAAGAGAGGACATTTTGCAATTCTCCTTCACAAGTTTTCACATCTTAGAACAGTCGTACACCGTTAGCAATTCTATTATCTTTTGGACAGACCACTTAGGGGGCTACATTAGGATAATATTTGTAGTAATATTAAGGTTAATTACGTCGGCTACATTAGGATAACATTAGGGGTAATATTAAGGTTATGTCTCAAGAACGTGCATAAGGCACAAGATAAGTCCACTCTAGACGATAATTATTTAGTACAAGATAAAAATTTATAAAAATTTATTAAGATATATAGGATGCGATCTCAGACGCGAATGCAGGCAATAAAATTTTATTAAAAAAAAGAAGAAGAATATAGCTCAGTTTGACTTAAAATGCATGGGCATTAGGATTCGGATCCTCTCCACTACAAAAAAAATAGTGGAGGGACCACTACATAATCACAGCCATTGATTATCTAGTTGATGGTTATGATTTTTTCTTTTAGTGCAAATTAGGAATGAGTGCAATACACGGGGGTATGGTAAGTGTTAGATTTAGATTGTATCATAACCGCCTACTAAATAATCAACGCTTGAGATTAAAAGTAGTGGTCTCTCCACTACTTTTTTGTAGTGGAGAGGATCCAAATCCCGGGCATTAAGCCTCCGGCCTCCCTAAGCTTAAAACTTACAAGTTAGTGTCTGTCGTTTGCATTTCTCACTAAATAGAAATTTTTAACCTAACCTAAACTTTGAACTTATAAGTTGGGACATGTTTGTCAACTAGAAAAGTAAATTAAAAGTAGAAAATGAAATGAAAGTATTTTCTGTAAGTACTTTATCTAGAATGCACTTTCTCTTCACTCTCTATTTGCAAATCATGTTTGGCAATAGGAAAATGAAAATGTGGAAAGTGGAAGAGGCGGATGACGTGACTCCATTTTATTAATTGATATATACTTTTGGTTTATATGAAAATTAAATGATAACACTACCACATTTAGGTCTATCGAAACGGTTGCAAACCGTCTCGCTAGATAAAAGAACAGTCACGTGACATCTACGGGACCAGTTCCGCATCCAACTCGGATACTAGCGTTCTCTTTGGTCTAAGGTGACGGTTGGTAATCCTATTAGAGCAGTTCATAAGCTATTCTCGATGCTGTCACAAGGGGATGGTTGCACCATGGGGACGGTTCTACGTTCAAGATGCGGTGACGGTTTTATAGATATGGGAACGGTTTGATTTGAAGCTATGGGAACGGTTTGTAGGCAATGAGGACGGTGTATTTTGCTGCTATGGGAATAGTTTTATGGCAATGGGAATGGATTTCCTTTGAAGCTTTTGTAACGGTTTCATTGCAAGGGTATCAGTTTTGAAATTGAATCTATGGGAACAGTTTGATGGCAAGGGGAGCAATTGTTTTCCTAATTTTACATACAACGAGGGTAGCATTTGATAGAGCAATGGTAACAGTTTAGGCATGCAATTTAAAAAAAAAAAAATCAAATGCCACCCCCTACAAGGCAGCAATTTTTACCTGCTTTATAATATCACAAACAAGGAAACAATAGTCCAAGTTTTATACACAAACTAACCAAACTTTAGCCTTAACATAATTAATGAGCAATTCATTACAACGAAGAACAACATTATAGCAATAGGATTGAGATTCATCACAAGTTTTTGTTTTCGTCCAAAATACATATCACAATTCCTCCATGATTAAAACAAAGAGTCTACTACTTAATCAAAAGGTCAAAAGGGCAAAAGGTCTCTATTGAGACAATTAAGTTCTAAACCTTCACCATAAACAAATCCCACAGAGCGATAAGCATGGATCTTCATATGTTTTCCTATATACATTGAGATAAAAAGATAAGCATATTGCACAAGAATTGAAAGAATGTAACTTAGTGCTAAGAAAATAAGCTCTAAATAAAACCACACCTTGAGAGGTTAACAATCCAAGTCAAACGAGTGAAAAACAAATAATTGTTCATACATATAGTTTATCTGCTTGGTTGCTAGTAGTAGAAATTTTGAATCCAACATAGTTGTATTTAGGAATTCACATCATCGATCACTAAAATAAAAATTACCTTGTGTCAGGGTTATGACTGTTGCTAGAGGAGCGAGCACGAACATCTTCTAGAGCACTATTAGCTTCCTTAGGAGACCTTGTGCATGCTATAAGTTTTGCAATAGCAGAAGGATCTGTTGTTTGTCCAAATGTTTCTGTCAAAAGTTTGCCGAAACCTTGAAGCATTTCTACCTTCTGTGCTTCAAACATTTTCATCATCTCCTTCTTAACCTTTTGTGATATAGTTTGAACAACGGACTCTGGAACATGATCACACGGATCCACAATCTTTTTATCTTTGTTTTGAAGCATAGTTTGAGTTACACCCCTTCCTCGAAGGTGTACACATCTAGCCCACTACCACATATTTTGAGCAAGTGCGACGGTTCTTAAACCGCCTCATATGCTGCCGTTGCCCTACCTCTACCGTAACGGTTTTGAACTTTATTGCGACAGTTTTTTGAACCGTTGCCCCCGCATCTAACGCAACGGTCTTAAAAGGTAAGCAGTTTTTAAGCCATTGCAACGGTTTTGATTGAGCTATTGCGACGGTTTTTAAGCTATTGCAGCGGTTTTGATTGAGCTATTGTGACGGTTTTTAAGCTACTGCAGCGGTTTTTTTAGATATTACAACAGTTTTAAAAGACCTAACGCAACGGTTTTAGTAGGCTAAAGCTATGGTTTTGATAGAGCTACGGCAACAGTTGGAGCTATTGTAACAGTTTTAAAAGACCTAACACAACGGTTTTAGTAGGCTATAAGTATGGTTTTGATAAAGCTACGACGACAGTTAGAGCTATTGCAACAGTTTTAAAAGACCTAACGTAACAGTTTGGATTGAGCTATCGCAACAGTTTGGATCGAGCTATCGCAGTGGTTTTGATCGAGCTATCGCAACGGTTTTAATCGAGCTATTGCAACTGCTCAATCAAAGCTGTTCTTGGTTTCCTACGTTAAAATAATTATAGTATTCAATTACCTGGACAATCTTTTTAAGAACATGGCCAAGTCAAATTTTAATACACAATATAAAAGTGATTATGTTGAGCATAATCAACCATAATGATAAGTGCCAACATACATCAGTATAGTATAAAAACTACAAAGTATTAAATCCACACTACCAACATTTCAACTCAGAAAATATCGTACCGAACTAACATTCAAACAATGTACATCAACATTTGATTACAAAACATGAAACTTCTCGGTCAAAGACTATATTCTCTATTTGTTTCCAAAAACTTGTTCCTCAATATCAAATACTCACTAGGAACCTGTCAGTATCAATCTCAATCTTGGCTTTCATCATTTCTGTACCTGTGTAAATTTCCATGAATCAGCATAATTTTTGCAATGATGATAATAAAATTGGGGAAAAAAGATGTTTGAAAAGGAAGTTAAGAGAACAATGTACATCATGCTTGTTTGTTGCCACAACCAAATCCAACCATTTTAACAAAAAAGGCTAAAGTTATCAAGAGCATCTAATCACAGCCATATTCGTCACCCTTATCCATAATCCCAACAGGGAATGAGCGAAGGGGGTCTTTTTTAAGTCACTTAAACATGATTTCGTTCCGATTGTTTCAATCGAAGAAATACTTTCCTCGTACCTGGGATAATTAGCTCAACTGAACTAACAAATTCGAGTTTCTTACTACTCCTTTGCTATTTTCTTATTTGTCATAGTATGTTCTTATATATATATATATATATATATATATATATATACACTTAATATTCAATTCAAGAAAAATTTACCCAAAGCTCTTTGCCTCTCACTTTAACACACATGAACGAGCAATCACAAGAGATCTGATCTCCTTCTATTTGCATCTCATAGCAAGAGCGAGTTCTAAACTTACCATTTGTTCGTAGCACTCCAGGTCAACTTGTCACCTTGAAGTCGAACCGGAGGAAAAGGACATCCTACCACACGCTCCGGTACATCCACAGTAAGCCATCGCTGCTGTAGATAGAGATTAGGGAGCATGAAACACGAGCAGCAAAGATGAGTGGTCATTTCTGAATTTTCTAATAGGGTCTTTGACCAGGATGGTTTTCGATTGCACACCGTAAGCGTCTCTGACATCATAGTCCTATGTACAGTTGTTTTGCATACAACTCCCTGAGCTTCTTTATCCCACGAAACACCTTGAATTTTGGGTTGTCTCACGAAACCCCTCTAAACTTGAAACCTATCTATGCGGACGTCATCCGAAATTAGCGAGTAACTAAAACGTCCTCAAGAGAAACCTCTCACTACCACATATTTGCTCTAACGCAACGGTTCAAAACCGTTGCGCTAGCCATGGAACCGTCGCCCTTGAGCAAGTGCGACGGTTCTCAAACCGCCTCATATGCTGCCGTTGCCCTACCTCTACCGTAACGGTTTTGAACTCTATTGCGATGGTTTTTTGAACCGTTGCCCCCGCATCTAACGCAACGGTTTTAAAAGGTAAGCGGTTTTTAAGCCATTGCAACGGTTTTGATTGAGCTATTGCGACGGTTTTTAAGCTATTGCAGCGGTTTTGATTGAGCTATTGCGACGGTTTTCAAGCTACTGCAGCGGTTTTTTTAGATATTACAACGGTTTTAAAAGACCTAACGCAACGGTTTTAGTAGGCTAAAGCTATGGTTTTGATAGAGCTACGGCAACAGTTGGAGCTATTGTAACAGTTTTAAAAGACCTAACACAACGGTTTTAGTAGGCTATAAGTATGGTTTTGATAAAGCTACGACGACAGTTAGAGCTATTGCAACAGTTTTAAAAGACCTAACGTAACAGTTTGGATTGAGCTATCGCAACAGTTTGGATCGAGCTATCGCAGTGGTTTTGATCGAGCTATCGCAACGGTTTTAATCGAGCTATTGCAACTGCTCAATCAAAGCTGTTCTTGGTTTCCTACGTTAAAATAATTATAGTATTCAATTACCTGGACAATCTTTTTAAGAACATGGCCAAGTCAAATTTTAATACACAATATAAAAGTGATTATGTTGAGCATAATCAACCATAATGATAAGTGCCAACATACATCAGTATAGTATAAAAACTACAAAGTATTAAATCCACACTACCAACATTTCAACTCAGAAAATATCGTACCGAACTAACATTCAAACAATGTACATCAACATTTGATTACAAAACATGAAACTTCTCGGTCAAAGACTATATTCTCTATTTGTTTCCAAAAACTTGTTCCTCAATATCAAATACTCACTAGGAACCTGTCAGTATCAATCTCAATCTTGGCTTTCATCATTTCTGTACCTGTGTAAATTTCCATGAATCAGCATAATTTTTGCAATGATGATAATAAAATTGGTGAAAAAAGATGTTTGAAAAGGAAGTTAAGAGAACAATGTACATCATGCTTGTTTGTTGCCACAACCAAATCCAACCATTTTAACAAAAAAAGCTAAAGTTATCAAGAGCATCTAATCACAGCCATATTCGTCACCCTTATCCATAATCCCAACATGGAATGAGCGAAGGGGGTCTTTTTTAAGTCACTTAAACATTATTCGGACAAAGCGGCGATAAACCAGTTTAGTTACTAAATAGGTTTAGTTATATGAACAGAGGAAATAAAATCACTAAAACATATGAGTTATGCCGTCCTCAGTGACTACCATGGACTCTTTGAGGTATTATCACAAAACTATCACATACTTTTCTGAAAGCACATGGGCAGCGTTCTACTGATTTGAAAGTTATGATATATTTCTCTAATTGAAGTAGTTTGCATATGATACAAAAATTGATAAATATATCTGGGAGCAGAAACAATACCGATTCAATGGCATAGCAAGGGACCATCAAGATAACACCAACCAGAAACTTCTGCTCCTGTAATTTCACAGACAAAAAAACAAAATTAAAAAAAAATCCAAATCAAGCTCAAAAATAACAACGAAGATGACCAATGACGATGACCGATGACGACGACGATGACGAGTCTCTATAAACACTTCTGCATCTGTTGGAGGCCGGTTCAATTCCTTTTCCTACAACAAAACAACGCATCTGTTGGAGGCCGGTTCAATTCCTTTTCCTACAACAAAACAACACATCAATCATTTAGCCATTCATTGCATGTCTAAATCATTTAGCTATTCCTACAACAAAACAACACATCAATCATTTAGCCATTCATTGCATGTCTAAATCATTTAGCTATTATTAATGCATAATTACACTGTAAATCATATATAAACAACATGATTACCATATCTCTACGAATTCTTGCAAAACTTTTTGAACCCGCTGTGTGCAAGAGCGTTTGACTGTTTCGACTTTCCTTATTCTTTTCACTTGCTTTCTACATAATCAAAGAACTTCTAATAAGTATTCTTTAATCAAAATAAGCTAAAGCCAACCTCGTAGTGCTAATGATGTAAAGAAAAACAGGATATATTAGAAATAAAGACTGAAAATTCTGCAGCAAACCATCTGAAACAACAGCCCAAGGTGACTATTCTTGTTTCTCTCAAAATAAATAAAGGCCTGCAACCTCTTAATTTGTTCCTATACATGATGAAAACTACTACTTCATGCCGGTAGAATAATACGAAATTTGACGTGTTTATATGCGCGGTGAATAGTATACGCAAGCCTTTGGTTGGTAATAATATTATTGTATTAGCAAGCCACACGTATTATTAGAACATTCCTCTCTTAGTTAACAACCTATCCTTTTTGTTTACACCTTTTAAAACCAAACTAACAATCATGGAAACTTAGCTTTATGGTAGACCTTCGAACATAAGCAAATTATTAACAAAACGTGTCCTGTTTCGCTTACCCATTCCCATCAAAAAATCACCATCACCGTGCTCACCATCAAAGCTTCATTCAAAAGTAAGCTATTATTAGCTACAAAAAGCGTATCACATGTGACAAATATTACATGTCAGTGGGTCATAATATCCTCTGATTTGTTATAACTTAAAATTCAGGTCATAATATCCTCTGATTCGTTCACAAAGTCATTTGTTCACAATCATTGTGACATGTAATTTGAATGTATATGCTGATTTCTTTCAGTGAGTTATTCGGATAAGTAGCAATTGTAAGCTGATTCTTTACTCCAATCATATTTATTTTTCCTTTTTGCTAGTGGTTTAGAAAAAGTCTACAGTCTCCATGATGTACCATTAGTTCTATTCAACTGCTGGGAATCTGCTTGAGTCCTACTTATAAAAACTATGATAATTTAAGTCTGATCCATGATGTACCTTATGATCTGACAGTCAGTGAGGGAACTGAATTTGATCAGAGTTTCCAAGAAGTATCGTGCAAAGATTAGTTATCATCTTAAAGAGGACCATGTCATACAGATATAATAATTTAAGTGAATAAAACAGAAGGATCAGACTTGCTCATCTGATTAAACTCAGACATCAAGAAATCGTTATCCTATTTAACTCAAACCTGTCCAGATCTAGTCCTGTGGCTTTAATTGCGTTTGTATACATGTTTGTGTACAAAGCAAAATGTGTACGTGTTTGTGTCTGTTTGTGGAGAATTAGTAAGGGAGAATGAGAAATTTTGCAGTACAATGTAGTGTTTTGCCAAGTGGTTTAACATATACATGGAAGACCTAACTAGACACTAACTACTGGATTAGTCTATACAGCAAATTTGTGCAACGAAAAAGAATTTTAACTCATTTCAAGCATCTGTATAATGCCAAGATCATAAAATAAAATAGCAATAGTGAAAAGAGCATATCTTATATTACATCGTGAAGATAGACTTTGTCAATACCTGATGCTTGAGATGTGTATGTAACTTGACTCCCCGCTGTTGTAAAGGACATCTCAGCTATATTATTGCTTGTGTCTTGGGAAGAAAAAGGAGAAAAAAATAGGACAAATTAGTTTCAGACCACATAAAAATGCCAACTAACATCAGACTGAGATATTTGATCAAACCTTCATCCTCGCTCTCTGTGTCAGCTTCATCTTCGCTGAACTCATGCACCTTAGGCTTAATGTTGAGCCACTTCCTCATTACAGTGGAGGGCCAAAAGGGCTAGTGAAGCAAAAGAGACAATAAATTTGATTGGCATATGAAAGTCTATGGATAACTTCACAAATAACTTGGAATCCGTAGAAGAAATCTACCTCTCCATGTGCTTTCCTCTTCTACTCTTCATTGTCTACACGCCTTCTAAATTCCACGCACCTCCACAGTTATTACTAAGCAGTCATATGCTCTTATCAAGAGCCCTTGACAGTTATAAACCACGAGGACAGATTACAGGTTGCTTTAGATTCAAGGAAAGAAGCAATGCAATGCCAAAAAAGATCGAAGGTAAAAGAAAACATGTGGTGTAGAAGAACAGAAGGAATTTTTAAAAAGTACCAACTTGCTCCAGGAGGTGTCCATAAACAACATATTTCATCCCCTACTGCTCCATTAGCAAATGCTCTCTCAAGAAAGTCATTGGCATTATTAATGAACTCCACACTCACTCTAGGAGCATTATACATCCAATCTCTGTTTTCCGCCATTTATTATATGGTCTGGAGAAAGAAAAAATTGAATAACACTATTAATAACTACATATAAATATTGTGATTAATAAAATGTAAAAATCAATCCTCTTGTTGCCATTAATAACAATTTTCATTAGATTGTATCCTATATAAGCCGATTTCTTTTTATATTAGCAGTTACATTGCAAGTCATATATGCTACAACAGTACTATTCTGAAGATTATTAAAAAAAAGTATACAGCATGACATTTACTGTATTAGACTCACAAAAATGTGTTTAATGAAGCAATATTTAAATCATTTATGACAACCCCAAAGAAGAATCCATAACTGACAAATTATTGAGTTTAAATCAAATTTTAGTTCGACCAATTGCCAATCATACTGATGGGCTATAGATTATTTTAGTTATTTGAAACAGATCATTTCAGTTATTTTCAACTAATGAATTCAAGGATACTCTAATAAACTTAAGTTTTTACATGTTTGGACAATTTTGCAGTATACTTATAATGTTCTGACTTCCCACTTACTAAGAAACAATAGACCCATCATTGTAATAAGACATCTCTTCCTTAACAAATTAAAAGGAGGTTAATGATCAACTAGAATATATGAAAATTAAGTTGCACCACTAACAATTATTGAGCCCAGAAACAATTATTAGAGCTATGACATCAATTCAAACACATTCATGATGTAGCAACTATATTTGTAGTTCCAACAATCTTTGCCCTAAAACAATGTCAACAGAATTGAATAGCACGGAGCTGAATCTAAAGTATACACAACATGAAAATTCAAATAAAAATATGTTCAATCGTCAAAAATTTACAGATAAATAAGATGCAAAAAGGGAAACGAGAAGGTTGAATCTAAGAGTTCGGAGTGGAAGAGAAATCTGACCGAGTACCAGCTGAAACCCTAGAAAGCTCCGGCGAGGACTGGGCTCGATTTCTGGAGCAACGAGAGTAGCTCGACGATGAAACCAACGAGATGAAAACGGCGACGAAAGTTAATGGACTCCGGCGCTGACTGAAAACGGCGATGAGACCAACGAGAGTAGCTCGACGACGAGAATGACAACAAGCTCGAAGATGATATCGGAGAGGAGATTGGAGATGAGATCCAAGATGAAAACAATGACGAATTCAGTGATGAGATCGCCGATTAGACGAAGATCTTGGCCACGGCGATTTTAGGGAGTTTTGGCCATGGCGGCGGCGATTTTAGGGATTTGAGAGAGAGAGAGATTTCCTTTAACTGGTGCGGTTTAAGCGGTGCGGTCAAACAGTGGGCTTTACTCAAGCTCAAAGACCACTAACAATTATTAAGCCCAGAAATAATTATTAGACCTATGACAACATTTTATATTAAATGTTGTATTACATCCTAAAAAACATTACGATAGATATCTAACGCAACAGTTAAAACCGTTGCGCCTTAACCGTTGTAGTAGATCAATTATGTGGTAGTGTAGGATGTTCATCCTTCTTGACCCATATCCCATGGATTGTCATATTGATCTTTGAGTTCTTTTAAAGCACCCTACTGTAGGCTGTCTAAAAATCACAACAGATAGCTAATCCCCATCAAACACCGATGACGGAAGTTACAATCTGACGACTTCCAGAAGGCTACAATTTAAGGACTTTCATGTAGAAGGTTACAATCTGACGACCTTCACAACAACTAATGAAAGTCCCAATTCAACAGCCTTCATAATCAACATCGGGAGTTACAATCTGACGACTCTTATATTTTCAAGGAGCCAAGACGAAGATTACAAGGGAGCTATTTAAGAGGGGACGGTTACACCCCACTCAGCCCATTGAGGAGCAAATTAAGGGGGCAGTTACACCCCCTTAATCCCCTATAAATACGAGAAACTCAATTGAGTTAAAGGAGGGGATTTTCTCTCATCAACAAAGGGAGACTCGGTCAAGGGCTGGCTTTTGGGATCTTAGACTTGGCAGCAAAGAGGGAATTTCTTGGAGATCGGCATCATTCTCTAACAGAGATCATCTTCAAGATCGGCAACAGGAGCATTCCCTTGGCTGATTAAATCAACTCGGTTCAAATCAACTCTTTTTCAAGAGTTTCCAACTTGTCCAGAGTTATCAACTCGTCCAGAGTTATCAACTCGTCCAGAGTTTCAAACTTGCTTTGCAAGTTCTTCACAGTGTCAAATCGTGAGGAGAAGACTACGTTCCAGTGAATCAAGACGGTCGGATCGTCAACGGAGAGCAAGTTCGACACAATCAATCGAAGGAGGCACTCCATCGCCACCGTGAAGAACCCAGTTTTAAACAAAGGGGAGAGTCAAATTCATTCTCCTCTCTTTTGTAATCGGAATCCAAATTGTAATCGATTTTGAGAGGAATACAAATCAATTTTTCTTTCATTGTCTTTTTACATCAAATTTCCAACAAACAAAAGATGGCGACTCTGCTGGGGACTAGCTTCTCTGACGAAGAAGTGGTGGCGCAATCTGACGTTCATCTCACTGGAACGACCGTTGAAACTCTGATTATCGAGTTTGATCAAGCCAAGTACGAAGAGGCCCTCTCCTCCGGATCCCTTAGCCCCAAGGCTATGCGCAAGATCCACAAAGTTTCCGAGGAGACTAAAGCTCCAGTTATAGCTAACTCATCTAAAGACTATCTCCCATGGGGGTTGTACTGTTCATACAGTCCCCTCTCTAAAGGAGAAGACTCGCCTTCGGCACAACTCCAAAAAAGCCGATCCTCCAATCAATGCGAACTCCGTGTTTGCGAGCCTCAACATGAGCTCTGCATAAGCCAAGCTAAACGCAACCCTCAGGTGTGCGTTTCCCAGATAGAACGCAGCCTTCAGAGGCGCATTCCAACATCAAAATGCAGACCTCAAAACTGCGTTGATCTGGCTGAACGCAACTCTCAGGAGTGCGTCCCAGAACCAAAACGCAACTCTCAGGAGTGCGTTCCAACATTTAAACGCAGACATCAAACCTGTGTTGATCTGGCTGAACGTAACTCTCATAAGTGCGTCCCAGAACCAAAACGCAACTCTCAGGAGTGCATTTCAAAAACTGAACGCAACTCTCAGGAGTGCGTTTCAGAATCCGAACGCAGATCGCAGGACTGCGTTTCACTAGCAAAACGCAGACTTTAGTCTTGCGTTAATCAAGCTAAACACGATCCTCGTGTTCCTTCTTTGGAACACGATGTGATTCGTCGTGTTCAAAATGATCAACATGGATTTAAAATTCATGTTTACCAAGAACCAGTCTCATCCTTTAACGGACAGGGGGTTCCATCTTTACCCTCACGCTCCGTGAGAGGTTCATCCCAAGTCTCTGACTTGTGGGAATTGCTGTCGATGTTCAACCGACCGACGAATGTCGTTTTGCTCAATAATCGACGATATCCTCACAGGAAGAAGACTTTAGAGGATGAATACCTTGGAGTCACTTCTAACATGGTTGGTAGAGAGAGATCATCAACCCTTAGTTCTGACGAGTCAGAGACAGATCGTTCTCCAAGAGTCAGAGAAATCACTAACGAGTTTGAAGGAGTCTACCAATGCACTCGGACGCGAACAGGAGCCATTCCCCCTGTCAACTATCAGAGTTTAGCCAGAGGAACTAATTCCTATGACGAACACTCAGCCATTGTGGAGTCCCAATCATCAAGCTCTTTCGTTGGGCATGAGAGCTTCGCCCACATGGCAGAACATTCTGAAGATCTTTCAAAGAGGGTTGATGAGCAGGAGGCCATGCTCAAATCACAGCAGGAGGCCATCAATGAACTCAAGACCATGTAGGAAAATCGTCTTCATCCCGACCTCACACAAGCAAAGGGAAGGGAAAAGTGGTTGATGATGCGGCTTCTGACCAAGAAGCCCACAGCCTGGAATCTTCCTCTGATGAAGGAAGAGAGACTGAGAACGAGCAGAATCTTCAGTCTGCCAAAATGGAAGAATTGGAAGCCCGCCTTAAAGCCATTGCTAACAGAAGCGAGCTCCAAGATGAGGGAGTTATCAGACCCTATCCTGCCGAATGGGATGCAGCCCCTTATCCTCCAAAGTTCGAGGTCCTGACGCTACAAACTTTTGACGGCACGGGATCACCGAACCAACATATTTATCATTTCAAGTCACAGACTGGAAATGTAATATCAAACGATGCCATACTGGCTCGATTGTTCATTGGCACCCTTAAGGGAATTGCCTTTGAATGGTTCAGGAAACTGCCTGCGGGCTGTATCCAAAAGTGGGCGGATCTAGAGAGACTCTTCCTGTCAAGATTCTTTGAAGAGGATACAGAAGTCTCCATTCATACCCTTCTCGCCACCAAGCAGAAGAAGAGGGAGTCCGTCAAAGCCTTCGTCAAAAGGTTCCGATCCATGGCTCTCCGGTGTTCGTCAGGTATGACACAGTCTACCTTAGTAGAGACCTGTCGACACAACTTGCAAACCAACCTCCTAGCCTGAATAGTAGTTGCAGAATGCCGTTCTTGGAGACAACTAATCTCTTAAGGCGACCAGGCTCAAAAAATCATTGCCAGGATCAAAGCTGAAGAACAAAGTAAGCAGGATCAGCCCGAGCAATCAGACCAAGCCCAATCTTCTCCTGAGCAACCGGACCAGGCTCACTCTTCCCAGTCAGAAGGGAAAGATACTACGGCCACTGAAGTCAATCCTCTTCAGTAGGATGCCGGGCCTCCAACAACTATCACGTTAACAATTACCTCTGATAGTCAAACTCATCAGATAATGGCCTACCTGGTGATATGATTCTATTCCGACTTCATGGATAGTGCCCCACTAGGTGATGTGCCTTGTCTACCTCTTTTTTATTCCCCTGCTAAGTCTTCATCAAGACTGGGGGTTGGTTACTTGGAATCCACTGGATTAAGAGTAACGAATCTTTCACATCGTCAAGTTAACATTACACTTCTGACGACCATCATCCCCACAGAATATGCATTCAGTTTGCATCACTCCTAATTAGTTACCTCTGATAGTCCCTCAACTTGCCAATCCTCTTCAATAGGATGGCAAGTCCACAAAGCTATCATGTTAACAGTTACCTCTGATAGTCCATCAACTTGTCAATCTTCTTTAATAGGATGGCAGGTCCACAAAACTATCATGTTAACAGTTACCTCTGATAATCCCTCAACTTGCCAATCCTCTTCAATAGGATGGCAGGACCATAAAACTATCATGTTAACAGTTACCTCTGATAGTCAAACTCATTAGATAATGGCCTACCTGGTGATGTGACCCTATTCCGACTTCATGGATAGTGCCCCACTAGGTGATATGTCTTGTCTACCTCTTTTTATGCCCCTGCTAAGTCTTAATCAAGATTAAGAGTAACGAATTTTTCACATCGTCAAGTTAACATTACACTTCTGACGATCATAATCCCCACAGAGTATGCATTCAGTTTGCGTCACTCCTAATTTGTCACGTTAACAATACACCTCTGACAAATTCACTTATCAATCCTCGTCAATAGGATGATAAGTCCCCAAAGTTGCTCCAATCGCAACACAAATTCTTGTCACGTTAACAATACACCTCTGACAAAACCCACTTATCAATCCTCGTCAATAGGATGATAAGTCTACAAAGTTGCTCTGATCGCAACACAAATCCTGTCACGTTAACACTACACCTCTGACAAAATCAACTTATCGACTCTCGTCAATAGAGCGATAAGTCCTCAAAATTGCCCGATCGCAAATTTTTCTTGTCACGTTAATATCACACCTCTGACAAAATCCACTTATCGACTCTCTTTAATGGAGCGGTAGGTCCACAAACCCGTCAAGTTAACACCACATCTCTGATGACCAAATCAACTTATCGACTCTCTTCAATAGAGCGATAGGTTAATAAAATACTGTTAGGTTAACATCACACCTCTAACAGTCAAACCCCCCAATGAACTTGTTAATTCTTTTTCAACAAGAATAGCAAGTTTTCATTATAAAATCCCCAGTGGATTAAAGATTTTCTGGAATTATCCTAGTGATAGTGATGAAAATTTTGAATTTCACTTTAGGTGAAAATTCATGCCAAGTTAATACTACACCTCTGGCACTTCCAACTTTCTTTTGGTGTTTCAAGCCACACAGGAAGAAACGACACCAAAAATCCATGCCTTCAAGCATGGGGGACTTTATCTCGATCCCTAATTAGAGATAAGTCTGCGCCTAACACGCGTTGCCGGTTAATCTTTCGCCGTGAAAAAGACACCAGGATTCATGCCTGGGGGAATCTATCTCGACCCCTAAACAGAGATAAGTCTGCATCTAACACATGCTGCCGGGTGGTTCGTTCCCGCGAAAATGACCAAGTCTACATATTCAATATCGTAGCACCAAAATCCATGCCTTGTACGTATGGGGGACTTTATCTCGATTCCTAATTAGAGATAAGTCTGCATCTAACACATGCTGCCGGGTAGCCTATTCCTGTAATAATGACAAAGCCTACGTATTCAATATCGTAGCAGGTTGTTATTAATAACGCCAAAATCCATGCTTTACACGCATGGGGGACTTTATCTCGATCCCTAAATAGAGATAAGTATACGCCTAACACGCGTTGCCGGTTAGTCTTTTCCCGTCAAAATGACAAAGTCTATGTATTCAAAATCATAGCATCAAGACTAAGAGAGTTCATTCTCTTAGCACAACGTTACATGTGGAACAGACCTAGATAATTCACATGCTAGCCCGACTCAAACGGTAGTCGGTAAAGGCTTATCAAATTCGTTGATCGCTGAGAGTTTGCCAAAAATCCTATGAATGTTTGTGGGCCCATCAGCTGAACATATGTGAGCCGTGGCGTGACGTTTGAGAGCTTCTGCTCATGTGTGGCTTGTATTGTCGCTACAGTTTCTATTCGAAGCTCATCCTCTCATAGGTCTTGCGTGTCAAATCTCTTTGAAGCGGGTGCAGAGAACAACTCCTTATGATAAGGAATCAACAGCTCCAGGATCAGAGTTGAGATCCAAAGTATTCCGAAAATTCGTCCCAGTCAACCGCGAACTTTCGAAAACTTTGGAGGGGGTTCTGTAGGCTGTCTAAAAATCACAACAGATAGCTGATCCCCATCAAACACCGATGACGGAAGTTATAATCTGACGACTTCCAGAAGGCTACAATTTGAGGACTTTCACGTAGAAGGTTATAATCTGACGACCTTCACAACAACAAATGAAAGCCCCAATTCAACAGCCTTCACAATCAACATCGGGAGTTACAATCTGACGACTCTTATATTTTCAAGGAGCCAAGACGAAGATTACAAGGGAGCTGTTTAAGAGGGGGCGGTTACACCCCACTCAGCCCATTGAGGAGCAAATTAAGGGGGCAGTTACACCCCCTTAATCCCCTATAAATACGAGAAACTCAATTGAGTTAAAGGAGAGGATTTTCTCTCATCAACAAAGGGAGACTCGGTCAAGGGCTGGCTTTTGGGATCTTAGACTTGGCAGCAAAGAGGGCATTTCTTGGAGATCGGCATCATTCTCTAACAGAGATCATCTTCAAGATCGGCAACAGGAGCATTCCCTTGGCTGATTAAATCAACTCGGTTCAAATCAACTCTTTTTCAAGAGTTTCCAACTTGTCCAGAGTTATCAACTCGTCCAGAGTTATCAACTCGTCCAGAATTTCAAACTTGCTTTGCAAGTTCTCCACAGTGTCAAATCGTGAGGAGAAGACTACGTTCCAGTGAATCAAGACGGTCGGATTGTCAACGGAGAGCAAGTTCGACACAATCAATCGAAGGAGGCACTCCATCGCCACCGTGAAGAACCCAGTTTTAAACAAAGGGGAGAGTCAAATTCATTCTCCTCTCTTTTGTAATCGGAATCCAAATTGTAATCGATTTTGAGAGGAATACAAATCAATTTTTCTTTCATTGTCTTTTTACATCAAATTTCCAACAAACACCTACATTAAAGTTGATCGATCAAACAAAGAATACGATTTGCGGCAATGAAATTAATGAAATGGTTTATGCATGTTATATGAAAATTAGACGATAATATATATAAAACAATATATTCTTACTATCATTTGAATGATTTTGTTCTCTTGTGACGTTTCTTCTTTTTACGTGTCTCAATGAATACTTCCGCCTCAGTTGGAGGCCTTCCCAACTCCTTTTCCTATAATAAAGACATGATAAATATAAATATCAAAATATATAGAAGAAAAAACAAAAATAATGGATGCAATCTTGTAGTTCATAAATAATAATAACAAGCAAAACCAATAAAATTACCATTCTTTTACGAATCCTCGCAAAACTTGTTGACCCTGTGGTGTGTGTATACTCTTGACCATCGGTCCATCACGACTTGCTCTGTTAGTTACACTTATTGTCTATGCATTCATGAAACTACGGTTTTCTTATCAGTAAAAATAAGAAAAGGAAGTTGTTGGAATTAATTAAAAGATTAAAGTTTCTTCTTTAATGTAAATATTGTCTTTTGAGGGGTGTATTTGCATATTACCTATTTCTTTCCTTATCTTCTTTCCTTATCTTTCCTTCTATTCCTCCGAGCGATTTTAAGAAAAAAATCCCACAATTCCTCCCCATATTTCGGCAACGTCGGCGTCATCTCTGGCCTCATCAACGAGCATGAATTCCTCCTCCTTGATGGCAGCAATTATTCCAACGGGAAAATCAAGATAGCTATAAAAAGGGATCACGATGAAGGATGAAAGCACAGGAAGAAAAGTGAGCAGCTTCTGTTCTCTCTCTCTGACTTTATTCTCTACAATTGATTTCTAATTTTATTTTTGGGACAAACATCCATTGTGCAAGAGATCAAAGTTCGCAGTAAACTTTGGTGCTGGCTTATCTCGGGGGTTCTTACTGCTAGGCGTAGTCGCATTGGATCATCTCTGCGAAGGCGGTGACTATTGTTCTAGGGCAGTGATCACACGATTACCCCTCTCAGGCCTGCGTTTCTAACCTTTCTGAAATTACTCTTTTGTTTATTTGCAGTGACTTTTCTAACAATCTAGAACAATAGTTATAGCTACTAATTAAATCTGAATTTTGTATTAATTATAGTTGCTGATATTTAAATCCGAATAGTTTTTTCATTCGATCAATCGATTGGAATCGAAGCAGAGAGGTAACGGTTCGCGGAATGCTTCAGGTCCTCATCGGAGCCAAAGTCCTCGAGGACACCGACTTTTTCGGAGGTATGGATCCTTATGCTATCCGTACTTGCCGTACACAAGAACAGAGGAGCAGTACTAAAAACAAATACTCTTATCTTTTAGATTCCCCATTGGTTTGACAGTGTGTTTCTGTTTAAATGCCTAAATTGTAACTAGTAATTTATCATTGGGTAGAAGTTTGTAGTAATACTTTGTCAGTGCAATTCTATCATATAATTGAGCTAGTGCAGTTGTTTTTTTTTTCTTTAGAAGCAGCGTGGTAGATTTTCATTATATATATAGGCCGTGCTTTGTCCTTGATTGACAGCCACATGATGAAACATAGGATTATGATTAAAATAATAGAAAGATGATTATTTAAGAGATGGAAAATTCTTAGGCACTAAAAGGTATAAATTGAAATACGAGTTGTAATTTTCTGCAAGAGTTTCATCCACTTCAGTCAGTTAACAACAATGGTTTTGTTCATATAAACCTTTTCTTGCCATTTTTAGAAGTCCTAATTGGTCAAATTTCCGCAAAAGATTCCTTTCTTAGTTCCTCATGATCCATGCGTTTTGGTCTACTAAATGAGGAACTTCAGTATAGCCATAACAATATTGATTCTGAGAAATTTTACTTTTGCTTTATTATAGTTCATGTTATTCACTTTCACAACACAGGAGTGCTAAATATGTAAGGTTAATGGATTGCAATTTTTAAATGATTAGTTTTGCCTTATTATACATGTCCATGCGCCTAACAACAATAAAGGAATTTAACTTCCTGGTAGTTTTAAACCAGTGATGGCTCTTCTGTTCATACTGGTATGTCAAATTGTAGGACACCATCCACTTTTGCCCATTCCGACAGGTATGTTAAATTGTAAGTTGCCATATATTTTTTTGCACATTCACTTCCAGACCAGGGAACCTTGTACACTCCTCCACCTGTCAGTTTGCCCTTTTTTCCTAGTTAAGATAATTGTGTTTTTAGTTGAATTTTCGGGGGGCCAAGTTGGAAATTTCTCTCCTGATCTTAAATCATGGATGTTCTCAACCAGGTATATTTGGTTATGTTGGTAGCATGTTTGTATTCCTGCATCCTTTTATGATCTAACTTTCAAGTTTGATGGCCCCTCAAAATAGCTAGAGATGCAGAAGATTCCTGCTTGGCGAAGTATAGGGAATTATGAAAGGTATACAAGCCATAGATGACAGTGCGGGTTTGTTGATCTATGTTTTTTTTTCTTTAGTTTTAAATATTCTGGTTAGAAGCCAATATTAGATAATTAACACATCATTTTATTAGCATAATCCGGGTAGTAGCAGGTAAAGTTTGGTAATTTCCTCTTTCTATTACGATGGTTGATTGGAGGTTTCAAATTTGTGATGAATCTGGTGGTCATAATTGGTAAGGAAAACTTTTGGTAAGAATGATGGTCGGTCTCCTTCACCGCAGAAACCGCGGAGCACCAATTATGTTCTTCCGTTCTTGATTGTCACTGCAATTGCATTGCTTATTTATGCACCATAAAGGGGTGCAGTGCACAGTACAAGTGTGCCTGCTATCATTGAGTTATATAGGGAGATACCTCTTTCCTTCTCAAAATTCCTGGTGCTATATGATAACTTTTCAGGGAGATAAACAGGTCTTTCCTCTAACTTCTAACTTCAAGTATGCTTACTCTACTGTGACTAAAACTTCTTTTTCATGTTTTTTAAAGGCTAAATCCAAAAAAAAAAAAAAAATCCGGTAGTCAGGAGCTATCATGATTCCTTTGGTCAATCCGTAGGCTGACCTCGGTCCCATTTACTTATTCTGTTTATCGTGAGTTGGTCCTTCAGGTATTCATATGTGCATATTTGTTTATATTTTATTCTTCAATCCAGTTTCTCTTTGGATTAACCAGTTGCACAAATTAGTTAGTAAGCGATACAGCTTAATTATGGCACTTTGGATTAACCAGTTGCACAAATTAGTTAGTAAGCGATACAGCTTAATTATGGCAAACCCTTTGTGCTTTTGTTGTCTATACCTTGCACAAATTAGTTAGTAAGCGATACAGCTTAATTATGGCAAACCCTTTGTGCTTTTGTTGTCTATACCTTTCTTGATAATATTTGATTATTACAATTTCTATTTGACATGAGCGCATATCAAATTTTGTTTAAAACCTCAGACATTTAAAACGAAAATGTCAAATTATTATTGTTTCTTGATAAGAGACATCAATAACTATGCTAAACATGTCTTAATGTCCTATCATTTTAATAGTGACTAGAAAGAATCATAGTATAGCTCTTCATTTGATTACATGTATAATGTTGTCTCTTGAGATTTTAGGAAATGATTACAATATGCTCTGTCAACTAATATGCCTAGTTACAGGAGATGTGATGAATCAATGTCCGAAAAAAATCAAATCAAGAGGTATATCTTATAACTTCTATCTATATGATGCATCACTACCTTTTCGGATTTATTTGATGCTATATTTCAAAATCATTACCAGTGTTTTCAAAAGCGGTGTCGGGCGTGCGCCTCGGGCGCAAGGCGTTGCGGCACAGTGGAATAGCACCCCGCATGGGGTGCGGGGCGCTGCACTTGCTCTATGCGCGCGCCTGAGTGCGCCTTCGAGTGCCTCACGTGCGCTAGGAAGGCAATCGCCTCAGAATTTCAAGGCGAATGGCTTCATTAAATGCGGCTATCGGGTAGAAACGGGTAGAAACCCAACTCAAACTTAAATCCAAAAAAGCCAAAACAAATCTAACCTGTTACAGGAGCTAGGGTTCTTCACTTCGTTGTCTCTCTTCATGTTCGGTGGCGACGAACAGGGAACGAGGAGCTCGGTGACGAGGAGAACCGGCGACGAATAGGGGACGGCGAGCTCGGTGACGACGAGAACCCGCGACGAACAGGAAACGTCGATTTCGGTGACGACGAGAACCCGCGAGCTCGGCGAACAAAGGTGATTTTTCATTTATTTTTGTTTCCCTTTCTCTTTTTTCACTTTTTTCTGTTTTTCATCTGTTCTCACATCGTTCTTTCATCTTTCCTTTTCTTTTCTTTCATTTATTTTCAATTTTTCATCTCACGACGAGAACCGTCTGTCTTTTTTTCAATTTTTTGCTGCTGCTGCTCTTTTCACTTTCTCTGTTTTTGTTTCCCTTTCTCTGTTTTTCATCTTTTCTTTTGTTTCCCTTTCTCTGTTTTTGTTTCCCTTTCTCTGTTTTTCACTTTTTTCAATTTTTATTTTCTCTTTTTTGCTGTGTTTGTCATCTGTTCTCCCGTCTTTTTTTTTCTTTTTTTTTCTTCTTCTCAGGTGAACGTTTGACTGTTAATGATTGAGATAGTAAGCCAGTAAACTGATTTTTAATTGATATTAGGTAATTATTAAAGTGATTTGTGGACTATTTTGATTAATAATAGGCTATGATTACTTAATGTTTGATCACTTGATTAATTATAGGCTAATGATTTTCAATTTTACAAAGAGAGATTTAAGGGGAGATTTGTCTTATCTTAAATTAAATGTGCATATGTATGACTGTTGAAATGTGCAGATTGCAGATTCATGAAATTATGAACATTGCTAGTACTATTTGCTTCTTATTAATACATATTACATATCAGTCAAAATTGTTGAAAATGTGCTGCTATTTGATTTCTTGTGCGAGACTGCGAGTATTGATTCTTGCTATTTGAGCTAGTTGTAGTGCTACAAGTTGACTTGAAAGTTAAAACTTGATTCGCCATTTGTAACCTGTAAAGAGGAAAATAAAATTTAGCAAACTAATTTGCAAGCTTGAATGAAAATTAACGTACAAGTTAAACTGTTAAAGTGTTTAACACTTTAATTCACCAAGTCTAAATCTATATGTTTCACTGTTTTGATGTAGATATGTCTTCATCGGCGAGTGGTGGAAGAAGACAAGATCCTACATAGAAATATACTTCATTAGTTGATGAAGGGAATGCCAATAGACATAAGTGCATATTTTGTAACAAGATCACAAATGGCGGCATATCCCGACAAAAAGAGCATCTAATCGAGACGGATAGAAAACGCAAAAATGTGAGTCTTTGTCAAAAAGTCCCTCCTGATGTGGTTGAAGAGCTAAAAGATTATGAAGAAAGACAAAAGATAGCTAAAAGATAACAAGCTATAGATGAATATCTCCCTGAACTTGGAGATGAGAACATGGTGGAAATTGATGATGAGGAGAATGAAGATGAACAAGTACAAGAACGTAGAGATAGAGGAAAAAGCCAGGCAGTTCCTAGGTCATCTTCAGTAACGGCAAGAGGAAGAGGGAGTGTTGGCATGCACAGTGCGGGATCTTCCATAGGCCCAAATAGGAAGGGGCCGATGGATGTATTTCTTACATTCGATCCCGCTCTTGAGGTCGCCAAGGATGAAAGAAGGCGCAAGTTGAGACAATCGTGTATTGAAGAAAGCCTCAACAAAGATGCAGTGGCTAAAGTGCATCAAGACATAGCTCGGTAGTGGTATCAAGCCGGCATTCCCTTTAATGCCGCTCGTCTTAGATCTTTCAAAATCATGTTAAAGTCCGTGGGGGCTTTTGGGCCTAACTTGCCTCCTCCGACATTACACCATTTGAGAGAGCCTTTGCTTAGGAAGGAGAAAAAAATACACTGATGATCTGATACAACCTCATAAAGAGGTGTGGGCTACCAAAGGTTATTCTTTCATGTCAGATGGTTGGAGTGACAAAAAGGGGAGAACATTGATCAATTTTCTTGTGAACTCTCCTCGTGGTACGGTGTTTCTTTCATCTATTGCTGATATTTCATTATCCATAGTTACATGCTCTATGTAGTAGTTTTGGAAAACTTATGTGTACAGGATGATTCAGAGGCGTGAATGTGACCTTATTGTTGCATTGCCGGCCAAGTCACGTCCCAAAATAAAAAAAATAGAACCGGGGCGTGACAAGGTTTTTAGTGGTATCAGAGCTAGGTTAGATAACTGGACTCTCATCATGTACATAACTATTGGATCTTTTAAAATAGGAATAGGAGTCTGAGCATGTATAATATTAGGGTCGTTCCCTTTTGCAATATCTTTTTGCGCTTACTCCTTTGATTCCGCATCCAAATTCTTTTCTATCTTAACGGTTAATTCTTTTCCCTTCTCAAGCCAAGTGTATACGGACTTAGTCAATGTGCATAGATAGGGTATTTGTAGACTAGCCCCAAGCTTCATAAGTTAAGCTAGCATGAAAGTTATCCAGCCACTAGCTCTCACATTAGCAGCCACTACAAGTTCATGGCTGCCTGTTTGGATGAAGTTATCTTAGCCAACGGATCATCTAAATTTTAACCATTTAGCTCCAGCTAGTTCATGCGACTGAACTTCGATGTTCTTTATGTGCGAACTAATCAAGATATTAGTAGATTTGAAAAATTTTCAGTTACCTTCATCTAGGCTAGTATCTTAGCACCGTTAGGTCATGTGAGAGGAATGTTTTTAAGCTTAACTCGATGCAGATATGTGTGAAAAGCAAATCCATCTAGTGATGTGTATGCATTTGATTATATAGATTATCGATCCTGAGAGTGGCTTTCCTGTTTGTTAATATGCATGGTATCAAAGAATCGGAAATCTTATGGATGATATTGTATAAAATTGAGGGTATATATTGGAAACTTGATTTTAGGAGATAACAGCTATATAAATTAAGGATTTGCTTTGAGGATATTAAATGACTATGTTGAGTAAATGAGAAACATATTCCTACGATAAATGGATACTGATCGGATTTCTTTTCATGGTTAGGTTTGACTATGATCTTGGATTTAATGATTGTAATCTCTAAATAGAGTTAAATCGGATATTCATTGGTTATCAATCAATTTGGGGTGTAAATTGGGTACAACATTGATGAATTTTGTAAGTTAAAATTTTATGGTAAGAAGTGGTTCATAGCTAGTTCGTGATCACTTATAGGAGACTTATGATGAAATCACATAATGAAAGCATAATCAGATCCGATTAGTTAACAGACACACGATTGGATTAAACCTATGAGAACTTTAGGAGGATTCATTGGAATTGAGATTATGGTTGGAATCTACAATGTGATAATTTTTTGGGAATTATAATGGATACATCCTTATAAAATAGGTTTAGCGGGATAAATACTAAGTGTTGTAGATAGATTAGCTTAGAACTTTGATGTATTAAAGTGGTTTAGTAATGAGTAACTGCATAATATAATTTTCTTATATATTAGGTTACAAATATGATGAGGAAGATGAACTAGACTAGAATGTCTTTGTAATTAATCCTCCTATTTTCACTTTATATCTTTCAAGAATTTTTAACCAAGTGATTGCATATATGAGTAGATGTAGCTTGATACGTGAGCTTGTCATGAACCCGTGTTTGCTTGATAATTGTGCTCCTGAACAACTTTAGACTATTCAATATGTGTTATGCATGGTGTATGATGTTAGTATGACTATGTACCCAATATACAATCGAGATATTACATGATGCTTGATATCTAGAAAAATATTTTAATTCTTGAGAATTGCCACTGAAACATGATTCCAACAACATGTTTATAACTTTAAGAAATACAAGGACAAGAACTTCATGAAAAGTTTCAGACTAGGATCTACCAATATTTTATTACTATCAAATTATCTTAGGTTATCTATATTTATGATGCCATAGCGTTGAATATCAAGCGAGTCTTCTAAGACACCTTTGTAATATTGATATTGGGAGTTTTAGTGAGAGGGGGCTCGTGATCTTCCTCCACTGGATTTTGATTGGTGGTGGTCCTAAGGGTGACGATCCTTAGGACCAAATTAGGAAAGAATTGGTTTACATGTATCACATCTTGACTGATCTCGCTGGGGATTCATATTATGGAGAGTCATTCCAATAGGCTCAAAGGATATGGTATGAGATATATACGACGACAAACTAGATTTTGGGTAGAACATATCATGTAATCAAATAGTAAAATGAAATTCATAAGGGATAGGGAGAAATTGATGATGAAGTTTTAATGCATATACGAGCGACCTATCATATGCATATCCGGATGCATAGATATACATTTAGGTGAAGCCATACACTTGATATGTCAGGGTATTCCCGAGTGATAATTGAAAGTATTTATATGCATGGATGTGTTTACCATATTTCCAAGAATTTTTTTTTGATAAAAGGTAAAATAATGAATAAATTGCGTTACATTTTACATTTCTACAAGTAAAATACTTTTATGACTTTACTATATCAGATGGCATGTTTTCTAGACATATATTTTACATTTCTACAAGTAAAATACTTTTATGACTTTACTATATCAGATGGCATGTTTTCTAGACATATATCTATCATGGAGACCTCATTTACCCTTTTATGACTTTACTATATCAGATGGCATGTTTTCTAGACATATATCTATCATGGAGACCTCATTTACCATTTTGTGGCATTATCTATATATACCGCCTAGGGAGAGATATATATGTTACAAACTGTTCTTTCTTGTACTTAAATAAAATTTCGAGGACGAAATTTCTTTTCTTAGGTGGGTAGAATGTAATAATTAATTTTTTTTGGGGTTTTATATGAGAAGCCCACGTGATATGGAATTTGAAAAAAAAAAAAAACAAACAAAACAAGTTTCTGATGGCCCATTTAAATGAACTAACAAGCTGTCATAAAGAGGCCCACATATGTTGGAATTAGACAAGAAAATTAATTAAAGGCCCAATAGTGTTAGCAAAACCTCAAAAGCCCATTTTCTTTTTTTTTTTCCCTTTGATTTTTTTTTTCTTCCCTTTCACGTGTGAGGGAGTAAATTTCGGTCATTTTTTTCTCCATTAATCCCTCAACTAATTCCTCTAATCTCTCCACGAAACAAATTCCTCCATAAATCTCTCCACACTAATTCCCTTACCTAAAATTTCGTTACTAAATTCCTCCATTAAATCCAGTACCCCTTTGTTTTCCCCTAACTCAAAAAAAAAAAAAATCTCACGAAAAAAAAAATTGAGACAGAAACCGGAAAAAAAAAGGAGAAAGGAAGGAGAAAGACGAGTTTTTGGATTTGGGATTCAGAGTCTCTTCCGACAAATCGGCAAGCATTCTTTTCCTTAATTATTAACATATTTTATCTTATTCATTCTTATTATGCAAACATTTCTTATCCTTAAACTCTTTTATTGACCACCATATTTTTTTCATAATCGGCAAGCATTTTTCTTAATTATCTCCATATTCAATTTGAATGATTGATTATTCTGTTCACAGTTGAATTCTTGTATATTTTTGCACATACAGGCACATATGCATAACGATCTTTATATATGAGTGGTTGTATGGACAGATTTATCAGGTTGGACCTGGCTACTAAAATATCTTTTGGAAAATCCTATGGGATGGGGCCAGAAAGGTTAAATATTAAGACATTTGTGAAGAGAGATGAAGGGAGAGAGGGACTGAGTATGCGAGGCGACATGGAGGGGACCCTAGTGCGCCTTGCAAGGTTAATTGTTATTTAAGAGGAATAGCTTCAGCTTAAAAACATGTGAACGTGCTGGTGATGAAGGATTCTGAATGGAGTAATTAAAAGAGAATGACTTTAATAGTTTAATTGGAAAACATTTAATTGGATTGTGATAGTGGATTAAGCACGTGGCTTTGAATTTGGGTCATTAATAGAGGGAAATCTATCAAACCAGTAAAAGCTTTAGTGGGAAATTATTGAGGTGTGAGAGTGATGACGTTTCAAGGCTTTAAAATCAATACATAGATACATTTAGGGAAGTTTAACAGTGTTCTCCAGAATGATACATCTATTTTTTTTTTAAGTAAACTGGGTTATGCATGCAGAATATCGAGGATTTAAATTGATGCTTACAAAAAAAAGTAATTTTGAGTCAATATTAATTCTCCCTCTTTAGATCTAGTTTCCTTGTTAAATTTGACGTGCACTTTCTACAACTTGTACTCTATTATGACCACTAGATTAGTTCATTAACCAGGATTAGTATTATTAATGATTTGATATCACCACACCTCCCCTCCCATTGATTTTCTTCTTGACCTCTTACCTGCGTGAAATAAAGCATTTGTCTCTTCATTTGTTTATTTAGGCTATATACTTAAGTGCCTGCTGCTTTCATTTTTGCTTGCATTCTAATTAATGAGACAACTTTAAGTGTTATTATTTATGGAGGATTCAACAAAATGGATACAACTATTGTTTATCTTTTGTGGTCTCAAACATTATAAGTGACGATGCAAAACCATTGAATCTCCTTGTGGATAATTTAACAATGAGAAGGAATTTACTATAAAGTGGAGAGTTCATGTTTTATGGATATTGTGCCATAGGAACTCAAGTACCTAAATAGGCAAGACTGGTCTGATATTGATAATGGAGATCACCTGAAATGTCGTGATTAGATTTATACGTATCGTACTTATCTTGTTTGATTCTGTGTTTGACATGCATGACGTTACGGAAAAATTATTGTTTGATCACCTAGTTGCCATCCAATAGGAGAGACTGTGCATGAAGACGACTCCTGTTAAAATATGATTTATAAACGTGCTTTCATAGCATGGCTATGCTCTCGATATCGACATCCCGATATGAGATTTTTCCTTGGCTATTACTATTATAGCATCGACTAGACGATGCATCTATCTTGATTTGGACATGTTCTGGGTCACGGTTATTTTTATAGTTTTACAGAAGTCGTTCCTCGGTAATACTGTGGTTAGTGCACAACATTTCATGCACAGTCACTAAAAATGTAATTGACAAACATGGGGTTTATAAAGGGGAATTAGACGGAGAATATAACATGTATATAAACGGGCATATGCGCATTCCTGATATCCTGAGTTATATATACATTGGGCAAAGGGCCAATTCCTGACTTGAAGCCGTGTTCCTGGGACGGTTTACGGGGAACCGATTTATATACATGAAAATATTCTTCTCTCTTTCAAATAACATGTAAAATAAGAATAATGTGTTTACAGGCTTTGTGATAGTTTTGGCATGCACGACATGTCCTGGATGAGGTTTTGATGATGTATATTTGTATTGTTGTGTATAGAATTTTGGGAGTTAAAATTTAGAGATTTACAATTTGAGACATATAGTATATACGAGGGTTTCCTTGTTTGGATTATTCCCTCGACGTACTCATCTCTCATGTTGTGGGTTTCTAAATCTTACCTTCCTTTAGCACGTATTTGATATCCATGTTTAGAAACTTCCTTTATCATCTTTAATTGAGTTTTCATCGTATTTTGGTTTATAAGATAGACATTTTCTTTTATCACTGAAAATTTAGAATTTATCTTTCATTTATATCTACCACTTATACTTATACGCGCATAATTTTCTCATTTTACATGCTTGCTGGGAGTTTTCTGACTCCCCTGGGGTTTGCATGCCCCAGACTCGGAAATTGTTCTTTCTTCGCAGGACCAAGAGCACTTTAAGGATTAAGACCAACGACAGTGATCACCTTCTGTCCCTTCTCTCTCTCTCAGCTTCGGTTTACTTAGATAGTATTTGCTTTAGACTATTCCTGTAATCACCTGTGTTTATCCGAACTTTGATGTAAGTATCCATTGTCTACTTTTAATAGTTGTGAACATGTAAGAGAACTGTTTTGTCAGATATTTCATTATCCATCTATTTTCTTTGTTATCTTAGTTACATGCTCTATGTAGTAGTTCTTGGAAAACTTATGTGTACAGGATGATTCAGAGGCGTGAATGTGACCTTATAGTTGCATTACCGGCCGAGTCACGTCCCAAAATAAAAAAAAATAGAACCGGGGCGTGACAGAATCAATGTCTGAAAAAATCAAATCAAGAGGTATATCTTATAACTTCTATCTATATGATGCATCATTACCTTTTCGGATTTATTTGATGCTATATTTCAAAATCATTACCAGTGTTTTCAAAAGCGATGTCGGGCGCACGCCTCGTGCGCTGCGGCGCTACGGCGCGGTGGAATAGCGCCCCGCATGGGGTGCGTGGCGCTGCACTTGCTCCATGCGTGCGCCTGCGTGCACCTTCGAGCGCCTCGCGTGCGCTGGGAAGGCGATCGCCTCAGAATTTCAAGGCGAATGGCTTCATTAAATGCGGCTATCGGGTAGAAACGGGTAGAAACCCGACTCAAACTTAAATCCAAAAAAGCCAAAACAAATCTAACCTATTACAGGAGCTAGGGTTCTTCACTTCGTTGTCTCTCTTCGTGTTCGGTGGCGACGAACAGGGAACGAGGAGCTCGGTGACGACGAGAACCGGCGATGAACAGGGGACAGTGAGCTCGGTGACGACGAGAACCAGCGACGAATTGGAAACGTCGATTTCGGTGACGACGAGAACCCGCGAGCTCGGCGAACAAAGGTGATTTTTCATTTATTTTTGCTTCCCTTTCTCTTTTTCACTTTTTTCTGTTTTTCATCTGTTCTCACATCGTTCTTTCATCTTTTCTTTTCTTTTCTTTCATTTCTTTTCAATTTTTCATCTCACGACGAGAACCATCGGTCTTTTTTTTAATTTTTTGCTGCTACTGCTCTTTTCACTTTTTCTGTTTTTGTTTCCATTTCTCTGTTTTTCATCTTTTCTTTTGTTTCCCTTTCTCTGTTTTTGTTTCCCTTTCTCTGTTTTTCACTTTTTTCAATTTTTATTTTCTCTTTTTTGCTGTGTTTTTCATCTGTTCTCCCGTCTTTTTTTTCTCTTTTTTTCTTCTTCTCAGGTGAACGTTTGACTGTTAATGATTGAGATAGTAAGCCAGTAAAGTGATTTTTAATTGATATTAGGTAATTATTAAAGTGATTTGTGGACTATTTTGATTAATAATAGGCTATGATTACTTATTGTTTGATCACTTGATTAATTATAGGCTAATGATTTTCAATTTTACAAAGAGAGATTTAAGGGGAGATTTGTCTTATCTTAAATTAAATGTGCATATGTATGACTGTTGAAATGTGCAGATTGCAGATTCATGAAATTATGAACATTGCTAGTACTATTTGCTTCTTATTAATACATATTACATATCAGTCAAAATTGTTGAAAATGTGCTGCTATTTGATTTCTTGTGCGAGACTGCGAGTATTGATTCTTGCTATTTGAGCTAGTTGTAGTGCTACAAGTTGACTTGAAAGTTGAAACTTGAAACTTGATTCGCCATTTGTAATCTTTAAAGAGGAAAATAAAATTTAGCAAACTAATTTGCAAGCTCGAATGAAAATTAACGTACAAGTTAAACTGTTAAAGTGTTTAACATTTTAATTCACCAAGTCTAAATCTATGTGTTTCACTGTTTTGATGTAGATATGTCTTCATCGGCGAGTGGTGAAAGAAGACAAGATCCTACATGGAAATATACTTCATTAGTTGATGATGGGAATGCCAATAGACATAAGTGCATATTTTGTAACAAGATCACAAATGGCGACATATCCCGACAAAAAGAGCATCTAATCGAGACGGATAGAAAACGCAAAAATGTGAGTCTTTGTCAAAAAGTCCCTCCCGATGTGGTTGAAGAGCTAAAAGATTATGAAGAAAGACAAAAGATAGCTAAAAGATAACAAGCTATAGATGAATATCTCCCTGAACTTGGAGATGAGAACATGGTGGAAATTGATGATGAGGAGGATGAAGATGAACAAGTACAAGAACGTAGAGATAGAGGAAAAAGCCAGGCAGTTCCTAGGTCATCTTCAGTAAAGGCAAGAGGAAGAGGGAGTGTTGGCATGCACAGTGCGGGATCTTCCACAGGCCCAAATAGGGAGGGGCCGATGGATGCATTTCTTACATTTGATCCCGCTCTTGAGGTCGCCAAGGATGAAAGAAGGCGCCAGTTGAGACAATCGTGTATTAAAGAAAGCCTCAACAAAGATGCAGTGGCTAAAGTGCATCAAGACATAGCTCGGTGGTGGTATCAAGCCGGCATTCCCTTTAATGCTGCTCGTCTTAGATCTTTCAAAATCATGTTAAAGTCCGTGGGGGCTTTTGGGCCTAACTTGCCTCCTCCGACATTACACCATTTGAGAGAGCCTTTGCTTAGGAAGGAGAAAAAATACACTGATGATCTGATACAACCTCATAAAGAGGTGTGGGCTACGAAAGGTTGTTCTTTCATGTCAGATGGTTGGAGTGACAGAAAGGGGAGAACATTGATCAATTTTCTTGTGAACTCTCCTCGTGGTACGGTGTTTCTTTCATCTATTGATGCGTCTGATGAGATCAAGACGGGTGACAGAATGTTTGAGATACTTAGTGAGCAGATTAAGCTCATAGGACCTTAGAATGTTGTTCAGATCGTCACGGATAACCATTCTAGTCTCAAATATGCAGGTAAATTTTATTTTGGTTATGAATCCTTTGCTAATGCTATGTTAGGATGCTCTGATATTGATCTTTTTTTATTCTTTTATTTATAGGAGCGGAATTGGAAAAAGAGTATCCCCATTTATATTAGACTCCTTGTGCTGCTCATTGTATTAATCTAATGCTCAAGGATATTGGTAAACTACCATCTGTGAAGCTAACCTTGAGTCGAGCTATGGAGTTGACTGGATTCATCTACTCACATGCGTGGGTTTTGAAGCTGATGAGAGGTCAAACTAACGGCAGAGAGCTTCTTAGACCGGCGGTGACACGATTTGCCACATCATTTATGACTTTGTCAAGCATCCATCGACAGAAAAATAACCTCAGAAAGATGTTTAATTTGGAGACATGGAGGCAAAGTAAGTGGGCAAGAGATTCAAAGGGAAAATCAGCTGAAAGGATAGTTCATATGCCATCTTTCTGGAACAACATTGTTCGTATTCTCAAGCTGACGGCTCCTCTTGTTGGTGTTCTAAAACTTGTTGATGGTGACAAAAAGCCTGCTATGAGATACATTTATGAGGCGATGGATAGAGCTAAGGAGACTATTGCTAAAGCCTTTGGTGATGATCTTTCAAAATATTCTGAGGTATTTGATATCATTGATAAGAGGTGGCAGGATCAGCTTCATCGGCCTTTGCATGCTACAGGATATTACCTTAATCCTGCATTTTTCTATGACCATCCAAATATCCAAGGGGAAGACGAAGTTATGAGAGGTCTTTATCAAGTCATTGAGAAGATGGTGCCCACACAAGATCAAGACAAGGTTGATAGACAGTTGGATATATACAGGCATGCTGGGGGTCTTTTTGGTATGGAGATAGCTAAAAGAAATAGAAAGAAGAAGTCTCCAGGTAAATATGCATAATATAAACTCTCAATTGACTAGATTTTTATAAGAAATACACTACTAATCACAGTCTTTTTAAATTGACAGCTGATTAGTAGGAGTTTTATGGTGCATCAGCACCAGAGTTGCAGAAGCTTGCTGTTAGAGTCCTCAGCCTTACTTGTAGCTCCTCCGGCTGTGAAAGAAATTGGAGTACTTTTGAGCAAGTATGATTTGTTTTATTTTATTGAACAAAATACATTTAATTCCCTTAGAGATATGGATATTGATTTGATTGATTTGTATAATTTACAGATACACACCAAGAAGAGGAATAAATTAGATCATAAGAGGCTGCAAGATCTAGTTTACTGCAAGTACAACCAAGCTTTGAAGGAGAGATATGACTGTAGAGATTCTATTGATCCGATTAAGTTGGTTGATATAGATGAAAGCAATGAATAGTTGTTAGGACAGTTCGGTGAAGGTGAAAATGCAGAGAATGACTTGGTGGAGGGCGAGGACAACCTTACATATGGTGTCATAGGAGATGCGATGGGAGCTGAAGAAGATGATTCTATGTATCTAAGATCGACTAATAGGTTTCGAGGGTCTTCGAGTGGTATTGGTTCTTCGTCGAGGAGGGGGGAGCCAGTTTCTGAGTCAGAAGATGAAGAGGAGTTTAATGATGAGGAGGAGGAGACTGAAGATGAGGATATACCCTTAGAAGGGGATGATGATGATGTTAATGAGGATGATTAGAATCATTAGGCTATTATTTTGCTACTTATTTGCTTTGTTTAATTAGATTGCTTGTTTTGCTTTGATGTTAGTGAACTTTGGAAGTGTTCTAGTTGCTTAGTTTTTTTGTTTTGATGGACATCTTGATTTACTTTAATGATTAAAACTTTATCTTGTGATCCGGTAGTATATATTTTATCTTGAGTCCTTGACATTTTCTATGTGAAATTTCACAAATATTTATTTTTTCCATGCATCTTGTATAGTTGTATATCTTCAAAAAATTTGTGGTCTAGAGTGCGCCTCGCTTCGCTCGGGTGCGCGCATCGCATTGCGCCTTGCGCATGTACACATAAACTGACTTTGCGCCCCGCATTGCGCCTCGCGCATTGAAAACACTGATCATTACCTTTTCTACATTATGATGTATATTTTTCATACAATGCATCAGAGGTACACTTGAAAGTTGGTCACATATATGCATGATAGCACTTGTAAAATTCAAAGCATATATGTTTGTCTAATATATGAATAACAGACATATTCAAATAAGCTATATATAAAACGCCTACTAGGCAAAGTTATGATTCTAGACTTTGTAAAGTCTGAAAAGAATCTTGATGATCCTTGACAAAGGGTCTATCTAGGAGTGCAATTCTAGAATCATCGAGGGGAATGGGGTTAAGCCCATAGTAGAGTTCACTGACAGCGGGAACCCAACCTTTGATTGATGAATTATTCTTATGAAAAAGGTTCAATGTGGTAGAAACAAACTGGATTGGTGATCTCGTGTGGAGCACTGACCTTCGGAGTTATACTCCTTTTGTAGTGTTGGATGCATTTATGACTTGCACCATGTTAGCTACTTCCCCATTCCTATAGTGACAGTGCTCTTATGATGTGACTCGGCAGGATGAGTTCTACTCTTAATAAGTCCAACCTTTGTAGGGGGTGCAATATCCAGTCACAGTAACATTGGAGGACTTACCTACGTGAGAGGAACTGTGACGGTCGCGGTTGGGGACATGGGGCTGAGTCCTAGTAACTCTCATGAGACGGTTATTGTGAGCATGGCCATTATCGCTCCAACCCGCTTGCTCAATAAATGGATGCATATTATGTGTGCTTTTGTTAATTTCTGATCAAAGGGGCCTAATTCAAGGTCTAATCCATTATGCTCCTCAGATTGCGACAAATGTCACTAAGCAAAGATTCAAAGCCGAAAGCTATCTTTGCCGAATTCATAATATGAGGTTGCTCGACCTATATTTTGTTACCATTATTATTGTTTTTGTTATTATTATCAATCTTTGGGGGGGGGGGGGATTGTTGGAATTAATTAAAAGATTGAAGTTTCTTCTTTAATGCAAATATTATCTTTTGAGGGGTGTATTTGCATATTACCTATTTTTTTCATTATATTCTTTCCTTATCTTTCCTTCTATTCCTCCGAGCGGTTTTAAGAAAAAAAATCCCGTAATTCCTCCCCATATTTCGGCAACGTTGGCGTCATCTCTGGCCTCATCAACGAGTGTGAATTCCTCCTCCTTGATGGCAACAATTATTCCAACGGGAAGATAGCTATAAAAAGATCACGATGAAGGATGAAAACACAGGAAGAAAAGTGAGCAGCTTCTGTTCTCTCTCTCTCTGACTTATATTCTCTACAATTGATTTCTAATTTTATTTTTGGGGCAAACATCCATTGAGCAAGAGATCAAAGTTCACAGTAAACTTTGGCGCTGGCTTATCTTGGGGGTTCTTACGGCTAGGCGTAGTCGCATTGAATCGTCTCTGCGAAGGCGGTGACTATTATCTAGGACAGTGATCACACGATTACCCCTCTCAGGCCTGCGTTTCTAACCTTTCTAAAATTACTCTTTTGTTTATTTGCAGTGACTTTTCTAACAGAAGTATCATCCCTAACTATAAAATTTGCTCAAAAAGCAGTAAAAATTAACTTTCTTTTTTCGCCTATGTTCAGATGTGTTTTTAAAAGAAGGATACACATCCTTGAGTTTTCCTTGAGTTTTCTTTATGAAAAACTCTTGGAACATGTAGTCTTTGTCATTCTATATTGAAGAATGAAGATATGATAGCTATGCATGCATCAACAAATATTGATGTGGCGGTGCATTTGGAAGTTTAGAGTTGTTATGTAATTCATAATCAGTATTCTTAACTTGCTGATTTTAAGGAGATCATTCGATCATCATTAACCAGGTTCAAGTTTATAAGAATTCTGAACCAGATTCTTAACTTTTGAGTAATGACTAACAACATTTTCAGATCCCTGTTGAGCTATATATATAAAGGAATAGGAAAATACAAAACGTCACCTTCGATTGTTCGGACTTCCAAAATTTGAGCAAAGCATTAAATTGTGGTTCATGTACACTATCTAGGCGCATCTTCTTCCTTTGTTTGTCATTTTTTAATCTGTCAAAGCACTTCTTCAAATAGCATTTCCAGCGCCTCCATGCACAATTGACAGTTTCTAAGGTTCGTTTTTTCCCTTCTTCCGGAATGTCGTATGTTTCCTACATTGGCGTAATCAAACATGGGAATTTTCATTATACAAACTTGATATAAATAAGAGAAAAAAGTCAAAAAGGAATATAAGTTGGTGATTGAAAATTAAATTAGTACCTTCACATACTCCCATATTCTTTCTTTGTCTTTTTCTTCAAACTTGTGCCAATTCTCCTTATTGAGAGGTGCAAAAGTCACGTCTCTTCCAAGTGTACCTAAGAAACTGCTAAATTCACTACAAGCCTTATCTGACGGTCCAATAGGTTAGTAACTTTCATTTAAAAAACAACTTGTCGATCATCTTCAGTTCGTGCATGAACTTTTTCGCATTTAGTTGGCCCTCGACGCCTTTTGGGTTTGTCTACTATTTCAATGGCTACCTCCCTTGATGATTCTGATCCTACATTTTTGTTTCCTGTTCATTTAAAAAAAGATTAATGAAGTATAGAAACACGAGATATATTAGCAATTATTGAGGCTTTAGTCATAAACTACTTCAGCAATAACATGCTATGAAATTTGATACATTAGAACTATCATTTGATGAAATAGCAACAAATTAAAGATAATATCTCGAGTACAGTAACATTACATAAGTTAGCAAGTGAAATAGAGAGGATAAACAAATACCTTCAGTAACTCTCTAAATAAACAGAATAGATCATATAATTTCAAACATGGACATCAAAAGCAATTCACCCAAAGCTCTGGATTATAATCACAAGTAAATTGTATCAAATATGATACTACTTAAAAAAAAACCTAACCAAACATCAAATTTAGCTCATTAAGCCTCAAAATATACTCTAAACATAAAGAAAATGAACGTAGGCCAACTATACACTCCACATTTCTAATCTCATTTCTTTAAACCAACACCAAATTACATCCATCACTCCATCCAATCGCAGTCAGTTTCATCAAAGTCGGTTTCTTCATCAACTTCCATGTCATTATCTGAATCAACATACATATTTGGGGGAATAGCAACAGTGGTCCTCAGCACACCATCTATGCACCAACCAACATTATTTGTTTCATCGTCAGCTGTTGCAATCAAATAGGTAATGATGTCACTACTCTCAACCCAATATTCACCTCCATGAGTGCTATTGATGTTACTCTCAATATCATAAATGTGACTAGGAAGCTTCTTTAAAACATAATGCCAATTCTTATTGGCCTCTTCAACAGGATCCTTCACATAGAAAACTTAATGAACTCGACATGCCAAAACAAAAAGGGTCATTTAACTGGCGTTTGTTGTGAAAATTGACACAAGCCCATATTCATCTTTTTCTAAATGAAACCAGCCATATTTGAATAGCACAACACTAAATTTGCCACAGTAGTCTATTTCAATGATATCTTGTATGACTCCATAGAAAGGCAACATCTCCAGTTTTAGGATTATGGTCCCTAGAACTCGCATAGATATCAACCTAACTGGTTACAAACACACCGCTATTCTGGGATTTGCATGTATCATCTCGTACCTTGATATAAAAAGTACATCCATTCACATAATATCCTATGTATCTTTTTGCTATAAAATTAGGTCTCATGGAAAATCATTTCTGATAATTTGGCACCGATTCCAATTCAGATACCCTAGTTTTAAACCAATCATTAAAGTCCTTGATATGTTTTTGAGCTCCTACCCATCTATGTGTTCTGCTTCTTTTTCTCGATTGATTCTCAATCAAAAGTTTTTGTTCACTACATAATAATAAAAATATATTGCATTATAAGGTGAGTATGGACAACATCAAATAACAATCGCTAATTTAGAAAATGAAGCACACCTAATATAATTTTCAACTTCGTTGTTACCGCGGTTGTATAAGGCATATCGATGTGCATTAACCCAATCTAACTTGTCTAATGCAAACACTTTGTTCTTTCTTTTCCTCTTTCCACCCAAAGGATGACCTATTTTTTGGAAAAATTGGTGATGTCTCTTCGGTAGCATCAACTTTGTCATACTTAGTTGTGTATCTATTAAATCTTGTCTTTACGCCATTATGCATATATAATGAGCAAAAAAGTTAGAGACTCTTTAGCAAATATCCTTCTGCTATGGAACCTTCAGGAGCACTTCTATTACGCACATACGACTTTAGCCTACAAAGATATCTTTCTGTTGGATACATCTAGAAGTAGTTGGCATGCCCACATTCCAGAATTTGTTGAACTAAAGAATTGGAAGATGCACCATGAAGTCAAAGAAACTGGGTGGAAATATTTTCTCAAGTTGACAAAGTATTTCCACGATCTCATACTACAAGCATTGAAGTTCATCTGCTTTGAGCACTTTGCTGCATAAACCCTTAAAGAAAGTACCTAATCTAATAAGTGGGATACCAACATTCTTAGCCACAGTTATTCTTAATGCAACGTGAAATAAATATTGTATGAGAAAATGCGCATAATGAGTCTTATATCCAGATATTTTCTTCTCCCTCACATTTACACATCTTGAGATATTTGATGCGCAACCATGAGGCACTTTTGCATCCTTCAACATTTTGCAAAATATTTCTTTCTATCTGTTGTCATAGAAAAGCATGCCTTCGCCAATGTAACATGATGACCGTTAGTTCACCTCATAGGATGAAGATCTCGTCTTATACGCATACGCTGCAAGTCAAAGCGAGCTTTAACATGATCCTTCGTCTTTCCTGGAATATCTAACAATGTGCCAATAATATTATCACACACATTCTTCTCTATCTGCATTAAATCTAGCATATGTCGACATGTATTTTGCTCCTAATAAGGCAAATCAAAAAATATTGATCTTTTTTTCTATGGACATTTCTTATCTACCCTATTCCTCTGCTTCTTTCCAAAGTATTAATAAAATCAGATAATTCAGTCCAGACAACAATGGTGGTTGTTCTCCCAGCTCAACTTCACCATTAAAATGATCTTTTATTAAGTCTCCATAGGTGATTATTTTGTAGAAATCTACGGCGACCATGGTTTTAAATATCGGCCGATAATCCGATATTATCGCCGAGTTATCGGATTTGAGAGCTTTCCACTAGGATAAGTAGGATTTTTAATCGGTTATCGTTTTTAAGGTTTATCGACGAGTTATCGGCGATAAAGGCACTTATCGGCCGATAAGTAGGCTCTAAATATCGACTTTATCGGTTGATAAGTAGGATTTGTGAGCTTTTACTTTCTTTTGAATTTGCTCTTTGAATGTTTACAAATTATGAGCTATTTGTTGCTTTTGGAACTTGGTTGATTGGTGATTAGCTAATGTTTGTTTATGGATATTGATAATGGCTCATAACTACTAAATATCAACTTAGTAAGTTAGTTTATGAATCTCATGATTAAACAATAATTATGTAAGGGCGTAGATGGTTCTTCATTGTTGATGTTATCTTATTATTTGCTTGTTTATTATTCCATTTTGACTAACATTATATTTTTTTTCAAGCTTATGTTTGTTTATTATTTGCTAGTATATTACTCCGATAAATACTACTTATCCCCGATATATCCCCGATTGCCGCTATCTGACTAGGATTTTGACCGTCCGATAAATCCCCGATAACCGACATTTAAAACCTTGGTGGTGACCCATGTAACACATTTTCTTGCTATATTTAAAATACTGAGAGTAGGTACTGTAATTGCAACAAGGGTAAGCCAACCTGCCTTTAGTACTCCATCCGGACAACATTGCATATCTTGGAAAGTCACTAACTGTCCAAAGCAAAGATGCACGCAACTGAAATGATTGTTTAATAGAAGCATCATATGTAAGCACCTCGACTTCCCATTAACTCTTTCAATTCATCAACCAGTGGCTGTAAATATGTGTCAACGTTGTTCCCAGGGGATTGACAGCCTGGAATAAGTAGAGATAACATGAAATATTCCGCTTTCAAGCACATCCATGGAGGTAAATATGTGTTAATGTTGTTTCCAGGGGATCGAGGGTATGGAATGAGAACTACTCATTGTTCGAAATGGATTAAATCCATCACTAGCCAAGCCTAGTCTCACATTTTGAGGGTCAGATGCGAAGTCTGGATGCTTAGAATTGAAGTCCTTCTAGGCTTGCCATCAGCCGGGTGCCTTAGTTTTCCATCCTGAATGTGCCCACTTGAATGCCAACTCATGCATTTAGCAGTTTGAGAACACATGAATAGCCTTTAAATTCTACGTTTTAATGGAAAGTACCATAAACCTTTACTGGAACATTATGCACCTGTTTGGATAGTGTAATGTAATCATTTGCTACATTATCCTTCTTTGGCTTCCATCGAGAAGCATCACAGCTATTACACTTAGTTAGTTTCTCATTTATGCTTTCATAGAATAGCATACAATCGTTAGGACATGCATGCATTTTTTCATAATCAAGACCCAAATCCTTCACAAATTTTTTGGCTTCATTAAAAGACTTTGGCAGCTTTGTGTCAGGAATCACCTCCCTCCATAGGGTCAGAGAATCATCAAATGCTTCATTGCTTAATCCATGTATGCACTTGTGAAGATATAACCAAATTATAAAAGAGAGTTTTGAGAAAGTTTTGCATCCTGGGAATAACTCCTATTGACTTTCCTCGACTAATTTATAAAATTTCTTAGCATCCTCAATCAATCCTCCTATGCCCTCCTTTATGCCTTCGCCTTCATTATCTGGAATCTCTTTTGTTGTGGGTCTAAAAATGTCATGTAGTAATCCAACTACATCATCATGAGTGTTCACATCATCATCATCATTCTCACTATGAACTGATGGCAACACCTCACCATGGAAAACCTATTCATAATAGCTCTCCATAAATCCCTTGATTATCAAGTGATCGTACACAGTAATAAGCTGACGCCAAAAACAATTACAGTAAACACGACAAGGACAACATATATCATTCCCTTGAGGTGCTCTTGCAAATGCTCGATCAAGAAAGTCATTCACTTTTTCAATATACTCCGCACTTACACGAGAAGTATTATACATCCAATCTCTACTTCTATCCATAACTTGTATTTGCTGGAGGAAAACAAATACATTGAGATATTATTAGTAAAATATATGAATCAAATACTACCAATAGTGTATATGAATCGAACAAATGAAGAGTACGTCAAAGTTATTTTATAGTACTAGTCTTCTTTAAAGCATAACTATTTTTTGAAGAGTAGCATAAATACAATAACGACTGTGTTTAGATTTTGAAAAAATGAATATTTCTTAGTTTTAGATTTTACTCAATGACACTTTTCATATTTTTTCTTAAAAAGAAAAATAACTGAGAAGCTTATAATATATAATTGAATTTACTGTAGATGGGAAATTTCAACACTAGATATGCGCACTTCCTAAATACAGCAGATATGAACTCAGTTGCTTTCAAAAGGATGTGCTATGATGGGTATAAGCAAACAAAATTACTAAACACTAAAATATAGGATGATGCAATTTGAAAAAGCTTTTCCCTAATATATAATAATAGTCAAGTTAGTGCCAGCATCTCTTCCATCATCAAGAAAGGGAATTATATAGCTAACCAAATCCATAAAGCATGTGACATAACACCAAGCAAGCGGCACAAACAACTTGTAAGGTGACCACATGGTAAAGAAAAATGAAAAAGAACCCAAAACTAATCATGACCTTTTATAAATGCAGATAGGAGTTTTGGGGAATTTTAGTCTCCCCGCGTACTACGATCTCCGCAACTCGAACGCCAACCCACAATTAATAAGATAGCAAACAATCACAATCAAGAAGAAGGAACACCAAGATTTACATGGTTTGGTCGACCAACTTCAACCTACATCCACGGAGCAACAATACTAGAAATCCACTATGTATCAGGGAGAACTACAAGAGGAACCACTCAACTCTCGTCTATTAATCTCACAACCTCACATACATAATCAACTCTCATATTCTCTCCCAAATCCACTCCTTACGATCTTTTGAACGGACAAAGACTTGAAACCCTCTCCCAATGTTGTAATCTTTTGTACGGACAAAGACTACGAAACCCTCGCCTCTCACACAAATTCTTGAATCAGGCTACACCCTCTGCTAAACCTAGATTACAAGAATATTGACTCTATCTTCTCTCCTTCACCTTGGTTTTTGCTCTAACAATAGAAGAATATATAGGAAAACCCTATCTCTAGCCTAACTTCCTAATTAGAATAGGATACAAACTCCTAATTATGATGAGACTCAATCTCCTAATCATGATAGATCTCTAACCCTAAATAATTCTCATAAAGTTATATAAAGAATCAAAGACACAATCCTAACCAGGAGTAAAAGAAACTGTAGCAGGAATAGAGAATCCTTGAATATTGTGGGTTAGAAGAGTTCAGTGGGAGTCTTAAAGTATCTATGCCCTGATGATTTAATGAAACATTTACAAGTAGCCATCCCCGCTGCTCTTTCCAGAGCCTTCTCACTAGCGTAAACCAACACAGGCTTAGTAGTACAAACCATCCAAGGGACATTGATGGAGCCCCAGCACAAAACAAGTGTGAAGTTGTGCACATCATAATGAAACATACATTGTCTCACATATCACTGAAAATACATTTTTTTTTTTTGGTAAATGAAAAATTTTATTCATCACCAATATGTAAATTTTTTGTACATCAAGAATCTCAAGAACATGTAATTGAGATAACAAATCAAAACCTATAGCTAAAGCTCAAGACCTAGCTATAAAAAAAACTAAGAAACAGTTACAAAAGAAACACTGTGCCTAGCTTCAGATTTATCTCTTGGGCCAACTCCCAGTAGTAGCATCTTCATCTTCTTCTCTTTATAGTCCCTATACTTAATCTGAACAAGGCAATCAAAAATACTACCAGCAGTATTAACTGAACCAGATTATCATGAACTTAATCAGATAGTCATGTACACAACCAAAGTGCACATAACCCCACAGAAAAGCGAAATTATCTGCAGGGAGGGGCTTCAAGCTTTCAGCACCTGATTCATTATGCAAAAGCATCAATAATCTCATCTCTACCAAACGTGCACAATGTGCACAGTGTATAACCTGATCAGCTTAAGGCTATACACATTTACAATGAGCAAATCCAATCAGCTTCATTTTCAGCTATATATGGAGAATTTATGCATACTGTCAGAGTGTCAACTTTGATCTGCTTAACTAAAATCTCCACAGTCTTATGCTTCAGCTGAAAGATCCTCATATTCCTCTCATACCAAAGGTGATAGATGGTGGCTGATAATGCTGATCTCTTAATTTTTTGTTTTATACCTTTCCCTCTTAGCTTAGTACAATACCAATCCAAAAGAGGGTCCCAACTACATGATCTCCATTTGAAATGAAGTCAGTCCATGATATGATTCCACACTTCCCTTGAGAAGGAGCATTCAAAGAATAGGTGATTTCGGCTCTCTAAGCATACACCAGTGCACAACCTACATTGATTTGCACTAACAATCCCTCTTCTTAATAATCTGTCTTGAGTTAGCAATCTGTTGTTTACAGTCAACCAGCAGATGAAAGAGTGCTTTGGGTAGTATAAACCCCCCAGACCATGTTATACCATGGGACTGAATTAGATGCAGGGGAGAGAGCACGATATAACTCAGCCATTTTGATTTTTGAGCTGTAAGAACAAGAGCTAATCATCTATTTCAGGTTATCAACACTACCACTGAATTCCACAGTTCTATCACTGAAAATACATTGATGCTATAGTTGTTTCATATTTCTTTGCTGTTTACCCGTTTACACTTCTGATTTTGCTGTAAGACTTGAATAGTTTGTGTCATTCATATACTGGACACATTCTGTTTCTTTACCAGATAGACTAACAGCATGCTAGCAAGTGAAACAATTTATGGCATTCACATATACATTTTTTTCAAACTATTTTCATCGAGATGGGCTCTTTTCCTCTCCTTGCGCTCCTGTTTTCTATTCCTTTTCAATATCTAGATGACCATCTAATTGGACAGTTTAGAAATTGCAAATCTTTATATGTTTGTGCCTGTCGATGAATATTGACTATGCCAGATTTTTGAAATTAATCTTGAACTTAAGAATATTTGTTGGGGTTTTGAACATGTACGAAATTGATCTCCGATTAATTGTAATAAACTGGTTTTATCATACTTGAAAGAATCCTTATTATGTTCTTAATCCATGTTATGACAATCCTTTACATGAGACATCCTGAATCTGTTCGAATGTAACTTTCCATCAAAGAAACAGACATTAAGTTAAGAAGAAATACAAAATTAATACTTATCATACCCTTGGCATATATTACGCTTAGACTTCATCTCAGCTTAGGTTTCGTTTTGTCCATGTCCTTCCTAAGTTAATATTGATTTGAGTTAAATTTCACATAGCCCCCTATATTTTGGCCTATTCTGTGATAGCTCCCTGAACTTTAAACTGTCAGAAAGCCTCCTAACTTCTGTACTATCTTAAGATCATAAAACGCTGAAATAAACTCAGAACACTGATGTACTGCTAGAAAATACAGAAATAAAAAAAAAATACTATCATGATCACCTATTATTTCCTCAATTAATTACTTAGCTCAAATTAGGCAAAGGTAGTCACTTGCATGCAAGTGCTAGGTCAAAAACAGTGCCTCAACGTTTAAATCAAAATAATTTGAACAAAATTAAGAAATAAACTAATTTGAATTTGAGGATTTACCTTGTCCGGTTAAGATGTAGATTTTTCAACCACTTTCAAAGATCAACCAAGACAACAAAGTTCTAATTTGTAAAATTAAATAAAAATTTTGTTAAATAGAGAAAAAGGAAAAATTAAAATCCTAGAGTTTGATGATTGAAAAGGAGAGAGATAAGTACCCCAATCACATGATGCTGCTAGAGAGGGGATGGCCTTGAAGTCGACGAACAAGCAGAGGTGTCGAACGAGGGGAAGTGAAGGAGAGGTGGCGGACGGGGGGTCAAGAGGAGAGGAGGGAAACGAGGTCGAGATGGTCGGTAGACGAACGTGAGTGAAGGAGAGGCGGCAGGTTTTGCTTCGTCGAGGAGAGGTTGTGGACGAAATAGGAGATCGACGAAAAAATCCCTAACGCTTAGCGAGGCAAGGTCTCAAACGTTTGATTTGTTTTGATCAGGTGAAGAAGGGTTATACGAAAGAAAAATAGAATTTTTTTTGTTATAGTTTGGGCGCGACAATAAAGTCCATAATAAAACCGTTCCTTAACCAATTATAAAATTTTAACCTAAGCCTAATGCAAACCCAACGCTTTAGTTTAAAGCATTGTCTTAAACTTTCTTCGTGACAGTTGGAGCCGAAACCTTCCCTTAAGAACAAAAGGGAACGATTTTATACAGCGCCCCAAGAATCGTCTCCGTATACCCGTTATGTGGTAGTGTAAAAAATAGAGATATTTTTATACACTCTTTGTATAGCATGTACAAGTGAAATATAGATATTTATGTTGACCATTCATAAGTGAATCCCTTTATAATATTAATCTTAAAAATCATGAAGAAATACACACAATTGAAGCAAAGTCAAAAAATAGCGAATTAATTTTTTCTAGACTATATATTTAGGCTTCGTTTGATAGGAGTGAAGGGAATGTGAGAGGAGGGATAGATTTTTTTTTTTTTTTTTTTTTTTTTTTTGGGGGGGGATAGTTTTTTTTTTTTTTTTTTTTTGTTTGATAGGAGAGAAGGGGAAGTGAGAGTAGGGATAAAAACTAGATTTCCCATTGGTAGGAAGTTTGTAGAGGGGGGTGGGAGGGAGAGTACACAATAAAATGAGCTAAAGGGTTAGAGAGTAAGGGCCTGTTTGGATTTGTAGGGGGTGAAGGGAAGTTAAGGGAAACTGAGAGAAGGGAAGGGAAGGGAGTTTCCTTCCCCTTGGTTACACCCCAATTTGGGGGGTAACAAATTTTATACTATTAGGGGGTGAACCAAGGGGAACTAGGGTGAATTAACTTCACCTCCTAAGTGTTCCCAAACAAGATGAATGGAGGTGAATGATTCCCCTAACTTTTCTTCACCCTCATTCCCCTCAATCTAAACAAGAATCCATCCAAATTGGGAGGACACAAGAAGAATGAAAATGAATTACAAAAGTAAACACCTCCCCTCTCCTCCCCTCCAACCAAACGTGAAGGTTTAAAGGGATGTCCATTCCTCCACTTAATTGCACCTCTCATCTTCGCTACGCAAATCCCATACCAAATTAAGCCTTAAACAACTTAGTTGATTTCTAATGATGACAAACTTCTATTATTTCAATGCTTTCCGGTGCATGCATAGTACTTTAATTGACGTGGTATTGTAAATTTCTAATAATGCTAACCATGAGTACATATTTTCTCATATGCTAGCTTACATTTCTTTTTAAAAGTCATAAACTTGTATAGCAAGTGCATTTGGATGCAAATTAATTATGCAATATACTTGACAAAATGGTCCAAAGTAAAGGCTACAATAAAGTTCCATACAAAAAACTTCCCTGGTAGGAGATACTTACGAAGGGGATGAGGTGATCCAAATATTAAAATTAAAAACAACCAATTTAGAAATAGAAAATTGTAATGGAAAATCATAAAATATTATTTTCTCTCTCGTCTCTCTTCATTTTTCATCCACTTTCTACATATTTTTGAGAAAGTGAAGGGATTAAAAATATGACGTGACACGTTTCACTTTCTAATTACTTTCCATTCACTTTTTAAGGGGCTGTTTGGTTCGTTTCTCATATATTGGGAAATACAATTCCATGTAAAGAAACTCAAACTTTGGGTTTTCCAAACTTTTTTAAGAAATAGATTGTTTAGGTTTGGTTCACACATAAATACATGGTGGGAAACCAATATATACCATTTTCTTGTGTTTGGTTGGTATCAAAAAAAGGGAAAAACTTTTGTTGATTAGATATTTTTCACTTTTCTTGTGTTTGGTTGGTATTGAAGTGTGGTGTATACGATCACTATGGTAAGTTTACCCCCCGCTAAAAACAAATTTATTTGTGATCGTTATGAGAGGTAATCTTAGCAAAATAAAAGTGCGAATGTAACATGAAAAAACAGTAAATACTGAATTCACTATAAATATCTGTTTGACATAAAAAATCATAAGAAACCTGTAATAACATGATTAATTGTTATAAACTACGTACCTGATTTGACATAAAATATACCTGCTTGACATAAAAAAATCACATGAAACCTGTTTGACATGAAAAAAACAAACGAAACCTATAATAACCTGATTATTCATAATTTTATAAAAAATATACCTGAATTAGCGAAAAATTCTTATGAAACCTATAAAAAACCTATAAACAATCTGATTAGTCATAAATATATATATGACATGGAAAATCGCATCAAACCTCGAAACACCAAACATGTACGTAATGGAGACTGGGTAGTTGAGTCAACTACAAGAAACAAAACCAGGTAGGTTTCAAAACCATGAGCGCTTCAAAACCATGGGTAATATCAGTAGAAAATTTATTGATCCAAATAAATATTGTCAGATTCAACATCCAACCACCAAGTAAACGTACTAGTCCATAAACATCTATAAAACACAATGTTTGCATACCAAATTCTAACCATGAAAAAAATATGAGTCAGAAAAGTAAAGATATTAGTGAATCTTCATCTGCACCATCATCAAAGGTAAGAATATTTAAAATTTTTATGATAAACAATGGACCTATTTATATTAATGTCAATTTACTATGTTTTTTTATCAGCATTGAAGGATTACTGAACATAAACAAACCTTTAAAGAATGGATTGCCTATACGGATGCAGATTGAGAGCAAGATGAAATGTGGGATATCATGGAATTAGCAAAAATTATGCTAAGAGCTAATGTTGTAAAAGTTATAGACCGAAACGAAAATTGGAAGTGTCCTTATTGCAAAGATATACCTAACATTTTTTGGAACAAAAATGAACTCCTAGCACACGCCCATGAAGTTGGTTACAATGAAGTTGTTGCCAATCTGAGTAAGGAATGTATTGGAGAGCATCGTGGTCTAAAAATCTATTTAAAATCGCTAAAATGAAAGCCTGGATATGTACTACTTTGCTATTATCGTGTACTACTTTGATAATTTATGCATGTTCAAATTTGAATGAACTTTATGATTAAAAAATCATTTAAAAATATTTGTTGACATCACATAAAATAAACCAACCATATGTATATGCAAATTATGGCTGAGGGCTCAGAACTTGATCAATATCACCATTGTTAGCCATCCAGTGCAATATCAATAGATATTGTAGGTTGTTAATCTCAGAAAATTTGACAATCATCATAGCCTAAAAGTAAAAAAGTCACCAATGTAAACTTGTAAAATGACAACCCAAAAGAGCTAGGTAGATCACAAACAAAGTGGTTGAATGATAAATCCCTAAAATATGCACCCACTTCATGGATCATTATCATTTCAAAACCATTGGAACAAATAACTGATGACTGGTATCATTCCAGACTAGGTAAATACAAAGCATGGTTAAGTAAATCAGTAATGACCCTAATACGACCACATATCAAAATGATACGCATAGTTAAAAATGTCAAAGTGATTTGAGAACTTACAATTGCTCCGGACCCTGCACACGAGCAACACACATTGCCCATAGGACCTGTTAAGGAATTGTGAACTTACAATTGCTCCGGACCCTGCACACGAGCAACACACATTGCCCATAGGACCTGTTAAGGAATTGTGGCAAACATTCATTCACAGGTTTGAGACACGAGCAACACACATTGCCCATAGGACCTGTTAAGGAATTGTGGCAAACATTCATTCACAGGTTTGAGAAAAAATAGGATGGGCTATCAACTTCTTCATCGATTGAAGTTTTCTAGAAGCGGAAAATCAACTAAGAAACTCACAAGTAATTACCTTTTAGAGAAGGCATCAGGTGTGGGATGCCATAAATAAATAGCAAATAACACACATAGTAACAAATAACACACATAGTAATTGTAGTTGAAGTTGCAATTTGCAATGAACCGAACATTCCCCTCATGCACACAACAAACAAAACCTCAAAATTCCCTAGATCATGAAAGCTTTAGAACATTATCAGCATGAAAAAACATGGATAATTTTTTATCAGCATTGATAATGTTCTAATCATCATGATGTGAACATGGATAATTAGAACATTATCCATGTTTTTCCATTAAAAGCTTTATATAAACATATAAAGAATTTTAGCAAAACAGTTCAGGTACTACACCGGATATCATCAGCATTATGTGAACAGTTCCTAGTGGTGCTCTATCTTTAGTAGCAAATAATTCAAGCGCGAGTTGAGACACCTACAAACACTAAACTGACAGCCAAAAATCATTTGAAAATATTTTTTGTCATCACATAAAATAAACCATGTGTATGTATATGAAAATTATGGCTTAATTAGGGCTCAGAACTTGGTCAATATCATTATTGTTAGATATCCAGTGCAATATCAATAGATATTACAGGTTGCTAATCTCAGAAAATTTGACAATCATCATAGCCTAAAAGTAAAAAAGTCACCAATGTAAACTCGTGGCATGACAACTGAATACCTTAATAACTCACAGCAATAGCCATCCAAAACAATGTGTGCACATTGTAGGTTGCTTACAACTCAGAAAATTTGATCAGTTGTCTCATGCATATGGTGACTTATAAAGTTCCTCCAATCACAAGTTCAATGTAAAAGTTAGTATTCTACAATATTCATATCATGAAAGGTAAATATTACAATATGGAGACATATAAATACTTACTATATATTACAATAATATGTTCCATCATCATAATGTTCCACAACACTACAACAAAATACAGCATTGCCGACGAAATAAAAAACGTCCACAAAAATTTTAAAAACATCGGGAAAAATCTTTCCCGACGCAAAATGCAGCGTCGCTAACGCGTCACCAAAAGTGCGTCAAGGGAAATATTTGGCGATGCAAATACACTGCGTCGGTAAAAGTCAACACTTTTGACGACACTACATGCGTCGGGAAAAGTACATCTTTTAGCAACGCATAATATTTTGCGTCGGTAAAAGTATGCAGAATTTTTTCATATGCAAAAGTGCGTCGGTAAAACTTGTACTTTCGGCGACGCATGCAGCGTCGGCAAAAGCCAATGTGTTGGGAAAAGTATAGCTTTTAGCAACGTAAAATTGTTCGTCGCTAAAAATTATCCTTTTGGCGACGCAAGTTAGTGTCGGCAAAAGTGTAGCTTTTAGCGACGCATAATGAAACGTCACTAAAAACTATATCTTTGGCGACGTAAGATAGCGTCGCTAAAAGTATAATTTTTGGCAACGCATAATTATGCGTTGGTAAAAGTATACTTTTGTCGGCACTAATTTGCATCGCTAAAAATAATATCTTTTCTGTCAACTACAAGCCTACACTGAACCTGAACATCCACAAAAAATTTGCTCACATTCACATCAATAAAGAAACCAAACATCAAATTATACTCCAAACAAGTTGGCATATTATGATAAACAGAATTTGCTTCCATTGCAAAATAGTTACATTCATTTCTATTTCCAAGTAAACACTCAAAGGTCTGTATAAATATTTCAGTTTGCTTGTAATCCATGAAGGAAAAAAAAGAAACACAATGGAAAGAGAGGAAAAGGTGAAAGAAAAGAAAGAAGGGAACAACTGTTTAAATATTCTAGTTTGCTTGTAACCTCATGACAAGTTGCTCTCTGCTTCCAAAATAATCAAATCCAAGTTCCTGTATAACAAGAATAAAGCAGCATCAAAAATTTTTAAAATTATTTGAGAAAGACTACACATTCTATAAAAAGTTTTGGGTGTACATATATCATATTCATTAAACCAAAAACATACACATGACAAAAATAAATTTTGTGCAGCTTTTGTGAATTGTGCATTTCTTCGTATTTAGAACTTCCGATTTGCAAATCATAAATCATATATGGTTTGATCAGATAATTTAGAATCCTATTGATTGTATTCTAGCTTTTTTTGGCTGATGAATATATTCTAGTTAATATACATGATCACAATCTTCAGTCATGATTTCTAGATTTTAAGTAATTTTTGTTTACAACAGATTTTAGTGCACATGTGTTAGATCCGTGACTAGATATGTTCATGAATTCTATCGGTCATATCCTAGGTAACAACCTAAGCACCTGTTCATCTATCTCCAGCCCTAATATCCTGAATAAACAACTATGTGTTTCAAAAGTTCTTCTCTTTAAAAGAGCCATCATGGTGATTTTCTATTTCCTTTGATTCGAAGAGCATCTAAGCATCTAAGCATCTAGCACACATGCCTCATCAAATCATGCATTTTAACTTGCCATATTCAGTGTCTTCCCAAACTCCAATGGCAAACTTGTCATTTCACAACATGAGTCTACGATCAACTTTACTAATGTCACAAATTTAATTGAATAATGATATAAAGGAAAGGTGAATCTGATATGTAAATAATGATATATTATTACCTACGCTGCTCCCGATCGTTTGAGGGCTTTCTAGTTGGTCGGGCTGGGGCTGGGCATTTTCCTGTGTAAACAAGTTGCTTATACAGTGCCCCTAGGCCTTTCTTATACACAATGCATCTCTTTTTTTTCCATCCACTTTGCCATCATAGTTTGACCTTTGAAGAAACTTAGTTCTCAAGGATTCCATCAGGGTCCAATGAAGCAATTTTGAACATTGTTCTTATTTCATGCACAAGTCTGAAGATATGCCTGTTTCCAAAGCAAAAGTCTATAATTTATTTTACTAATGTCACAAAAATTATGTTTGGTACCAAGCATACCTATTTTTCTCATATATATATATATATATATATATATATATG
>NC_033797.1:69013606-69073549 GCF_001876935.1 Asparagus officinalis | reverse complement strand
GGAGATACCACTTTTAGTTTCACCTTTCTTGATTCTGGGGGTGGAGATTCCACCTCGAGTCTCCTTTCCAGCTGAAGATAGAATATAAAATTCTTCTTCTTCAGTGTCGGGAGATAGAATATAAAATTCTTCCTCTTCCATTTTCCAGTTCGTCTTTACCCTGAGAAAAGACACAATTCCCAACTTCCAATCCGTGCACTTTGTGCACGGGGAATTTTATCCCGAATCCTAAGTAGGGATAAGTCAACGCCTAACACGCGTTGCCGGTTTAGTCTTTCACCGATTGAAAAAGACACCAAGGTCTAAACTTGGGGAATTTTATCCTGAAGCCTAAGTAGGGATGAGTCAACACCTAACACGTGTTGCCGGGTAGTCTATTCCCGTAACAAGGGCGAAGTCTATGTATTCAAAATCATAGCATTAAGTCTAAGAGAAGCAATTCTCTTAGCACAACGTTACATGTGAAACGGGTTTTAATAATTCACATGCTAGCCCGATTCAAACGGTAATCGGTAAAGGCACGTCAAACCCGTTGATGGCTGGGGGTTTGCCAAAAATCCCAAAGTCTATGTCTAACACGCATTGCCGGTTAGTCTTTGACCGTAAAAAGGACAAAAGACCACATATTCAACATTGTGGCAGATTGTTGTTAATAACACCATAATCCATGCCTTTTATGCATGAGGAATTTTATCCCGAAGCCTAAGTAGTTGGGAGATAGAATATAAAATTCTTCCTCTCCTATTTCGGGTTCGTCTTTGCCCCAAGAGAAGACACCACCTTTTTCAAATCCCAAAATCCATGCCTTTTATGCATGGGGAATTTTATCCCGAAGCCTAAGCAGGGATAAGTCAATGCCTAACACGCGTTGCCGGTTTAGTCTTTTACCGATTGAAGAAGACACCAGAATCCGAGTCTGGGGAATTTCATCCCGAAGCCTAAGGAGGGATGAGTCAACGCCTAACACGCGTTGCCGGTTTAGTCTTTTACCGATTGAAGAAGACACCAGAATCCGAGTCTGGGGAATTTCATCCCGAAGCCTAAGGAGGGATGAGTCAACGCCTAACACGCGTTGCCGGTTTAGTCTTTTACCGATTGAAGAAGACATCAGAATTCCAGTCTGGGGAATTTCATCCTGAAGCCTAAGGAGGGATGAGTCAACGCCTAACACGCGTTGCCGGTTTAGTCTTTTACCGATTGAAGAAGACACCAGAATCCGAGTCTGGGGAATTTCATCCCGAAGCCTAAGGAGGGATGAGTCAACGCCTAACACGCGTTGCTGGTTTAGTCTTTTACCGATTGAAGAAGACACCAGAATCCGAGCTGGTAGTCTATTCCCGTGAGAAAGACGAAGTCTACGTATTCAATGTCGTAGCACTAAAAGAATTAACTCTTTTAGCACAACGTTATGTGCAGAACGGATCTAAACAATCTGCATGCTAGCCCGACTCAAACGGTAGTCGGTAAAGGCTCATCAAACCCGTTGATGGATGAGAATTTGCCAAAAATTCTATAAATACGAGTCATTGACGCATCAGCTCTGTCAGTTGGTCTCGTGACTCGAACATCCAATCACTTAGGGATAAGATCCACACGTGCAGTGGAATCAACTTTCATAGTTGGTCCTGCAACTCCGACACTTGGGACCACTGTGCTCCAATACCTTAAGAGCTTAAACTGTGTATACTCCAGAAAACGTATGAGTATAAACTGTGTCAACGAACGATTCAAAACCCTAGGGTCGACGCCGGTCAACGCGTAACCCTAGGTTAACGCCGATCAACGCGTTGCGACAAAAGTCAACGTTCGAGGATCCGAAATCCACACAAGTCAATGTTCGACGGTCCAAAACCCCAGGGTCAACGCCGGTCAACGCGTAACCCTAGGTTAACGCCGGTCAACGCGTTGTAACAAAAGTCAACGTTCGAGGATCTGAAATCCACACAAGTCAACGTTCGACGATCCAAAACCCCAGGGTCAACGCCGGTCAACGCGTAACCCTAGGTCAACGCCAGTCAACGCATTGCGACAAAAGTCAACGTTCGAGGATTCAAAATCCACACTAATCAACGTTTCGATGATTCGAAACCCTAGGGTCAACGCCGGTCAACGCGTAACCCTAGGTCAACGCCAGTCAACGCGTTGCGACCAAAGTCAACGTTTGACGATCCAAAACCCTAGGGTCAACGCCGATCAACGCGTAACCCTAGGTCAACGCCAGTCAACGCGTTGCAACCAAAGTCAACGTTTGACGATTCGAAACCCTAGGGTCGATGTCGGTCAACGCGTAACCCTAGGTCAACGCCAGTCAACACGTTGCGACAAAAAGTCAACACACGGTGATCCGAAACCCTAAGTCAACACAATGTGACGGAGGTAGTTCAAAGTCAACTCAATGACACGAGCCAAACTCAATTCATCAGCTGCAGACTCGAGACTCCGACGACGGCCAAGCGATAAACGCAGCGCCGGAAGAACTTCGGCTATTCGTCAAAGCATCGAATAGACCGAAAATCGAAGGAGCCAAGAGTTGAAGCTAACTACAGGTCCTTACGCCGACTGAATGCTAGACCAATCACATCCAAAGTATTTCAGCCTCTTCTGTAAAAGAAACGAGTCCGGAACGCTTTGGAGGGGGTATCTGTAGGCATCGAAAATTGCCTATAGGTCTCCACGAACGGTTCAGTGTTAAAGAGCGATGATGAATGTCACTATCTGATCTACAGGAGTTCAATTGATGTCGATGAATGATTGAAGTGAATCGACGAACTACGTGAGCTGATAGGATTTCGGAACAACGAAGACCCTGGCCAATCGGGAACCCGGCGATGTTCACAAAAAGGACAACGCCCTTCGAGTCTCGTTCATTCTACAGATAATCCAACCACCAGAGCGGATCAAACTCTTCGTCAAGCTTCCAACGCACTTGGAATCACTCAAATCCGAGTTCGGACGAAGAATTTACGGCGAAAACAATCGAATGCACCTCAACGGACGTCTCAGGAATTCCAAAACACCCCCTGTAGGCATATAAAATTGGCACCTACGGACGTCTCAGGAATTCCAAAACACCCCCAGGGGTGTCTCGGATGTTTTGAGACACCCCAAGGGTGTCTAGGCTTTTCCTAGACACCCCAGGGGTGTCTAGGCACCCTAGGTGCTCCCATTGCCTATAAATAGCCACCCAAGGCCTCATTTTTGGGGATCTGGATTTTTGGAGAGTTGGCGAAGCCCTGCTGCAGCAAAGAGTGGTCGAACGCTTCAACGGAGGAGAGGTCTTCATCAGGTACTTCACCACCCGTCCCCGTTCCTTAGTATTACCCTTCGTCGGTAATCCTAAGAAGAGCAAATATCTCGTTTTAGCCGAGATAGACACTTCAGGCTTCTAGATCTCTCGCGGATCGACGAAGCTCTGTTCGATTTTTTAGGAACAGATCTGAGTGCCAGGTAGTCCACGGATATCGACGTCCCCGTCACAGGCCAAAGACCCACGCAAGCAAGAGCCGATAAACGGATCTTGCGTTTATTTTCAAGAAAGTTGTAATTTTTTATTTTCGTTATTTGAATTCATTTGTAACGACTAAAGTTTAATGAAATCAATGATGAAGGTAACTTTCGACGAAAACAACGAGCAGACAGTCTATTACCTAAGTCGGACCTTGATAGGCGCTGAGTCTCGATACCCGATGATTGAGAAAGAATGCCTCACATTGGTATTTGCAATGCAAAAGATGCGGCATTACTTGGTTGGACAGACGATTTATGTCATTTCTAACGTTAATCCAGTACGGGTGTTTATGACGCAACCGGCCTCTATGAATTGGCGGTTAGCGAAGTGGGCCCTTCTCTTGTCCCAATATGATTTGTACTTCAAACAACATAAGTCAATCAAAGGACAAGCGATTTGTGATCTTTTGGCGGCAAACCCGACAACAGATACGGTAGAAGTATATGATGACTTGCCGGACGAAACCCACGAGGTTAACACTACATCTCACCAACAAGTATGGTAATTATACTTCGATGGTGCTTCGAGGGCAGTTAATAGGGCAATAACCCCGGGAGGTTCTACAGTTTCCTCCGGAGTTGGAGTGGTCTTAATTTCCCCGGGGAAGCATGTGATGCCTCGGGCTTATTCACTGACTAGTCCGTGTTCCAATAACGTAGCCGAGTACAACGCGCTTCTCATTGGACTCAGTTTTGCCAAAGAGCTGGGGGTCGAATATCTTGAAGCTTTTGGGGATTCTCAACTGATAGTTAACCAAGTCCGTGGAGATTATGAAGTCAGGAACCAAGACCTGATCCCGTACCACCAAGAGGCCATCAAAATGACAGATTCTTTTGAAGAATTCTATATTGAATACATCCCCCGTCTCCAGAACGCTTATGCGGATGCGCTGGCAGCACTAGCGGTATCACTTGCGCAGCCTCCCGAAACTGAACTATTAGTCACAGTAAGGACGCATCAACTCTGCATACCCATATACGATATAGAAATTGAAGAGAAAGACGATGGAAACATAAGCGCCAAGGAGGTGAATTCAACTCAAATTGGGTCTGAGTCCCGAGATTGGCGTTTTCCCATCATTGACTACGTCCAATATGGTATTTTGCCGGAGGATGTAAAAGAAAGGGAATTAATCCGTCGAAGAGCACCGAGATTCTTCTATAATACCGAGACCCATACGTTATACCGTAGAGGGTATGGTGGTTTGTTACTCCGATGCCTTTCGAACAAAGAAGCAGAAGAAGTTCTTAAAGAAGCACACGAAGGAGAATGTGGTGCGCATCAGCCCGGTCCCAAACTGTATGATCGCATCAGGAGAATGAGATATTTTTGGCCAACAATGGTTCGTGACGCAATCGAATACGCCCGAGAGTGTCATGCTTGTCAAATACATGCAAATTATATGCACCAACCACCAGAGCATTTACACACGTCAACCACATCTTGGCCGTTCGAGACATGGGGTATGGACATTGTCGGTCCTATTTTTCCCCCTTCAGTCAAAGGTGATCGATTCATCCTTGCAATCACAGATTACTTCTCGAAGTGGGCTGAAGCAATTCCGCTTAGAGAAGTGAAGACGAACAACGTCATCAATTTCATTAAGCATCATGTCATATACCGACACGGCGTGCCAAGACGGATCATTCATGACAACGGTCCACAGTTCATAAGCAACGCCTTCATCAGGTTTTGTGACAAGTTCAAAATTGAAGATGTTTCGTCAACGGCTTATTATCCCGCTGCGAATGGATTAGCTGAGGCGTTTAACAAGATAATTATTAAAATCCTGTCAAAGCTCGTGAAGACCAATAAACGAGACTGGGACGATAAACTCGGTGAAGCACTTTGGGCTTATCGCACCACCATACGCACACCTACAGGAGCTACCCCATATTCGTTGGTATACGGATGTGAAGCTGTGCTATTATTGGAGATTCAAATCCCGTCTCTTCGGATCGCTCTCGCAACCGAGATGACAACAGAAGAACAGCATCAAAAACGTCTCGAAGAACTCGAGAGGTTGGATGAAAAGCGCTTGGAGGCTCAACAACACATTGAGTTTTATCAAGCCAGAATATCTAGGGCTTTTAACAAAAGAGTCCGACAGAGAAGCTTCAATGAAGGAGATCTGGTCCTCGCTGTCCGTCGACCGATAATCCTCAACTCCAAGAAGAAAGGTAAATTCGAACCCAAATGGGAAGGGCTGTTTGTAATAGACACCGTCTATTCAAACGGCGCATATCGCCTGATTACTCAAGAGGGCGACATGCAATTAATGCCAATAAATGGGAAGTTCCTAAAAAAGTACTATCCCTAGTACATTCAAGATAACCCATTTACCGGGAAGTTCTTTGGAGAATATTACACCTAATATTTTAGAGGATAACCCAAAATTATTTTCACCACCAAAATCCCTCACTGATCAATTTCAATTGACAGTGGGTCCACCAAAAATGTCTTTTTGGCCCTCTTGACTCTTTCCATGAACAAGAGGTCCACTTTCAGTTCAGAGTCCCCTTTCGATAAACGAAAGGACTCCCTTCTTTTTCTCTTTGGTTAAGCCTTCTCATGGTTATAACCTAAGTTGAAATTTCATTTCGATAAATGAAAAACCCGTCTTTAGATAACCAATCCTATAAAAGGTAAGTTTATCTAAATTTTCCAAGATTCTCGGAGTGGAGATCCCACTTCTAGTTTCTTTTGTGCTGGAAATAGAATATAAAATTCTTCCTTTCCAGAATCAAGGAATAGAATATAAAATTCTTTCTTCCTTGTATTCGGGTTCGCCTTCACCCTAAAAGAAGACCGGGAAATAGAATATAAAATTCTTCCTTTCCCGCACCAACCTTTTCTAAGAATTTATCAATCTAGGATTCATCCTAGGAATCTCTTAGCACAACGTTACATGCGGAATGGATTTGTACAATTCGCATGCTAGCCCGACTCAAACGGTAGTCGGTAAAGGCTAATCAAACCCGTTGAAGGCTGGGGGTTAGCCAAAAACCCTAAAGTCAACGCCTAACACGCGTCGCCGGGTAGTCTATTCCCGTGAGAAAGACGAAGTCTACGTATTCAATATCGTAGCACTAAGAGCGTTAACTCTCTTAGCACAACGTTACATGCGGAACGGATTTATGCAATTTGCATGCTAGCCCGATTCAAACGGTAGTCGGTAAAGGCTTATCAAACTCGTTGAAGGCTGGGGGTTAGCCAAAAATCCTAAAATCAACACCTAACACGTATCGCCGGGTAGTCTATTCCCGTAACAATGACGAAGTCTATGTATTCGACATCATAGCACAAAGTCTCAGAGAATTCACTCTCTTAGCACAACGTTACATGCAGAACGGATTTAGACAATCTGCATGCTAGCCCGACTCAAACGGTAGTCGGTAAAGGCTTATCAAACCCGTTGAGGGCTGAGGGTTTGCCAAAAATCCTGTAAGTATTACGACCGTTGGGATCTCAATCAACAGAGAAACATAACGATAAAAAAGAGGAGTGCGCTAAAGAAAAGACTTTGTTTTATTAATAAAATCAGACCAAGTTGAGATACAAGAAGACGTCTCAAATCAGATCTAACAAACTAAAGGAAGCAATTTTAGCCTTAACAGCGGCAAGTTTCTCTGCGTGTTCCGCTCGAACCTTCTACTCTTCTTCCTTCTGAAGCTTGGCATAAGCAAGAACGGCAGCAGCGTCGGCAGTTACGTCTTCTCGGCGCAACGCATGAAGAACCTCCAGCTCTCCTCTATAAACATTTTGAACTCTGGTGCTCTCGAGCTCAAAATCTTTTAGAGTCCTCTCCCCTTGGACGGTCCTAATCCATGTCCTATCAGCAATGCTGTTATAAGCTTCTATCTTAGTCCGCAGATGACGTTGCCGTTCATACAAGTTCGCAACGATGATTTCTTGCTCTGATATGCGTCTCGTTCGGGCCTTACGCTCGTGCATCCTCTGAATCTGAGCATCGATCATGAGCGGTGTGACCTCATCATATGAGTCAAAGTGTACTAGCTCTTCCAAACGATACATGAGTTCCTCTAAGCAAGTCAACCTTAACTCACATCGTCCAGCTAGCCGGATGCCACCTACACGCTGAATGTCTTTAAGACTATCTGCTATGAAAGGGAGCAAATCATAAGTTTGTTGCATAACCTTCTCTACTTTTTGGAGGATGCCCTGCACGGATTCGGAGACCGGGAGGACAGATTCTTGGTCAGACATAATTATAGCAGTGGGATCCTCTTCCCTTTCATCGTCGGATATTAGGATGATTTCAGGACTCACCATCCTCCTATCACGGGAATTCAACCGAGAAAGTGGACCGATAGCCTGCCTGGCGGAAACCGAAGATAAAACATCCCCACAACGTTCGTTCACCGCATGAGATGAAAATGCTCCAGAAGGATACTCAACTGAAAACAAGCAATTAAACGTTTGTTAATTCCAGTTATAAAAGGAAATTGAACGCATCTTACAAATGGGTAAGATAGAGTCATTGCCTTATAAAGGGTGAGACGATTTGGCCACGTTGTGCATTCATAAGATAGGGTATATCGACAATATATCCCTGCCTTATAAGGCACAATGCAGCGTCAAAACGCCCCCTTTATTTTAAGATATGGTTTTGACCAAGCAAAACATATCTTTAAAAGCGTCGATCCTCACCAGGGAGAACAACGTGGGGTAAAAAAGGACCAATTTGCAAATTTCCAAGAAAAAATGGACTAATTTGTAAATTTCCAAAAAATAGCTCACCGGCATAAGAGGGAGGCGCGCCATCAGCCGACGCGGTAGAGGGTTGACCCCTCGCAATACGAGACATGGTGACCTGCAAAATAAATTAAGGGATCAGATCCAGAAAAAAGTTCCTCTTTTTATTGCAATTAAATCCCTCAGAGCTTCAAATTTTACCCCCTGAAAGAGGAGCTCGAGGCACCAAATCATAAACGCTAACCCTCACATGCGACCCCACAAATTCATAAATTGAGTTAAGCATAAAATATGCTAAAATTATGGAGGACTTACCTGAGGGAAAGCTCGAAGATCCGACAAAAAACCAAATCTTGAAAGAAGCTCAGACCACGTGCTCGAGGGGCCTGAGAGGAATTTTTATATGAAGATTTCTAAGGGATTTCTCAGTCTAAGATCCAAAGGAAGACTAAATCTAAGACAATTGTGAAGATTTGAGGGAGAAAGGATGCTCGAAGGAAGAGAAAATCAAAGAAAAGGTCAAGGGGGGGCCTAGAGGAGGAAAAGAGGAGGAAAAAGAACCCCTTTATAATGTGAACCAGTCTTAAACCAGACCGGACCAGGTTGAACCAAACCAGACCAGTCCAAATTAGTTCAAAAGAGGCTGAACCAGGCCAAACCAGGCTGGACCAGGCCAAACCAGACTGAACCAGACCAGACCAGGATGAACCAGTCTGAACCAGTCTTGAACCAGTCCTGAACCAGCTTTGAACCAGGTTGAACCAGTCTTGAACCAGTTTGAACCAGATTTGAACCAGAACTCAAATTGAAGCTGAATCGAACATCGAAACGACTCGAAAAGTATACGAGTATAAACTGCTTCTTAATACTCCGAAAAGTATACGAGTATAAACTGCTTCTTAATACTCCGAAAAGTATACGAGTATAAACTGCTTCTTAATACTCCGAAAAGTATACGAGTATAAACTGCTTCTTAATACTCCGAAAAGTATACGAGTATAAACTGCTTCTTAATACTCCAATAAGGTATACGAGTATAAACTATTCCCTATTTTTGGTTAAGAAGTTCCTAGAGAATATTTTTCCTAGAAAATATTCTTAAGGATAACTCAACAACACCACGCCGGACAACGCGTCGCAAATGAGAACTCAACGCCAACAATCGATGGTCAGTTCTATGTTGAACCAACAAACACGAGCTAAAAGATCAGAAAATTAGGAACCGACTTCAAATTCGAAATTCCGACAACGATCAGACAATAAATGCAGCACCGGAAACCTTACAGACATTCGACAAAGCACCGAATAGCCTGAAGGATTGAAGGAGTCAAGAACAGAAGCCATTCCAAGGTCCCGTTACACCGACTGAAGGTTGGGACAATCATATCCAAAGTATTCCAGACTCTTCTATAAAAGAACGAGGCTGAAATACTTTGGAGGGGGAATCTGTAGGCGTATAAAACTGCCTATAGGTCCCTTAACACAGCTCGGCCTGGTGATTCGACAAACCAACGAACCATCGGGCGACATATCCAAACACGAGCGTCAGTCCACAACGCCGAAGCCAAGTGACACGCAACGAAGCGGATTAACGAGGCGACGAGGCTAACGAACCGCACGCAAGGTTGGATTTTTTTGGAGGCGAAGCCCTGCTGGATTCAAGACTCAGATCTAAAAAAAGATCCAAGCTTTGGGACTTTGAGGACTTGCTCTTCCAGATCCGGTGCTCGGCGATCGTCAACGCCAAATAAGGCAAGAGTTCAAGAGGAACCGGATCTCAGATCTACGTAGTCATCCTCCGGATCAAAGCTTGGCCTTTGATCCCGAGAATTAAAGGCTACTATTTCCTTGGCGAAATATTACCCTCGGCTATTATTTCCTTGGCGAAATAATACCCATCATACTGCATAGATCCGACCGGATCTAGATCGCGCGGTGGTCCACGGATAAACCCCAGCACAGGCAAAGAACCCACAAAGCGAGTGACCGCAAAACAGGAGCTCGCGATTCGTTCGATAAATAAGGAAAGAGTTGTAATTTTCTTTTTCTTTTGATCTCATTGTAACCGGATCTTATAAAAAGACCAGATCTTTGTAACCGATAAACTGTTAACAAAGTAATCAATGGAATCATCAACGAAGAAAACAATTTTTCCCGCGAACATTGGCGGACTGCCTAAATCAGGCAAGCTGCCCAAGTCAAGCAAGCTCCATGATTCAGGCGAGCTACGCTCTCGAGCAGGCGAGCCTCGCACATCAAACGAGCTTCGCCCCGCAAACAGCAATCACCTTACAGGCGAACCTCATCGGGCCCACCTAAAGACAAGCCTTAGCCAAAAGGGCAAAGCAAAGACTAGTCAAACGGGCGGACCTTACCTGAATGAACAAGTAGCTGGAGCTCGTCAGAAGGCTAAAGCTCGTCAAATTACAAGACCTCGCACGTCAAGGCAGACTCGCCTAAACTCAACGCTTGGAGAATTTTCTAAGTGTTCTCACAAGTCTTCTTTTGAGCATTCTTCGCATGATTACGTGTTCGGTTCTTCTAATACCAGGAGTTATCACCATCATCCTATGGGGGATCTCAGAGAGCATTTGACTCGCAAGTACACAATTCACAAGGCAAATCCTTAGTGCCATTGTGAGAGGCTCATCTAAGCAGTACTTGCTGATTGCTAGTGCACCAAGGCACCAAAATCATTAGTGTTCGAAAGGCTTTCTCAGTAGCCTCTACAGTCAAGACTCCCTTGCTAGAAACGCAATCACCAGAGGAGACATGTTACTGATGATTTGGAACTACTAGCTGCCACTGTTAACATGGGGGGGAAAGGAAAAGCCAAATATTCGGATTTGTCAGATCTGGACTTTTCCCCGGGATTCAAATACCTCCCCATTGAAAGTGAGAGTGTCTACCTACACACCCGTACTCAAACGGGGATGGCCATCCTATTTGATTATACCCGCTTGTCGCCTATCTACGACAATGAGGACGAGGCGTGCTCAGTGACGACAACATCTCAAACCTCAAGTTCAGCTTATGGCTATAGCCTGTCTAAAAAATACTGTAGATAGTTGATCCCCATCAAACATCAATGATAGAAGTTATAATTTAATAACTTCCAGAAGGCTGCAATTTAAAACTTTCACGTAGATCGATAAAGGTTATAATCTGACAACCTTCACAACAACTAATGAAAGCTCTAATTCAACAACCTTCACAATCAACATCGGGAGTTATAATCTGATGACTTTTATATTTTTAAGGAGCCAAGATGAAGGTTATAAGATGACGATCTTTGTAACGCTCTAGCAAAAGAGATTACAAATTGACGGTCTCTTCAAATCAAAACGCAGATATCTCTCAAACCATAAGAAATTTGGCGAAATGGGTGGGAGCAAACTGAACCCTTTGGGTGAGTTTGGTCGGCTCTGTCTCATCGAGATAGTCAATTTTTATAGATAATTTATCCAATTCTGACTTACGGTTTGAAAGGTATGATATGTTCTTCGTAGCAAGTTATATTCTGAAGTCTGTCTGCAAGACTGCAGTTTGCTTGAACATTGGACTTCACCTAAAGCTGGCCAAGCTCACCTGAGGCTCGCCTCAGTGTTTCAGAGTCAAAATGACACAACCACTATATAATCTAGCTGCAAACGTAGCTCAAACCCAGCCGCAAATGCAGCTCAAATCTAGTTGCTAATACAGCTTCCGGACGCTGCCAACGCAGCTTCCAGACGCTGCCAATGCAGCTTTCAGACGCTGCCAACACAGCTTCCAGACACTGCAAATATAGCTTCCCAACATTGCAAATGTAGCTTTCCAACGCTGTGTTCGAACGTAGAATTCGTGCCTAGCAATGCTGGACATGCGTTTGACTGGTTCAAACACGAATTGAACGATTCTTGAAACTATTTTCTCCCTATGATTTGAGGGATTTTCACCCCACTTAGGAGCAGATTAAGGGGGTAGTTACACCTCTTAATCTCCTACAAATAGCTAAAATTTTAGCTTAATTGAAACCCGGTTCTTTGGAGGGCAATTTCTGGGGAATTGATTGGCCTTTTCTGGAATTTCTGGAGATCTCTTTTCTTGGTCAGAATTTTTGGAGATCTAAAGGCATTTTTGGAGGAGAAGATCAGCATTCATCATTCTTTAATCGAGGGCATCTTCAATTGCAGCAACAAGGAGTTTGTTCTTGGCTTGAAACTGATTTTCAGTTAAATTAATGAACTCTTTTATAGAGTTATAACTCGCTCAGAGTTCCCTAACTCGTTAAGAGTTTCAAACTTGCCACGCAAGTTCGTCCAAGACTTTGAGTCAAGAGGTGAAGATAACGTTCCATAAGGTGAAGCATTCAGATCGTCAATGGAAAGCAAACTCGACGCAAGTATTCGAGAGAGGCATTCCATCGACACCAAGAAAAACTAGATTAAACAAAGGGAAGGACCTTCGTCGATCTTTCTCTCTTTTGTAAATCGAGAATCTGATACAATAAGATTATAATTTCTTTTTCTAAGTTGTTAGAGAGAGATAGCATTGAGAGAATTGTAACTCATTCTTTTTCTAAGTCTGTTAGAGAGAATAATATAAATTCAATTTTCAATTTCCTTCTTTCAATTTTCCCAACAAACAATGGCAAGCACGCAAAGGTGCACATGGCGGACGGCTTTAATGACATTGTTAGAAGAGTCGAGGAGCGGCAGACGACCATCAACTCCTTGAAAAGAATGATGGAACAACTTCTAAACAAGAAGAATAAGAGGAACTCACGGAACCGACAAAGATCCTCTAGGAACCGAGAGCGGGAGCCTACTCCCCCTAACACAACTGAGGAGGAAGATAATCATGGATCGCATTCGGATTATTCATCCAAGTCTTTAGGAAGATCATCACATGCCAACAGCACTCCTCGAGACAAGAGGCTCGATGAGTTCCAAAGTCAACTCAATGCTCTGAAGCTTCAGAAGAGCATGAACGAACTAGGGGTGATCAGACTGTATCCAGTCGAATGGGATATAGTCCCCTACTCGGCAAAGTTCAAACTGATGAGCTTAGTCCAGTTTGAGGGCAATGGATCTCCCTCACAACATATTGTTTGTGGGAAAATTGAAGAATAAAATGGAGAGTTGAATTTGTACTATTCTCTCTAACAGGCGTAGAAAAAAGTAATTACAATCTTCTTGTATCAGATTTCTGATTTATAAAAGAGAGAAGGGATCGACGGAGACCCTTCTATTTGTTTAACCTGGGTTCTTCTTGGTGTCGATGAAATGCCTCCCTGGATATTCGTGTCGAGTTTGCTTTTCGTTAACGATCCGAACGCTTAAACTCATGGAACATGGTTGAATCCTCTTGACTTGAGGTTGAGGAGAACTTGTGTGGAAAGTTTAAGAATAACTCTTAACGAGTTTAGGAACTCAGTGCGAGTTTAAAACTCTATGAAAGAGTTAATTAAGATCTAATCAAAATCTATTTTCAAGCTAAGGAAGAAAACTCCAAAAATCTCTATTACCGAGGAATGATCCTAGATCTCCAAGAATGAATGCCGATCTCTCCCAGATCCGAAAGTGTTCCCAGGTCCAAAAAAAGCCCCCAATTCGAAGATCTCCCTTTTTTTAAGCTACTGAAAAGAGGATCCATTAGAGATCATGAACTCAGTTGAGTTTTCTACCGTTTATAGAAGATTAAGGTGTGTAACCGCCCCCTTAATTCACTCCTAAGTTGGGGATTGATCCCCTCAAATTATGGAAAATAGTTTTGAAACCGTTCAGCTCGTGTTTAAATGAGTCAAACGCAAGAATTGCGTTATGGGCACGAATTCTATGTTCTGGACCTAGGACGCAGAGTTGGCTCTGCATTTAAGCCTGAAAATGTAGCCACGAACTCTGCATTTTGTTGTTGGGACGCAGAGATAAACTTTGCGTTTTGAGTCTGGGACACAACTATGAACTCTGTATTTTGAGTCTAGAATGCAGCCATGAACTCTGTATTTTGAGTCTACAACGCAGCCACGAACTCTGTCTTTTGAGTCTGGAACATAGCCACGAACTCTGCGTTTTGTTATTAGGACACAAAGATGAACTCTGCGTTTAACTCTGGAACACAAAGGCGAGCCTTATGCAAGCTTGACGAGCTTTAGGCTAAGTCTAATGTTCAGGCGAAGTCCAGTCTTGTAGACGGACTTCAGAACATAACTTGCTACGAAGAACAGTCATAAATTTTAAACCGTAAGTCGAAATTGGACGAATTATATATAAAAAATTGACTATCTCGACGAGATGGAGCTGACCAAACTGACCTTAAGGGTTCGATTTGCTCCCATCCGTTTTGCCAAATTCCTTACGGTTTGAGAGATATATGCGTTTTGATTTGAAGAGACCGTTAATTTGTAGTTTCTTTTACTAGAGCATTACAAATATCATCATCTTGTAACATTTATCTTGGCTCCTTGAAAATAAGAGATTCGTCAGATTTTAACTCCTGATGTTGATTGTGAAGGTTGTTGAATTAGAGCTTTCATCGATCTACGTGAAAGTTTTTAAATTATAGTCTTTTGGAAGCCGTCAGATTGTAACTTTTATTATTGGTGTTTGATGGGGATCATCTATCTGCAGTAATTTTTAGACAGCCTACAGAATGCCCTTCAAAGTTTTTAAAAGTTCGCGGTTGACTGGGATGAATTTTCGAAATACTTTGGATCTTAACTCTGATCTTGGAGCTATTGATTCATTGTCATAAAGGAGTTGTTCTCTATATCTGCTTCGAAGGTATCTTGGTTGAAGGGATTTGTTACGCAAGACCTGTGTGAGGATGAGCTTTGAAGAGAAACTGTAGTGATGGTACAAGCTGCTCATGAGTAGAAGATCTCAAACGTCACGTCATGGCTCACATCCATTCAACTGATGGGCCCACAAATATTTATAGGATTTTTGGCAAACCCTCAGCCATCAACGGATTTGATAAGCCTTTACTGACTACTATTTGAGTCGGTCTAGCATGTGGATTGTCTAAGTCTGTTCCACATGTAACGTTATGCTAAAAGAATGAATTCTCTTAGACGTAGTGCTATGATACCGAATACATAGACTTTGTCAATTTTATGGGAATGGACTACCCGACAATGCGTGTTAGACGTAGGCTTATCTCTAATTAGGGATCGAGATAAAGTCCCCCATGCGTAAAAGATATGAATTTTTTATGCTATAATATTGAATACGTAGACTTCACCATTATTGCGGGAATATGCCACCCGACAACATATATTAGATGCAGACTTATCTCTAATTAGGGATCAAGATAACGTCTCACATGTGTGTAAGGTATGGATTTTAGTGTTATTAATAATAACCTGCTACGATATTGAATACGTAGGCTTTGCCACTGTTTTTTTCTATGTTATGTTTTCACTTGAAACACTTAAAGAAAGTTAGAAGTGTCAGAGGTGTAATATTAACTTGACATGAATTTTTACTTAGAGTAAAATTCAGATATATTTTTCATTATCACTAGGAAAATTCTAAAAAATCTTTAATCCGCTGGGGATTTTATAATAAAAACTTGCTATTCTTGTTGAAAAAGGATTAACAAGTTCATTGGGGGGTTTGACTGTTAGAAGTATGATGTTAACCTGATAGTATTTTATGGGCATATCTCTCTATTAAAGAGAGTCGATAAGTTGATTTGGTTATCAGAGGTGTGATGTTAACTTGACGGATTTGTACCTATCGCTCTATTGAAGAGAGTCGATAAGTTGATTATCAGAGGTATTTTGTTAACATGATAAGATTGTGGACCTATCGCTCTATTGAAGAGAGTCAATAAGTTAATTGTTAGAGGTGTAATGTTAACATGACATCATCAGAGATGTAATATTAACATGATGAAAGGATTGGTTGTTAGAGGTGTGATATTAACGTGACATAATTTATTATGATCGGAGCAACTTTGAGAACTTATCATCCTATTGAAGATGATTGATAAGTGGATTATCAGAGGTGTGATGTTAATATGACATGAATTTGTTACGATCGGAGCAACATTGTGGACTTACCATCCTATTGAAGATGATTGATAAGGGAATTTTAGAGGAATTGACTATCAAAAGTGTATTGTTAGTTTTGTGAATTTGTTATTTTGTTTGAGAAATAACAAATAACCAACCCCTAATCTTGACTAAGACTTAGCAGGGAAGGAATTTTGTAGTTGGCAGAATTGTCTTGTTGAACATGACAACTTAGAAAATTTATTACTCATAATCCAGTGGACCACAAATAAACCAACCCCTAGTCTTGAACAAGTGCATGGGGGAAAAAAGGGGTAGACATGGTACATCACCTAGTGGGCCACTATCCGTTAAGTCGTTCAGTGACATTGGAGTATAACGATTATGATTGGAATACGTCACACAACAAGCCGTTATCTGAAGAGTTTGGCTATCGGAGGTAACTGTTAACGTGATAGCTTTGTGAACCCGCCATTCTATTGAAGATGATTGGCTTCGGTGATCGTAGTATCTTCCCTTTCTGACTGAGAAGATTGGGCTTGGTTCCATTACTCAGGTTGATCCTGCTTACTTTGTTCTTCAACTTTAACCCTGGTAATGATTTTTTGAGCCTGTTCACCTTAAGAGATTAGTTGTCTCCAGGAATAGCATTTTGCAACCCTCATTTGTGCTAGAAGGTTAGTCTGCAAGTTATATCGACAGATCTCCACTAAGATAGATTGTGTCATACCTGATGAACATCGAAGAGTCATGCTTTGGAACCTCTTGACGAAGGCTTTGACGGGCTCCCTACTCTTCTGCTTAGTGGTGAGAAGGGTATAGATAGAGACTTCTGTATCATTATCAAATAATCTTAACAGGAAGAGTCTCTTTAGATCCGCTCACTTTTGGATACATCCCACAGACAGTTTCCTAAACCATTCAAATGTAACTCCCTTGAGGGTGTCAATGAACAATCGAGCCAGTATGGTGTCGTTTGATATCACATTCCCAGTTTGTGACTTAAAAGGGTAGATATGTTGATTCGGTGATCCCGTGTCATCAAAAGTTTGTAGCATCGGGACCTTAAACTTTAGAGGATAAGGGGTTACATCCCATTCGACAAGATAGGGCCTAGCAACTTCCTTATCTTGGAGCTCACTTCTATTAGCAATAGTATTGAGGCGAGCTTCTAATTCTTTCATTTTGGCAGACTGGAGATTCTGCTTGTTCTCAGTCTCTCTTCCTTCATCAGAGGAAGATTCTAGGTTGTGGGTTTCTTAGTTAGAAGTAGCACTATCAACCACTTTTCCCTTCCTTTTGCTTGTGTAAGGTCGGGATGAAGACGTTCTTCCTCTTAGGGAAGATTCTTGCCTTGGCGACGAATTTATCTTCTAAGATTTGGCCCTGTCTGTGATAATTTGGGCCATCAAGATCCAAAGTTCATTGAGGGTCTCCTGCTGTGATTTGAGCATGGTCTCCTACTCATCAACCCTCTTTGAGAGATCTTTAGAATTTTCTGTCATGTGGGCGAAGCTCTTATATCCAACGAAAGAACTTGGTGATCAAGACTTCACAATGGCTGAATGTTCATCATTGCAATTGGTTCCTCTGGCTAACCTCTGATAGTTGACAGGAGAAATGGCTCTTGATCGTGTCCGAGTGTGCTGGTAGATTCCTTCAATCTCGTTAGTGAATTCTCTGAAGGTTGGAGAACAATCCATCTCTGACTCATCAGAACTAGGGACTGATAAATTCCCTCTACCGATCACATTGATAGTGGCTCCAGAATACTAGGTCTCTTAAGACTTCTTCTTGTAATGACGTCGTCGCTTGCTTAGTCGAGCAACGCTCATCAATCAGTCGAACATTGATCGCCTAGGCGCAAAAGCACAACATTAGCATTATGAGAGGATCGCAGAAATTAGCCGCTCATATTGACATGAACGAACGAATTGTTGTATCGGTCTTTCTCTTGATAAAAGTTCCCTTAAATCGAAGACTTGGGAAGCATTTCTCACTAAACGTGAGGTTAAAGCTGGAACCCCTTGTTCATCAGTAGATGAGACTGGTTCTTGATGAACATGGATCTTAAATCCATGTTGGTCTTTTCTAACATAACGAATCACATCGTGTCCTAAAGAGGGAACACGAGGGTCGTGTTTAGATTGAAGAATGCAAGATGGGGGTCTGTGTTTTACTGGTGAAATGCACCTCTGCGAGCTGTATTCTGGCTGGTCAACGCAGTCCTGAGACTTGCGTTTAGATTCTGGAACACACTCCTGAGAATTGCGTTCAGTTTGGGGAACACATCCCGGAGGGCTGTGTTTTGGTGTTGGAACGCGTCCTTGAGGACTACGTTTTGAGTTTGGAATGCTCTCTTGAGGGTTGCATTTTAGTTGGATCACACAGGGCTCGTATTTGGGCTCATAAACGTAAGGCTTGCGTTTTGGAGCAGAAATAAAGAGCTCTTGCTAAGGCTCACAAATGTATAGCCCGTGTTGATTGGAGGATCGGCTTTCTCGAAATTGTGCTTATCATCGGGATCTCCTCCTTCGTCGAACGACATTCTTCTTAGCCTAATTTAAGGCTTTTGTAGCATCGCTATCTGTGTTGATCGAGTTTGTCACTGCAATAAGCCTTTTGTGACCCGGTACCCGTTGTTTTAGCGCGGGTGTGGAACCTTCAACTCGGTTAATGAGTTTGGTTGTGGCTGAGCCTACTCCTTCAGAGGAGAGGCTGTTCGTGAGATCTGGTCCAAAGGAGAGGACTTTCTTTGGTAGTTTGACAGCGGTTGGAGCTTTAGTCTCTTTGAAGACGTTGCGGATCTTGCGCATAGCCTTGGGGCTAAGGGGTCCGGAGGAGAGTAACTCCTCATACTTGGCTTGATCAAACTCCACAATGAGAGTTTCAACCGTTGTTCCAGCGAGGTTGACGTTGAATTGTGCCACCACTTCTTCATCAGTGAAGCTCTTCCCCAGCGGAGTCACCATCTTTTGTTTAGTGGAAAAATTCGAAGAAGACAATTGAAAATTAAATTTGTATTATTCTCTCTTACAGACTCAGAAAAAGAATTAATTACAATTCTCTTAATATAATTTCTCTCTAACAAACTTAGAAAAAGAAATTACACTTCTTATATCGGATTCTTAATTTACAAAAGAGAGAAGGGTTGACCGAGATCCTTCCCTTTGTTTAACCTGGGTTCTTCACTGTAGCGATGAGATGCCTCCCTCGATATCAGTGTCGAGTTTGCTTCTCGTTGACGATCCGATGTTTCACCTTATTGGATTAAAGTCGATGAAACTTGCATGGCAAGTTAAGCAGAACTCTTAATGAGTTTAATAACTCCGTGTGAGTTTAAACTCTATGGAAGAGTTGATTTGAACCGAAATTCGGTTAATAAGCCAAGTACCAAAGCTTCCAAATTTTTGTTGCTGAAGGATGCACCAAGATCCCTAAGTGCTCGAAGTGCCGATCTCCTTTTTCTGTTCGAAAAGGATCAAGGTCTAGATCCCCTCAAAAGATCCAATGATATTCCAAGATCTCCAAAAAAAATCTCCTTCTTTAACTTTGTTGAGTTTTCTGTTATTTTTAGGGGGATAAGGGGTTTCAACTAACCCCTTAAACTGCTCCTAAATGGGTGAAAATCCCTCAGAACATGGAGAAAATAGTTTTGGAACCGTTCAACTCGTGTTTGAATGAGTCAAATGCCGAAACTGGCATTCTGGGCTCGAACTCTACATCTTAGACCTGAAACATAGAGTTGGGCATATACCTAAGGCTGAAAACGCAATGGTCGTACTGTGTTTGGAATCTGAGACGCAGAGATGTACTATGCATTTTGGAATTAAAGAGATTGTTGACCTCTAATCTCTTTCATTAGAGCGTTTGCAAAGATCATCATTTTGTAATCTCCACCTTAGCTCCTTGAAATGTGAGAGTCATCAGATTGTAACTCTCACTGTTGAGACTGTTGAATCAGAGTTTCCATCAGTTATCGTGAATGTCATCGAATTATAACTTTCTCGATCTACATGAAAATCTTCTAATTATAGCCTTTATTTGTTGATGTGAAAGTCATTTGATTGTAACTTTCATCATTGGTGTTTGATGGGGATCAACTATCTGTAATAATTTTTAGACAGCCTACACATATCTACTACTTCCTGTCTCAAACATGATTTCTCATGGGGAATGATCCTATCCTCACTCGACTGTTCATCGGTACCCTGAAGGGAATAGCCTTTGAATGGTTCTGAAAGCTGGAACCAGGCTCTATCAAAACATAGGCTAATGTGGAAAAGCTTTTCTTGGCCCGTTTCTTCGACAACGACACGAAAGTGTTGATGGCCACTCTGCTCGCTGAGAAGCAGAAGAAAACGGAGTCAATCAATAACTTCATGAAGAGGTTTAGGAATCGGTTGCTCCATTGCCGAGACCAGTCTCTGAAAGCACTTTGATCGAGATGTGTTGCAATTGTTGGACCCTAGAGGGGGGGTGATTAGGGTCAAGAGGCTCTAATATGCAATATAAATTCAGCACAAGCAAAACACAAAACAAAATTACGATAAAAGTAAGAGAGATAGGGTTAGGAGTTCGTTATCCTTGACGCGCGATGTGTTAACGAGGTTCGGCCCTCTGGCCTACGTCCCCGCTCCCCACTCTCGAGGAGAAATCCACTACACACCCGGTTTGGAAGCCGGAACTTCGTCTACACAGCGATCTCCACAGATCTCTCTCACTATACAGTTTGATCTCAACAGATCACACTCCCTCACAGTAGATCTTCACAGATCTCACTAATCACAGCAGAAGAAAAGATGCAAGAACCTCTCTTTACACAGCCCCTATAGCAAAGAGAAGGTTTACTGAAGCTGGGAAGTGAAACACACTTAAAAACAGAGAGAAAACAGACTTTGAAAATTTTACTCAGGAAAAAGAAAAGGCTCTCTGGTTTTGCAAACGTTAGGGCTACTGAAGAAGAAGAAGACCGGGGGTTTTTATAGAAGAGTTTAAATCATTTTAAAACAAAACCCTATCTTCCCAAATGAGCAAGTAATCTCCTTTTCAGACTCCCAGCCCAGACTGTGCCAAACACCATTAAGTGAAAGCACAGTGATCAAGGCAGAAGACCGTTTTAAAAAAGTCGCGGTTGACTGAAGGAAATTTTGGTCGTCCGAAATAAACCTTCGGTCGACCGAAAAAACACGTCGGTCGACCGACCAAAAAATTCGGTCGACCGCGAGCTGCTTCGAAAACTTGGAAAACAAACAGAACCACCGTCGGTCGACCGGCACGGTCGACCGATTAGAAAATTGAGATTTCGGTCGACCGTACCGGTCGACCGACGACCTCTCTGGAAAATAGTGAGGAAAGGCGATGGGAGCGGTCGACCGGACCGGTCGACCGCTTTCTGACATTTTGCAGAAAACAGTTTTTGACCAACTTTAAATATTTGCAAAATATTTATTTGACCTCTGAAAAATCTAAAACTTTGTAAAATGTTTTTAATACTAAAAACAAACTGTTTGGAAAAAGAATTTTGCAGATAGGTCCTCATACTTGTGAAAAATAGTATTTTGTGAAAAACGCTTAAAAACATAAGTATGAAATCGTGTGTGTGATTCCCAATAGCTTCAAGTAAACTTAGTAACTCTTGGCCTACATTCTAGCGCTAGAGAGAGAAACAAAAGAAAGCTAATATCCTCATATAGAGAGCAATACTTGAGCTTTGATATAGCTTGAATCGGATGAAGCTTTTAGTCGAATTTGTCGTTCTTGAAATAACGTTGGTTCTTGAAATAACGTTGTTTCATCTCTTGGCCTCCTCCTCCTTTGGATATCTTCGTTGTAGCGTATATTCCATCCATCCTCCGTTTATGGCACTAACGAGCTTGATAAATGAATTTACTACATTTTCACTCAATAAGCTATTAGTACCGATAATGGTGGTTGTAAAACATCATCAAAACATAAGGGCTAACAATCTCCCCCTTTTTGATGATGACAACCAACCATTATATAAGAGCAAAAAATAAAAGTAAAAATAGCTTATAGATAAGTGCTCCCCCTATCTATGAGCTCCCCCTAAGTATATGCAACAAATGAGGAGATTTCTCTCCCCCTTTGTCACCATCAAAAATGGGGAAAGAAATGCAAAATGCAAGATGCAACTAAACAAGCAAGCAATGTAGAACTTTCACATAGTGCATAAGCCCAAACCATTTCTTATGCGACAAAAATCATCCTCTCCAAGAGGCTTAGTAAATATATCCGCTAGTTGAGATTTTGTGTCAACAAACACTAGGGATACATCTTGTCGCTCTACATGATCGCGTAAGAAATGATGGCGTACATCAATATGTTTAGTTCTAGAATGCAAAACCGAATTTTTGGAAATATTTATAGCACTTGTGTTATCACAAAAGATTTTAATATTTTGAAAATTCAAATCATAGTCAACTAAACTTTGTTTCATCCATAAAACTTGAGCACAACATAAGCCGGCGGCAATGTATTCCGCTTCCGTAGTGGACAATGCAACACAATTTTGTTTCTTGGAAGCCCAAGAAACAAGGGAATTTCCTAAGAATTGGCATGTTCCACTAGTACTCTTGCGATCTACCTTACATCCGGCAAAGTCGGCATCACAAAAACCATATAAATCAAAAGAAGTGCTTCTTGGATAAAATAAACCAAGGTTAAAAGTTCCATTAACATACTTAATGATCCTTTTAACCGCAATTAAATGAGATGCTTTAGGAGATGCTTGAAAACGTGCACATGCACACACACTAAACATGATATCGGGTCTACTAGCGGTGAGATAAAGAAGACTACCTATCATACCTCGGTATAGTTTTTGGTCCACATCTTCACCACTCTCATCCGCATCAAGCTTAACACTAGTACTCATGGGAGTAGGCGCATGCTTAGAATTCTCCAACTTGAATTTCTTCACCAATTCCTTCGCATACTTGCTTTGTGAAATGAAGATCCCATCCTTAGTTTGCTTGACTTGGAGCCCGAGAAAGAATGTAAGCTCTCCCATCATACTCATCTCAAAGTGATCCTGCATAACTTTAGAAAATTCCTTGCACAAGGATTCATTAGTAGCACCAAAAATAATGTCATCCACATATATTTGAACCAAAATGAAATCATTTTTCCTTTTTCTCACAAAAAGTGTGTTATCAATTGTTCCTTTTGAAAAACCATTTTCAATAAGAAAACTAGAGAGGCGAGCATACCAAGCCCTAGGAGCTTGTTTCAACCCATATAAAGCTTTTTGTACCCGGTAAACATGATTAGGAAAAGCATGATCTATAAAACCGGGGGGTTGCTCAACATACACTTCCTCTTCTATAAAACCATTTAAGAAAGCACTTTTGACATCCATTTGAAATAGTTTGAAATTTTTAAAACTAGCAAATGCCAAAAACATCCTAATAGATTCCAACCTTGCAACCGGTGCAAAGGTTTCATCATAGTCTATGCCCTCCTCTTGATTGTATCCTTGGGCAACCAAACGTGCTTTATTTCTAGTTACAATGCCATGTTCATCAAGTTTGTTTCTAAAAACCCATTTTGTACCAATAACACTAGCATTGTTAGGTCTAGGAACTAACTTCCAAACTTCATTTCTTTGAAAATTGTTTAATTCTTCATGCATAGCCAAAACCCAAAACTCATCATTTAAAGCATCATTAACCTTTTTAGGTTCTAGTTGAGATAGAAATGCAACATTACCACATTCACTCAAGGCTTTTGAGCGAGTTATAACTCCTTTTGAAGGGCTCCCAATGATTTGTTCCTTTGGATGGTTTGATGTGAATTTCCAAGCTTTAGGTGGTTCAACTTGATCTTGAGCGTTTGTGCTATCCACATCCTTTTGAACTTCTATAGAGGGAGTGTCATTGATTTGCAACAAGTCCAATCCTCCCTCAATATCATCATCATCATCTTTCCTAGGCAACACAACTTGAGAGCCAACATTAGTCTCATCAAAAGTAACGTTTATAGACTCTTCAACAACGAGGCTTCGTTTATTGAAGACCCTATAAGCCTTACTTCGAGGTGCATAACCCAAGAAAATACCAACATCAATTTTGGAATCAAATTTATCATGGTGATCTTTTGTATTTAAAATAAAGCATTTGCAACCAAAGACACGAAAATAACCAATGAAAGGAGTTTTTCCATAATAAAGTTCATAAGGAGTTTTCTTAAGCTTTGGTCTAATCAAAACACGATTTAAAACATGGCAAGCCGTATTGACGGCTTCCGCCCAAAAGTATTTTGGTAAATCAAAAGAATTTAACATAGTACGTGCCATCTCTTGTATGGTGCGATTTTTCCGTTCAACAACACCATTTTGTTGTGGTGTTCTAGGAGCGGAAAACATATGAGTTATACCATGATGAGCACAAAAATCATAGAAAAATTCATTTTGAAATTCACCACCATGATCACTTCTTATCTTAACAACTTTCAAATCTTTTTCATTTTCAATTCTTTTAACATGATTTGCAAATTCTTCAAAACAATCATTTTTCTTAGCAAGAAATATTGTCCATGTAAAACGAGAAAAATCATCAATAATCACAAAAACATAGTGTTTGCCTCCAAGAGAGGTAACACGCATAGGACCAAATAAATCAAGATGAAGTAATTGCAAAGGTTTAGAAGTTGATACCTCATGAATGGATTTGAAAGAAGATTTCGTTTGTTTACCTTTGGCACAATCCTCACAAATTGTATCTTTTATGAAGTGTAAGTTAGGTAGCCCTTTCACAAGATTCTTCTTAGACAATTTTGATATTAACTCCATATTTGCATGTCCAAGTCTCTTGTGCCAAATCCAAGGGTTTTCATCAATAGCCGCAAGACACTTCACATCTTGATTAACTAACTCATTCATCTCAAAAATATAAACATTAGACTTGCGATTTGCAATAAAAACAATATTTCCATCCATACTAATGATGCATTTATCCGGTTTAAAGGAAATATCAAAACCTTTATCACTTAATTGGCTAATGCTAAGAAGATTATGATTCAAACCACTTACTAAATAAACATCTTCAATTGTGGGTGAGGGTTTCTTACCAATAGACCCGATACCAATGATTTTACCTTTCTCACCACCACCGAAGGAGACATTGCCTCCTTCAATCCTTGATAGGGTTGCAAATAACTCTTTGTTGCCCGTCATATGATGTGAGCAACCACTATCAAGGTACCACATCTCCTTACGTCGTTGCCGTGACGTTCCCTACAAAAGAAGAAGATGAAGGTGTAGTAGCTTTAGGTACCCATGTCTTGGGTCCTTGGTGGTTAGTAGTGTTGGTACCTTTGGGTACCCATATCAAACCATAAAAATCTTCATTGTCTTTAATTCTACAATGAGTAGAAATGTGTCCATGTCTCATACAATAGGTGCATACAAAATTTCTTTTGTATGTACGAATGTTGGAACTATGAAACCTATTTCTACCATGGTGATTGTAGTTGTCATAAGCATGAGTGGGTCTAGTTCTACAACCCTCAATTTCTAATTTTTCAATCTTTGATCTTAATTGCTTGTTCTCGAAATCGAGATCTCCTAGCAATTCATCTTTTAGAGCAAGAGAGGTTGTTAGTTGCTCTAGCTTAATATCACAAGAGGTATGCAATTTTTTGAAAGAAGAGTATTCTTTAGACATTCTTTTAAATTCAAAGTTCAACTCTTCTAATGCCATAGCTATGTCACATTGCATATAGAAAGATTCACTTTCGGCCTCGGATATTACCTCTTGTTCATTTGCCATGAAACAAACATTTGGGTCATGAAGAGCAAATTTGGCTCCTTCTTCATCACTATCCGAGTCACTTGGTTCGGATTCTTCCCATCCGGCATACATAGCCTTCTTCTTCTTGTACTTCATGTACTTTTCTTTGAGCTTGGGGCAATCCTTAGCGATGTGACCCGGTTCGTTGCATTCAAAGCATTTTCCTACACGAGATGAAAACTTGTTGTTAGATCGGGGATTAAATTTTTTGTTCATTTTGATAAGTCTAGAGATTCTTCTAGAGAGATGAGCCACTTCTCTAGAAAAATCAACTTCACTCTCCGACGACGAAGATGAGTTGTCACTAGCTCCCTTGAGAGCTATGGTCTTCAATTTTGGTGACGGCTCCTCAACTTCGCGTGATGACACTTCCTCCTTTTCCTTCCCCTTGAGCTTCTTCTCATGCACTTTGAGCTTTCCGATGAGGCTATCAAGAGCTAAGGTAGTGAGGTCATGAGCTTCCTCAATGGCCGTAGCCTTGGGTTCCCATGTCGGAGTCAAGGAGCGAAGTATCTTGTAATTCATCTCTTGAATGGATAATTGCTTATCTAGACCATGTAATTCATTGATGATATTAGTAAAACGAGAAAACATAGCATCAATGGATTCATTTGGAAGCATTTTAAATAGCTCATAATCATGCATAAGCCCACTAATCTTAGATTCCTTAACTTGGGGGGTTCCTTCATGTGTGATACATAATTTTACCCAAATTTTGTATGCGGTTGTACACGTGGAAACTCTATTATATTCATTAGGGGAAAGACCACAAATTAAGGCGTTCATAGCCTTAGCGTTGAGATTAGCTAAGTGCCTTTCTCCATCGGTCATGTTCCCGACTTTGGATTTTTCTTCATATTTCTCTTCTATGAGTTCTAGGATGTCAAGGTCGATGCAACGAAGGTAAATTTTCATCCTAGCCTTCTAATAAGCAAAATTAGTCCCGGTGAAGAGAGGTGGTCTAGTTGTGGATTGTCCTTCTAATATATGCATATTCAAAGAGGCCTCCATTAGATCTTTTCTCTATGGTGATTAAACCAAAAATTAATATAGAGACCAAGCTCTGATGCCAATTGTTGGACCCTAGAGGGGGGGTGATTAGGGTCAAGAGGCTCTAATATGCAATATAAATTCAGCACAAGCAAACCACAAAACAGTAATGCGATTAAAGTAAAAGAGATAGGGTTAGGAATTGTTATCCTTTGACGCGCGATGTGTTAACGAGGTTCGGTCCGCTGACCTACGTCCCCGCTCCCCACTCTCGAGGAGAAATCCACTAACACATCCGGTTTGGAAGCCGGAACTTCGTCTACACAGCGATCCCACACGATCTCTCTCACTACACAGTTTGATCTCAACAGATCACACTCCCTCACAGTAGATCTTCACAGATCTCACTAATCACAGCAGAAGAAAAGATGCAAGAACCTTTCTTTACACAGCCCCTATAGCAAAGAGAATGTTTACTGAAGCTGGGAAGTGAAACACACTTAAAAACAGAGAGAAAACAGACTTTGAAAATTTTACTCAGGAAAAAGAAAAGGCTCTCTGGTTTTGCAAACGTTAGGGCTACTGAAGAAGAAGAAGACTGGGGGTTTTTATAGAAGAGTTTAAATCATTTTAAAACAATACCCTATCGTCCCAAATGAGCAAGTAATCTCCTTTTCAGACTCCCAGCCCAGACTGTGCCAAACACCATTAAGTGAAAGCACAGTGATCAAGGCAGAAGACCGTTTTAAAAAAGTCACGGTTGACTGAAGAAAATTTCGGTCGTCCGAAATAAACCTTCGGTCGACCGAAAAAACACGTCGGTCGACCGACCGAAAAATTCGGTCGACCGCGAGCTGCTTCGAAAACTTGGAAAACAAACAGAACCACCGTCGGTCGACCGGCACGGTCGACCGATTAGAAAATCGAGATTTCGATCGACCGTACCGGTCGACCGACAACCTCTCTGGAAAATAGTGAGGAAAGGCGATGGGAGCGGTCGACCGGACCGGTCGACCGCTTTCTGACATTTTGCAGAAAACATTTTTTGACCAACTTTAAATATTTGCAAAATATTTATTTGACCCTTGAAAAATCTGAAACTTTGTAAAATGTTTTTAATACTAAAAACAAACTGTTTGGAAAAAGAATTTTGCAGATAGGTCCTCATACTTGTGAAAATTAGTATTTTGTGAAAAACGCTTAAAAACATAAGTATGAAATCGTGTGTGTGATTCCCAATAGCTTCAAGTAAACTTAGTAACTCTTTGCCTACATTCTAGCACTAGAGAGGGAAACAAAAGAAAGCTAATATCCTCATATAGAGAGCAATACTTGAGCTTTGATATAGCTTAAATCGGATGAAGCTTTTAGTCGAATTTGTCGTTCTTGAAATAACGTTGCTTCATCTCTTGGCCTCCTCCTCCTTTGGATATCTTCGTTGTAGCGTATATTCCATCCATCCTCCGTTTATGGCACTAACGAGCTTGATAAATGAATTTACTATATTTTTACTCAATAAGCTATTAGTATCGATAATGGTGGTTGTAAAACATCATCAAAACATAAGGGCTAACAGCAACAATCTCTCGATCAACATTTTATCCAACGTTGGCACGGTGGAAATTCAAACCTGGAAGGAACTTGTTCTCTAGGGCGACAAGGTGGAAAACATGATCAAAAGGCTGGAATCCAAAGAGCCTCAATCTAAAAAAGGAGCTTCGGAACTGAGTGCCCTAAGAACCCTTCTCGGTCGAGGGGAAAAGAGATCATGGCTGTCGATTCTACTCCAGCCCCCAAGTCTGCTCAGAGACAGAAGCCCAAGTCTTTTGAGCAGCACCCCTCAAGGCAATACAACTTTAAGGAAGACCAAGTTGTAGCTACCTTTGATACTCTCCTCAAGAGCAACAGTATCAAGCTGCCATAGATCACGAAACCTGTAGACGTGAACAAGATAGATGATCAGAACTACTATGCGTACCACAGATTTTTGGGTCATCATACCTCCAAGTGCTATAACCTTAAGGATAAGCTACAAACTCTTTACAACGCGGGAGTCCTAAAGAATGAAAAGTGCAGAAGAAAGTGACTACAAACATGGACACCCTTAAATTCGGGACATATCTTCCTAAAGTCCATGCACTAGCAGGGGTTCTACCCATCCCCAAGGCGGAGTTGAAGATTACTAATACCAATCCTCACAATCAACGAGAGAAAGGTTTGGTACCATAGATCTTGCCACCAGAACAGGTGATGCAGGTTCATCCTGATCTCCTCGACGACGAGCAGTGGACTTCCAACAAGTCCAAAGGCAAGCCTAAGCTTTGTAACGTCGTTTTGGCAATTCCAGACAATGACAAAATGGAGATAGCGACTCTCATCAATTCCGACAGTGAGGTAGACACATTGATTACCTGAGCTAGGAAAGACTTTGCCAAGAACTACCCTCCGATGACGGGAAGTCCGACAAGACCACCGGTAGGACAGTCACCAACAGCCCAACCGAATCTCGACATGTTGAGTTCAAGCGGTCAACCCTTTTGGTTTGACCTACTCACACAGCTGAAGAACATCCCAGCCAGGATCACCATGTATAAGCTCCTGCGACTATCTAAGTTTACCTGGGAAGCTCTACGGGAGGCACCAGCTGACTCAAAGGATTTTACCACGTATTTCTCACCTACTTTGGAAGAAGACACGGAGAAAGGGTGTCCACAATGCTACCAGACATCTAGGCGGTAGATTCCCTGCATTACATTCACTTCTGAGGATATGTTCATCAAGAGTACATCCCATGACTGACCCCTGTACTTCACGGGATAAGTCGGCTCCTCTCGGGTGGACAGGATCCAAGTAGATCTAGGGTCTGCACTGAGCATTGTCTCCCTGAAGCTCATCAAACACTTAGGGGTACCTCAAAAATTGTTGTCCGCAACAACTACCACCATCTTTAGGTTCAACGCCACTGGAACTCGACCACTGGAGAAAATCCGCCTCATGTGCCGGCTGGGCGACATGAAGATGGAAGTGACTTTCTACGTCATTGATGCAAAGCCTTCCTATAACATGCTATTAGACCGTGTTTCCGTCGAAAGTTGCTGTTTTCATTGCTCTTTTTGAAATCTGTTACAACTTCGGTCGTTACAAGCAGAACTGAAAATGAAAACAAAATGATTACAACTTAAACAGAAAATAAACACAGTCCGGTTTGTGCGGTCTCCGCTTGCGTGGGATTGTTAGCCTGTGACGGGGATTTGATATCCGTGACGCGCCGACGTCTTCAAGATCCTTCCGGGAAAATCCCGATGCAGCTTCGTCTATCCGCAGTGGATATAAAGGCAGAACTTCGTCCGATCGCGTGAACGATCTAAGAAAGGTAAAAGCGGATATCTCGTAAACCAGAATAATGAGCCTTCTCTCCGGGTATCGCCTGCGAAGGGAAATACCAAGGACAGAAGGGGGTGAACGAAGTTGTTGATGAGACCTTCAACCCCGATCCGGCAGGGCTCGGCCGCTCTCCTGCAACTCGACGCTGACACTTCACCCGCAGGGCTCGCCGCACTCATTTGGCCGAACGATCTTGACTAAGATAATTCAAGCCATTGAATCGATGGCAAAATCAGGAGCCCCTATTTACAAAAGTAGGCCTAGAGGCCATATTATAGGAAAACAGAGAGGGGGGGGTGTTCTTGAGACACCCCATCAGGGGGGGTGTCTCGGCCTTTGGCCGAGACAACCCCTTGGGTGTCTCGCCAGGCCGAGAACACCCGCTTTGGGGTAGTCTTCGGCGCCAGCGCCGAGACACCCCTGGGTGTCTCGGCCAGGCCGAAGACAACCCTTGGGTGTCCTCGGCCAGGCCGAGACACCCTGGGGTGTCTCGGCCAGGCCGAAGACACCCCATGTGGGTGCTCAGGCCAAGCCGAGACACCTAGGTGTGCTCGGCCTAGGCCCGAGACACTTGGGGGTGTCTCGGCCCTGGCGAGACACCCGACTGGGTGTCTTGGCCTTATGCCAAGACACCCGCTGGGTGTTCGTGCCTGCCGAGACCCATATTGGTGTCCCAACGCAGTCGCGAGGCTGCTGCGTGTTTCTGGGCCGTTGACTCGCCGTTGACTTTTCGTCCGAACTCGGATTTGAGTGATTTCGGATGCGTTGGAATGCGTGACGGCGAGCTGCTGTAGGCGGCCCGATGGTTGGCTTATCATAGTGGGGTGATGCGGACACGGCGGTTGTTGGTTCAATTGCGGTGATCGGCGGGGTTTTCGGCAAACGTATCCCGTAATTCTGACATCTGTCGGCTCACGGTAATCTCGTCGTTCGCTTCAGGTGCTCACCGGCGTCATTTGAAGCTCTTGTGAACTGGTAGCGTGCGTTCGAATCGTGCGATCGTTAACACCGGAGCTGTGAGTGGGACCTATCGGCAATTTCGATGCCTACAGATACCCCTCCAGAAGTGTTTCGGAGCTCGTTTCTTTTATAGAAGAGCCGGAATACTTTGGATATGATGGTCCAACCTTTCAGTCGGCTAAGGGACTGCTGTGTTGTTTTGCTTCAACACTCGGCTCTTCGATCTTCGTTTATTCCGGTGCTTTGTCCGAAAACCGGAAGTTGTTTTCCGGGCGCTTAGCGTTTATCGCCCTGGCCGTCGTCAGGAGTCCCTTGAGTCTTACAGCGGTGAGTTGAGTTTGGTACTCGTTCATTGAGTTAACTTTTGAACTTGCTGCCCCTGTCCAATCGTGTTTGACTTGGGGTTTTTCGGTTGACTTTTTGTTGCAACGCGCTAAATGACGTTGAGCTAAGGTTACGCGTTGACTGCCTGCGTCTACCGCTTAAAGGGTTTTGAACCGCGTAGGGTGACTTTTGTCGTACGTGTTGACTTTCGTGTTCATCGTGTGACTTTTTGTTGCAGACTGCTGAATGACGTTGACCTAGAAGGTACGTGTCGTTGACCGGTACGTCCGCCTTAGGGTTTAAAATGAACCGCTTGGTTGACTTTTGTCGTCCCGTGTTGACTTTCGTCGTCACGTGTTTGTACTTTTGACGGCAACGGCGCTGTCCGGGTTGACCCAAAGGCTACGCGTTGAACCGGCCGTCCCGCCTTAGGGTTTTGAAACCGCATGGTTGACTTTAGTCGGTACAGTGTTGACTTTCGTCGGCCACGTGTTGACTTTTGTCGGCAACGGCGCTGTCCGCGTTGAGCCTAGCTACGCGTTGACGCGTCCGCCTTAGGGTTTCGAATCGCCGATCGTGAATGTGTGAAGTTCAACCGTATCCTCATCTCTCGCGATGAGAATGAACATCGGGAGATCGAAAGAATTGTTCGGGGGTTTAAACTGCTGTCCGGGGGAACAAAACATTGCGCAGGGGATTGAAACCCGGGCGAAGCACCCCGGGGTGCCTCGGCAATGCCGAGACACCTTTGGGGGTGTCTCGGCAATGCCGAGACACCCCTAGGGGTGTTTCTCCCCTAGTTTCGTCTTGTTCCTCTTTTGGCCTCTTGTGTATGGTCCCCCCCTCCTTTATTTTGAATTTCAAGAGAGAACCTTCCCCCCTCAAAACCGAATTTCCCCCCCAAAACCGGTTTTCTTCTTCTTCCTCCTCAAGAGTTCTTTCCTCCATTAAAGAACCCATCAATCCCTCAAGAGATTTGAATTTTTGGCGGGTACCCATTTGCTGAAATCTTTTCCTCTTTCAAACGAGGGTCTTGGCCTCCATTTCCGAGCTCGAAGGAAAACTCCTTTGATTTGGTAAGTTTCTCTTCACAAACCCCTTATTTTCTTGCAAAGATCATGTCTTTATGCTTGTGATAGATAAGGGTTTATGGATGAAATAAGCACTTGGGGGGTTTTATTGCAAAAACCGAAACTATAGGGGCTTATTTGCAAAACTCGTGGGTTTGAAATTTTTTGGGGGCTTTTATGCAAACATGAACTGAAATTTGGGAGGCTTGGGTTCATGTTTGTTTCCTCAAGAAATGGGGGTGTTTTGTGCAAGAGGATTAAAGGGTTATTTGAGGGGTTTATTTGCAAAACAGCCCCTAAATGTTTTTAGAGGGGTTTATTTGCAAAATGGCCACGAATTTGGGGCTGAAGTACACAAAGCTTAAACCCTAGACCCCTGATCGAATTTTTGGTAAAAGCATGTGGATGCAAAACCCAAAAGTTCGTGGAGGGACTTTTATGTAAAATTGACCAAATTCTGCAAAAGGGCTCATTTGCAAAATTTGATCAAAATTATAGGGTACCGGGATGTTAGATGATCAAGTATGATGACCATGACCCGGGTCATACGTGTCCTTGACCTGAATTTGGCCTTGAGCACGAGGGGTATTTCGGGTATTTCACCAAAATTTACTGCGAGACGACGATTATCGTTTCGCGTGCACGAAATTCGTAGGTTTAATTAGACTTTAACTACAAAATCCTATTTGTTATTAGGATTTCGAGTCCAAGTGCTTAATTTCCCTTTTTCCGATATTTCGTGTATATATATCGTACCTGATGTACTGCTCTTCATTGCAGATTCCCGATGTCTCCCCGTCGGTCTCGACCTTCCGGGAGTCACCCTTGCTCGCAGCATGGCATGGAGGAGGCTCCTACGACATCGTCTCCAGTGACCTCCTGCTTTGGGGGTAAGAATCTTATATATTTTTTATCCCGGATTGACCTCTCGCGGGTCATGACGGAAGAACCGATACCCCTCCCGCGGGGGTTAAGGTTTCGGACTTGTTTTGCTTAGCCAATTCAAGTCCTCGGGTATATTGGGGCGATCTCGTGTTGCCTTACACCTTATAGGTCGGTATATGTTATCACGTGATTTACGTGGTTATATACCGTCCTCCCGGTGTAGGGCACTCGAAATCGTCTTCGCCAATTATCCCGTGAACAATCTCATTTTGTCTTTATGAGATAGATATTCTGACCCCTTCGCTTTATTGCAGTCGATTTTCCCGGTGGTAGCTTTCCTGTTCATGCGAACACCGGTTGCAGCCGTGAGGTCTTTTCGTCGACTTCTGCTAGGCGGGTGGTTGATCCGTTCCCGCAGTTTGACAGGGATCGTTCAGACGAGTCCTGTCGCCTGATACGAGATGGGGGGCGTCACTGTTTACGCCAGCTCATTACTGACGCTCCTTTTACCGCGGATGCTACGTCCACCCAGGCTTTGAAGAAGCCGGACTTCTTGTTCGGTGATCATGTGGAGGATCCCGACACATTGACTTTCTCAGAGGAGCATTGGCTAAATCTTGAAGAGAGTGCCCTTCTATATATTCCTTCCGTTCCTCGTCATTGTTCCTTTACTCATCTGGAGGGACAAGGTGTGGAAAGACGGATGTCTTGGGAACTCACTGATGACGCTGTGCGGGTTCAGTGTGGGTATGTTTCTCATGGGAAGACCCCTGGTTCAGGCGGATATCATCCTGTTCGTGGTCTACGACCCGGGATCATGGGCCTTGACGCCGCACCCCCAGACGAGATGTTTACAGTTGCTTCTACAGTGAGGAACAGGTTGGCTCTCCTCGGGAGAAGGCTTCCTCACCCGGAGTTCCGATGCTATGGTTGGGCTTCTTCTTTACCCAAGGGGTGGTGGCCCCGTATGACCGACTATGTCTTGGGCCATTGGGAGAAGATTCTGAAGAGCAGTGGCCTGTATGTGCCTATACGGGCTACTATGTATGGACTCCCCGTCAGCTGCCGCCATTTCTTGGCATTGTTGGAGACGTACATGCCTGATAGCAACACCTTTCTGACCGGTGACGGAGAGTTGGGGTTAGCTCTCCATGAGATGCATCAGGTTTCCGGTCTTCTGATGGGAGATTACCCCTATCAGGAGTACTTTCCTTCGAACCAGCAGTTGTGGCGGTTGAAGCATGATGATCCCGATATGTATGCTACCCTCTGGGACCTCACCTGTCACTATCATACTGCCTTGATCCAGATTTCTCCTCCCGCGAAGACCAAGAGGAAGATTAGCTTGAAGCAGTTCGCCACTTATCTGTTCCAGAACTTGGAGGGTAGTTCCAGTGATCCTGTTCGTGAGCGAGATATTTTGACTGTCACTGCCGTTAACGAGTTGGTGGAGAAGAGCGGGGCCCAATCCTATACCATTGCCAGCGCTGAGGGAGCTTTCCCCGCGGGAACCAAGTTTCGTTCGTTCCTTTGCCGAGCGCAGAAGTCCATCGAGCCTCGGTCTCTGTTGGCAGGCTATCTTGCACTCTGGTTGAAGAAGTGCGTTGTTCCTTACCAGTCTTCGGATGCCTTACCTCTTGAGGTGCTTTTTCCCGCGGTTCAGTTGGCTTATGGGAAAGAGCTTTCTTTGCTCCCGGCGATGGTTGCCAGCATTCTTTGCGGGCTTAGGAGTGTGGTCCGTAGCTTTACTCAGGTGGGTCCTGAGCCATCTACTGGGCTTATCTGTCCTAAGGTTGAGCTTCCCTATGCATATCTGATGGCATGGCTCGTTCTTCATCGCCCTGACCTGATGTCAGCGCCTAGTGCTGTTGATGTTCCCGTCCCATATCTGCAGCTGTTGGAGAAGAGCAGATGGCTCGGGAAGAAATTTGAAGACGTTCAGCAGATGGCTCGTTCTTCATCGCCCTGACCTGATGTCAGCGCCTAGTGCTGTTGATGTTCCCGTCCCATATCTGCAGCTGTTGGAGAAGAGCAGATGGCTCGGGAAGAAATTTGAAGACGTTCATTCAAGTGCTTCCCTCAGTTTTCGGGTCGCTACGGCGACGTTTTGACTGATGAGGAGAAACCCAGGAGTAACCGCACTATTCTCGACATCGGTTGTTTTCGTTGGTTGATTAACATCCGTGTCGGGTATCTTGTTTTCCGGGTGAAGAACCGGTGCTACATTGAGCCTTATCTCCCTTGCCGTTTTGCTCGTCAATTCGGCTATGACCAACTATACGTTGGGAACCCTAGCCGTTGCTTGAAGGTTGAGGGAGGACTCGTCGATGGTGTGCGAGCATGGCTGTGGACTATGGCGGGCTGCACCGAGGCCCGTTTTGCTCTTCCCTCTTATAAGCGTAAGCCGATGATCACCTTTCTCAGCTGCAAGTGGCTCCTCTCTGCTTATGAATTCATTGGCGTGAAGAGCCTTTCAGAGTTAGAGTCCGATTACTTAGTGCGGGCCGCCATGATGGCTGCTCGTAAGGCTGAGATTGCTCGGAAGCAGGGGAAGAGACGCGGTAAATCTTCTCTCATCTACTTATGTCTCGGGATGTACCCAACAAGAACCGTTATGCACAATTCAATAAGAACTGTGGTTAGGTAAAAGTCTAAATACATCTTTACTGACATATAAGATATTGCACTCATGCCTCAGGTCAAGAGACTACTATGTACTATATCACTTGAGAACTTCTATTTGACAGTTAAGTATATTACCAACTAGATGTTCTCGGCGAGTCGTTCAGTCAACTCATTCACTAATGAGTCACCTGTATACTGTATCTTGATGTCTCACATCAATGATCTAAGAGATTGATCATCTCCTTCAAAAGGAGAAATAAAGCATACACTAGTCTAAACCAAAGTGATGATGTCCTATCTCAACACTTCATCAACTAGGAACATTTTAGAATATACGTTACCGACTAATCAGATCTCTTCATTACGATCACTATCCGAAATGTCTGATAGTCTAGTATTTATTCTAAGGACATTATCTGTATATTTAGAACATCAGATAAATCTGACCAAAATAGCATACTATCATTTTGAACAAGGATGTTATATACATATAGGTCCTGTTACAATATACAATAATTGCCTGCAGGGCACCTATATCTAACAAACTCCCACTTGCACTAAGGCCAATTATAGTATCTAATACCCAATAGCTCAACAAGTTTCTCAAATTGTGAACGAGCAATTGCCTTTGTGAATGGATCTGCTATATTATCTTTTGTGTCTACTCTTTCAATCTTGATCTCCCGGCGATCAACTATCTCCCTGATCAAGTGATACTTCCTCAGAATGTGTCTGGACTTATGGTGAGATCGGGGTTCCTTTGTTAGAGCTATTGCAGCATTATTATCACAGTATAAAGGTACTGGATCTTTAATGGTGGGAACAACTTCCAGCTCTAAAAGGAACTTCCTCATCCAGACAGCTTCTTTAGCTGCATCATTAGCTGCAATGTATTCAGCTTCCATAGTCGAGTCTGCTACTGTATCCTGCTTGGAACTTTTCCAGCTGACAGCTCCTCTATTGAGGGTGAAAACATATCCTGATACAGACTTACTATCATCGATATCGCTCTGAAAGCTTGAGTCGGAAAAAGCCTCCATTCGGAGGTCACTTTTACCGTATATCAAAAATAACTCTTTAGTCCTTTTAAGGTACTTAAGTATATTCTTGACCGCTTTCCAGTGCTCTTCTCCATGATCAGATTGGTATCTACTTACCAAACTGAGTGAATAAGCGATATCTGGTCTAGTACATAACATGGCATACATGATCGATCCTACTGCCGAGGCATAAGGAATTAGACTCATGCGTTTCCTCTCTTCATCAGTCCGGGGAGACATCTTTTTAGAGAGGGAGATTCCAGGAGATGCAGGTACAAAACCTTTCTTGGAATTTTCCATGCTAAACCGTTTTAGCACTTTGCCAATGTATCTAGATTGCGATAATCCTAACATCCTTTTAGATCTATCTCTATAGATCTGAATACCCAGTATACAGGATGCTTCACCTAAATCTTTCATGGAAAATCTTTTTGATAGCCAAATTTTAACCGCTTGTAATGACGGTATGTCATTACCGATTAAGAGTATATCGTCTACATATAAAATAAGAAACGATATAATACTCCCAATTATCCTTTTATACACACATGGTTCATCTGGATTTTTGATGAAACCAAACTCTTTGATAGCATCATCAAAACAGATGTTCCATCTCCGTGATGCTTGCTTCAGTCCATAAATAGATTTAAGCAATCTACATGCTTTTCCACTGCTCCCACTAACTACAAAACCCTCTGGTTGCGTCATATATATGCACTCTTCTAAATCACCATTTAGAAATGCAGTTTTAACGTCCATTTGCCAGATCTCATAGTCATAGTGAGCAGCTATAGCAAGTAGGATCCGAATAGACTTGAGCATAGCCACTGGAGAAAAAGTTTCATCGTAGTCCAAACCAGGTCTTTGACGAAAACCTTTAGCTACCAGTCTAGCTTTAAAAGTCTCTACTTTTCCATCTACACCCAACTTTTTCTTAAACAACCATTTGCAACCTATGGGTATCACCCCTTTAGGAGCATTGTCTAATATCCATACTTTGTTGGTGTACATAGAGTCTATTTCAGATTTCATTGCATCATGCCAAGCAACAGAGTCCCTACTCTCAGAGGCTTGCTGATAACTTAAAGGTTCGTCATCATCTATGACGTGATCTAACATGCCACCTTCAACTAAAAAATTATATTGTGTCTTAGGTGCATGAGATCGCCTTGGATATCTGTGGAGTGGTTGAGGTTCTTCTGGTATAACTGAATTTGCTGGTTCCACTAATTTATCAGTAATATTTTGTATCTCTGAAATTTCTTCCAGTTCTACCATGCTCCCACTAATTTCTTTTTCAAGAAATTCCTTCTCTAAGAAGGTGGCATGCCGAGAAACAATTATCTTTTGTTCATCGATGTGGTAGAATTGATATCCAATGGAATTCCTTGGATATCCTACAAATTTGCATAATACTGAGCGTGCCTCTAACTTTTTGGGATCTTGCTTCTTTACATAAGCATGACATCCCCAAATCTTAATATAATTAAGATGTGGTTTCTTCCCACTCCATATCTCATATGGAGGTTTAGGCACTGCTTTAGTTGGAACCCTATTCAGTAAGTGTGTTGCTGTTTCTAATGCATACCCCCAGAATGAAAAAGGTAACTCAGTGTTACTCATCATGGAACGTACCATATCTAATAGGGTACGATTCCTTCTTTCTGACACGCCGTTAAGCTGTGGTGTAAAGGGTGGAGTAACCTGAGAGAGAATCCCATTCTCTTTTAAAATACCTAAGAATTCCGAGCTCAAGTATTCACCTCCTCGATCCGATCGAAGAATTTTAACTTTCTTGCCCGTTTGGTTCTCTACTTCATTTTTGTACTCGATAAATTTCTCAAGTGCTTCAGATTTGTGTTTCATCAAAAACACATGTCCAAACCTTGAAAAATCATCAGTAAAAGTAATAAAGTAGGAGTAGCCACCTCTGGCCATTGTAGACATAGGACCACATACATCACTATGTATCAGTCCTAAGAGTTCTGTAACTCTTACTCCAGTTCCTGTAAATGGAGTCTTGGTCATTTTACCTTTAAGACAAGACTTGCAAGTCTCATAAGACTCAAAGTCAAATGGATCTAAATATCCATGCTTATGAAGCTCGCCAAGTCTTTCTTTATTAATGTGACCAAGTCTGCAATGCCATAAGAAAGCGTCATTCATAACTGAGTGCTTTCTTTTATTAGTGTGATAAGTGTTCAGAATTGTATTTTGATTAAGAATATAGATGCCATTGCACAATGTTCCATAAGCAATCAACTTTTGATTAAATATGATATTCATAACATTGTTCTCCAACTTAAATACATATCCATCTTTATCTAATAAAGATATGGATATTATATTACACATCATAGTTGGTACAAAATAGCAGCTATTTAAAATCAAAACGTTTCCATTTGGTAAAGCTAGATGAAAATCCCCTACTGCAAGTGCTGCAACTATTGCACCATTACCAACTTGCATAGTCATCTCTCCAGCTCCAAGTTTTCTATAACTTTTAAGTCCCTGTAACAAATTACAGATGTGAGATCCTGATCCGGTATCTAATACCCAGGATGTATGATTTATAGAAAAACAATTCTGAGTAACAAACACACCTGTAGATGAAGCAACAACTTGCTTATTCTTGGTGAGTGAGGCTAGGTATTCTGGGCAGTTCCTTTTCCAATGTCCTGACTTATGACAATGGAAGCATTCTGCTGTCATCATTTTTGCCTTTCCTTTATCCTTCTTGACAGCCTTCTTAACACCTTTCCTTGGTTTAGTAGTTTTCTTCATTCCTTTTTTCTTAGCAACCAATTTGCCAGAAGAGGAAGAAGATTGCCCTATAGCCAAGACTGGTGTTTGTCCCTTTTTCAAAGAACTTTCTTCCTGTCTTAACAAATTAAGCAAGGCAGGAAGAGTGGGCTCCAGATCCATCATCAAAAACTGTGATATGAATCGGGAGTATGCTGGTGTCAAGGACTGCAGAATGATATCTGTATATCTATCTGCATCTAGGCCTACGTTCAAAAGTTCAAGCTCATTGACATAGGCGATCATTTTGAGGACATGATCCCCAACAGAAGATCCCACAGTCATTTTCGTCTGGAACAGATTCCTAGACGCCGCGTACTTCATTTGTCGCGGTTGCTCGCCATACAGTTCTTCTGTATTACGAAATATGGATCTGATATCCATATTCTCATGTTGTCTCTGATGGACCAAATCCATAGAGGCAATGGTGAGGCATTGAGCAAGTGAACAATCTTTATCCCATGTATTGCGGATTTCAGTTTCCGCTATAGTGGGTTCTAGGCCTAGAACAGGTTCGGGCGCAGTGAGGACATATGCTACTTTGTCATAAGTTAGGGCAATTTTAACATTCCTCAACCAGTCTTTGTAATTAGGACCGGTTAACTTGTTCTGTTCCAATATGAGTTTTAAACCAGACATAATGGCCTGAAAGAGAGAGAAAAGGTATTTTAGCAGATGTTCAATACATAAAATAGATTTGGTTTATTTTTATCTAAGTTATGCCTCCCACTATTTTTCGAGTCCCTCAAAACCTTATAATAGGTGATCGGAAAACAACTCATTGTTTTCAAGTGGGATCAAGATCCAATTATCATTGAATGCATCAACCTTGGCGTATGTCAACAAATTAACACATTCAATAATTGGTAGACAACTTTTGTCTTTTACACTCTTGTAATTCTTGATATGATTTTACCCCTAGTCTTTTATGACCTTGACGTATGCCAACAAATCATAAAATGCTAGTCAAGTTTGTACCCATCATTTCTTGACTGGCTTAAATTTAACTTATGCAAACTCTTGACGTATGCCAACAAAGTTGCATAACCAACTTAAGCTATCCTTATATCTTATATACAGATGAATACTATTTAGCCATAGAATAGTTATGCCTTGACGTATGCCAACAAACATAGTATTTATAAGCTTAATAGTATTTAACTAAAATGATGGAGGGCTACGGACGATTTCTCAAATCTTTTACCGTAATCGAACTTGATATAGTTTAAAGATGCTCTATATTTATACTTGCAACAATTAAACTAGCCAGGAAAGCGCAAGATTGGTGGGAGGGTTCCGAGCTATTCACCGGGAATATTTATCGGACCTTAATTAAGTAACCACTTCTCTTTAAGACTATAGCGCGAAAGATTGGGCATCACCCCTAATCTTAAGTTGGGCATCACCCCATGAGCTATATCTCATAATTACTTTCCTTGACACTAGTTAAAAGCTCATTCTAAATACATCTCTTTTAACTGCTTTAGGTTTATTTATCTTTCACACTAACACTATGTTAATGTCGATCTCACCACTCTATGGTCAATAAACTCTTATTGCCATGTCTCACAAAGTTTTAAAAAATAAGTTTTTATAATAAAAACTATTCTCTAGTGAGATAGAGATATAAACTTTGCAAAAAATAGCACCCAATTGTATTGACATCTACAATTTGGGGCACAACCAACATATCAACATATGTAATGTAAAACTTATATAGAATGGTAGTGGACAACTAAAGAAAATAAAATGCAACTACACTAATTACATTTTAGCAAGCCATATGCAACTCCTTGCGGTGCTTGTTCCCTTGCAAACTCTGTATTATTACAATCATATAAACATAGGACGTGCAAGCCCCATTTATAATGGAAAAACCATCTCGTAGGATGGGTAATAATATTGCATTAAATATAAAGCAAAAGCTATAAATGAAATAACTAAACTAAGCAACCATACCCCCCCACACCCGAACAAGGGCCTATACCCGTAGGCGTAGCCCATGATCGGTGAGCAAGTGCCTAAACCCGTAGGCGTAGCCCATGCTCGGGGAGGGAAGAGGTCGTAAATAATTATTACATTTCTAACTTTATTACATCAATACAAAACATACAAGAGAATAGTTGTCCACTACCATCCATAAACATAACATCCATACAAGATGATAAATCATATAACTTAATCAACATTAAGAAATATGCATCTATCTAGTTATGCAACATATTGGAAACTAGATAGCATAAGGATTATCCAAACTCAAAAAAGACTAACAAGCTTCTAACATACAACTACACTAGTTGTAATTAATTATTTTATAAAATAACTTGAATTAATTAACTAGTTTCATGTAAACTAGAAATTAGAAGCAAGAACAAGGTCCTCCATGAGTTAGATGTACATGTTAAGATTCAATTAGATAGAACCATAGCTCTGATACCATGAAGGAAATCGTGCTATGTCTACATGCATAATACACAGCGGAAGACATGTATGTACAAAAATACTAAGCATGTAGAGAGCATGAAATATTCATATGGATCGTCTAATTAAATCTAACATGATCCTTATTATTAAGTGAGCATACAAGAGTTAGAAAGTCATACTTTCGTAGCGTGATTCGATGGAAGATCGAATAACCCCTAGCTCTTGCTCCTTGTAGTAGAAAATCTCCTTGTAGTGGATCTCCAAGTCTTCAAGTGAGCTTGATAAAATGGGAGTCTTCTTAAGACACAAGGCAAGATATCCACCCCGGGGTTCTTAAAATCCTACTACTTCCTCTTGCTCAAAGATTGCTAAAGTTTAGTAAGAGGAGAGCTCTCTTTTATTCTCTTATGGAAAAAACACTTAGCCAATTTTTCATTAACCTTTCCATAAGAAAAAGAGCTCATATTTATAGAGTGAAATGTGTTCATGATATGAATGACTCATCCTATGAGTCATGCAATGAATCATCAAAAATTAATGATTAATCAAGTGAGTCATGCAATGAATCATCTTATGAATCATTACATTTCAAAACCATGTGCTAATAAACCATGTGCTCAAACCATACCACTAAGTGACTCATCTCATGACTCATTATACATGGTATGTGTATTTCATAAATGAGAATACCAAATTATTATCACTAATACAGTATTTCATAAATACGGTATATAGTATTATTCCAATCTTTAACTAATTAGTCACTATATGACCAAATAAATCAAGAGTTGACCAAAAGTCAACTGTTGACCAAAAAGTCAACTAGTTGACTAAAAGTTAACTTTATGGGAAAAATACTGGAATTCATTTCCTAAGCACATAGCATTCCGATTTTACCGATATACATAACCGTTTATGTGTATCCGGAAGAAATCATATATGCGTATCAATCATACGCATCACTCCATAAATTGTGTTTCATAGGATTCAAGTACGCGCTTGGTGTGACTCTAGGGCCCAACTTAAAAAACTCGGTAGTGGATCATATCCATAAGTACAACAGAGGTGCTAGCTACACATGAAGACCACCCGGGTATAAGTTGTGATAAAGGTCTGCAAGATGCTTATCCAATTTTATCAGGACCACTCAATGATAATACCGTACAGTCCGGTCTCTTCGTCAAACCATGTCAAACTATTGAGCCTAGGGTATGGCAAACTGTCAAACCCTAATAGCTTGATTAGTGTTTATTGATATTAAACTCATAACCTATAAGATCAAACTGACACTCAGTTTATCTTATTCACCTTGGCCAAGGATTTCCAGGCTATAGTTATATCAAACAATCTTATGACATCAACCCCTATACTGGGAGAGACGAATCCCTTCTTGGCATCTCAATATCTACTTATGTCTCGGGATGTACCCAACAAGAACCGTTATGCACAATTCAATAAGAACTGTGGTTAGGTAAAAGTCTAAATACATCTTTACTGACATATAAGATATTGCACTCATGCCTCAGGTCAAGAGACTACTATGTACTATATCACTTGAGAACTTCTATTTGACAGTTAAGTATATTACCAACTAGATGTTCTCGGCGAGTCGTTCAGTCAACTCATTCACTAATGAGTCACCTGTATACTGTATCTTGATGTCTCACATCAATGATCTAAGAGATTGATCATCTCCTTCAAAAGGAGAAATAAAGCATACACTAGTCTAAACCAAAGTGATGATGTCCTATCTCAACACTTCATCAACTAGGAACATTTTAGAATATACGTTACCGACTAATCAGATCTCTTCATTACGATCACTATCCGAAATGTCTGATAGTCTAGTATTTATTCTAAGGACATTATCTGTATATTTAGAACATCAGATAAATCTGACCAAAATAGCATACTATCATTTTGAACAAGGATGTTATATACATATAGGTCCTGTTACAATATACAATAATTGCCTGCAGGGCACCTATATCTAACAAACTCCCACTTGCACTAAGGCCAATTATAGTATCTAATACCCAATAGCTCAACAAGTTTCTCAAATTGTGAACGAGCAATTGCCTTTGTGAATGGATCTGCTATATTATCTTTTGTGTCTACTCTTTCAATCTTGATCTCCCGGCGATCAACTATCTCCCTGATCAAGTGATACTTCCTCAGAATGTGTCTGGACTTATGGTGAGATCGGGGTTCCTTTGTTAGAGCTATTGCAGCATTATTATCACAGTATAAAGGTACTGGATCTTTAATGGTGGGAACAACTTCCAGCTCTAAAAGGAACTTCCTCATCCAGACAGCTTCTTTAGCTGCATCATTAGCTGCAATGTATTCAGCTTCCATAGTCGAGTCTGCTACTGTATCCTGCTTGGAACTTTTCCAGCTGACAGCTCCTCTATTGAGGGTGAAAACATATCCTGATACAGACTTACTATCATCGATATCGCTCTGAAAGCTTGAGTCGGAAAAAGCCTCCATTCGGAGGTCACTTTTACCGTATATCAAAAATAACTCTTTAGTCCTTTTAAGGTACTTAAGTATATTCTTGACCGCTTTCCAGTGCTCTTCTCCATGATCAGATTGGTATCTACTTACCAAACTGAGTGAATAAGCGATATCTGGTCTAGTACATAACATGGCATACATGATCGATCCTACTGCCGAGGCATAAGGAATTAGACTCATGCGTTTCCTCTCTTCATCAGTCCGGGGAGACATCTTTTTAGAGAGGGAGATTCCAGGAGATGCAGGTACAAAACCTTTCTTGGAATTTTCCATGCTAAACCGTTTTAGCACTTTGCCAATGTATCTAGATTGCGATAATCCTAACATCCTTTTAGATCTATCTCTATAGATCTGAATACCCAGTATACAGGATGCTTCACCTAAATCTTTCATGGAAAATCTTTTTGATAGCCAAATTTTAACCGCTTGTAATGACGGTATGTCATTACCGATTAAGAGTATATCGTCTACATATAAAATAAGAAACGATATAATACTCCCAATTATCCTTTTATACACACATGGTTCATCTGGATTTTTGATGAAACCAAACTCTTTGATAGCATCATCAAAACAGATGTTCCATCTCCGTGATGCTTGCTTCAGTCCATAAATAGATTTAAGCAATCTACATGCTTTTCCACTGCTCCCACTAACTACAAAACCCTCTGGTTGCGTCATATATATGCACTCTTCTAAATCACCATTTAGAAATGCAGTTTTAACGTCCATTTGCCAGATCTCATAGTCATAGTGAGCAGCTATAGCAAGTAGGATCCGAATAGACTTGAGCATAGCCACTGGAGAAAAAGTTTCATCGTAGTCCAAACCAGGTCTTTGACGAAAACCTTTAGCTACCAGTCTAGCTTTAAAAGTCTCTACTTTTCCATCTACACCCAACTTTTTCTTAAACAACCATTTGCAACCTATGGGTATCACCCCTTTAGGAGCATTGTCTAATATCCATACTTTGTTGGTGTACATAGAGTCTATTTCAGATTTCATTGCATCATGCCAAGCAACAGAGTCCCTACTCTCAGAGGCTTGCTGATAACTTAAAGGTTCGTCATCATCTATGACGTGATCTAACATGCCACCTTCAACTAAAAAATTATATTGTGTCTTAGGTGCATGAGATCGCCTTGGATATCTGTGGAGTGGTTGAGGTTCTTCTGGTATAACTGAATTTGCTGGTTCCACTAATTTATCAGTAATATTTTGTATCTCTGAAATTTCTTCCAGTTCTACCATGCTCCCACTAATTTCTTTTTCAAGAAATTCCTTCTCTAAGAAGGTGGCATGCCGAGAAACAATTATCTTTTGTTCATCGATGTGGTAGAATTGATATCCAATGGAATTCCTTGGATATCCTACAAATTTGCATAATACTGAGCGTGCCTCTAACTTTTTGGGATCTTGCTTCTTTACATAAGCATGACATCCCCAAATCTTAATATAATTAAGATGTGGTTTCTTCCCACTCCATATCTCATATGGAGGTTTAGGCACTGCTTTAGTTGGAACCCTATTCAGTAAGTGTGTTGCTGTTTCTAATGCATACCCCCAGAATGAAAAAGGTAACTCAGTGTTACTCATCATGGAACGTACCATATCTAATAGGGTACGATTCCTTCTTTCTGACACGCCGTTAAGCTGTGGTGTAAAGGGTGGAGTAACCTGAGAGAGAATCCCATTCTCTTTTAAAATACCTAAGAATTCCGAGCTCAAGTATTCACCTCCTCGATCCGATCGAAGAATTTTAACTTTCTTGCCCGTTTGGTTCTCTACTTCATTTTTGTACTCGATAAATTTCTCAAGTGCTTCAGATTTGTGTTTCATCAAAAACACATGTCCAAACCTTGAAAAATCATCAGTAAAAGTAATAAAGTAGGAGTAGCCACCTCTGGCCATTGTAGACATAGGACCACATACATCACTATGTATCAGTCCTAAGAGTTCTGTAACTCTTACTCCAGTTCCTGTAAATGGAGTCTTGGTCATTTTACCTTTAAGACAAGACTTGCAAGTCTCATAAGACTCAAAGTCAAATGGATCTAAATATCCATGCTTATGAAGCTCGCCAAGTCTTTCTTTATTAATGTGACCAAGTCTGCAATGCCATAAGAAAGCGTCATTCATAACTGAGTGCTTTCTTTTATTAGTGTGATAAGTGTTCAGAATTGTATTTTGATTAAGAATATAGATGCCATTGCACAATGTTCCATAAGCAATCAACTTTTGATTAAATATGATATTCATAACATTGTTCTCCAACTTAAATACATATCCATCTTTATCTAATAAAGATATGGATATTATATTACACATCATAGTTGGTACAAAATAGCAGCTATTTAAAATCAAAACGTTTCCATTTGGTAAAGCTAGATGAAAATCCCCTACTGCAAGTGCTGCAACTATTGCACCATTACCAACTTGCATAGTCATCTCTCCAGCTCCAAGTTTTCTATAACTTTTAAGTCCCTGTAACAAATTACAGATGTGAGATCCTGATCCGGTATCTAATACCCAGGATGTATGATTTATAGAAAAACAATTCTGAGTAACAAACACACCTGTAGATGAAGCAACAACTTGCTTATTCTTGGTGAGTGAGGCTAGGTATTCTGGGCAGTTCCTTTTCCAATGTCCTGACTTATGACAATGGAAGCATTCTGCTGTCATCATTTTTGCCTTTCCTTTATCCTTCTTGACAGCCTTCTTAACACCTTTCCTTGGTTTAGTAGTTTTCTTCATTCCTTTTTTCTTAGCAACCAATTTGCCAGAAGAGGAAGAAGATTGCCCTATAGCCAAGACTGGTGTTTGTCCCTTTTTCAAAGAACTTTCTTCCTGTCTTAACAAATTAAGCAAGGCAGGAAGAGTGGGCTCCAGATCCATCATCAAAAACTGTGATATGAATCGGGAGTATGCTGGTGTCAAGGACTGCAGAATGATATCTGTATATCTATCTGCATCTAGGCCTACGTTCAAAAGTTCAAGCTCATTGACATAGGCGATCATTTTGAGGACATGATCCCCAACAGAAGATCCCACAGTCATTTTCGTCTGGAACAGATTCCTAGACGCCGCGTACTTCATTTGTCGCGGTTGCTCGCCATACAGTTCTTCTGTATTACGAAATATGGATCTGATATCCATATTCTCATGTTGTCTCTGATGGACCAAATCCATAGAGGCAATGGTGAGGCATTGAGCAAGTGAACAATCTTTATCCCATGTATTGCGGATTTCAGTTTCCGCTATAGTGGGTTCTAGGCCTAGAACAGGTTCGGGCGCAGTGAGGACATATGCTACTTTGTCATAAGTTAGGGCAATTTTAACATTCCTCAACCAGTCTTTGTAATTAGGACCGGTTAACTTGTTCTGTTCCAATATGAGTTTTAAACCAGACATAATGGCCTGAAAGAGAGAGAAAAGGTATTTTAGCAGATGTTCAATACATAAAATAGATTTGGTTTATTTTTATCTAAGTTATGCCTCCCACTATTTTTCGAGTCCCTCAAAACCTTATAATAGGTGATCGGAAAACAACTCATTGTTTTCAAGTGGGATCAAGATCCAATTATCATTGAATGCATCAACCTTGGCGTATGTCAACAAATTAACACATTCAATAATTGGTAGACAACTTTTGTCTTTTACACTCTTGTAATTCTTGATATGATTTTACCCCTAGTCTTTTATGACCTTGACGTATGCCAACAAATCATAAAATGCTAGTCAAGTTTGTACCCATCATTTCTTGACTGGCTTAAATTTAACTTATGCAAACTCTTGACGTATGCCAACAAAGTTGCATAACCAACTTAAGCTATCCTTATATCTTATATACAGATGAATACTATTTAGCCATAGAATAGTTATGCCTTGACGTATGCCAACAAACATAGTATTTATAAGCTTAATAGTATTTAACTAAAATGATGGAGGGCTACGGACGATTTCTCAAATCTTTTACCGTAATCGAACTTGATATAGTTTAAAGATGCTCTATATTTATACTTGCAACAATTAAACTAGCCAGGAAAGCGCAAGATTGGTGGGAGGGTTCCGAGCTATTCACCGGGAATATTTATCGGACCTTAATTAAGTAACCACTTCTCTTTAAGACTATAACGCGAAAGATTGGGCATCACCCCCTTATCTTAAGTTGGGCATCACCCCATGAGTTATATCTTATAATCACTTTCCTAGACACTAGTTAAAAGTTCGTTCTAAATACATCTCTTTTAACTGCTTTAGGTTTATTTATCTTTCACACTAACACTATGTTAATGTCGATCTCACTACTCTATGGTCAATAAACTCTTATTGCCATGTCTCACAAAGTTTAAAAAATGAGTTTTTATAATAAAAACTATTCTCTAATGAGATAGAGATATAAACTTTGTAAAATATAGCACCCAATTGTATAGACATCTACAATTGGGGCACAACCAACATATCAACATATGTAAAAGCAATATGGAATGGTAGTGGACAACTAAGGAAATAAAATGCAACTACACTAATTACATTTTGGCAAGCAATTTGCAACTCCTTACATTGCTAGCTCCCTTGCAAATCCTGTATTATTACATTCACATATACATAGGACGTGCAAGCCCCATTTATAATGGAAAAACCATCTCGTAGGATGGGTAATAATATTGCATTGAATGTAAAATAAAAGCCATAAATGAAATAACTAAACTAAATAACCATACCCCCCCCACACCCGAACAAGGGCCTATACCCATAGGCGTAGCCCATGATCGGTGAGCAAGTGCCAAAACCCGTAGGCGTAGCCCATGCTCGGGGAGGAAAGAGGTCAAAAATAATATTACATTTTTAGCTATATTACATCAATACAATAAATGCAAGAGAATCGTTGTCCACTACCATCCATAAACATAACATCCATGCAAGATGATATAAAACATATAACTTAATCAACATTAAGAAATATGCATCTATCTAGTTATGCAACAAATTGGAAAACTAGATAACATAGGGATTATCCTAACTCAAATAAGACTATCATGCTTCTAACATACAACTACACTAGTTGTAAATAAATGTTTTGCAATTTATACAAGTGTTTTTACTCCTAAAAACATATGAACCAAAAATCACATTTTTGAATCAACAACTAGTATAATTTATTACAAAACAACTTGAATAAATTAACTAGTTTCATTAAAACATCTTTTAATTAAACTAGTAATTAGAAGCAAGAACAAAGTCCTCTATGAGTTAGATATGCATGTTAAGATTTAATTAGATGGAACCATGGCTCTGATACCATGAAGGGAATCCATGCTTCATACATGCAAAATACGCAACGGAAGACTATATGTATAATTATGCTATGCATGTAGAGAGCATGAAATACATTATAGGACCATTCTAATTAAATCTAACATAATCCCTATATTAAAGAGAGCATACAAGGGTTATAAAGTCATACTTTTGAAGCGTGATTCGATGGAAGATCGAACAACCCCTAACTCTTGCTCCTTGTAGTAGTAAATCTCCTCGTAGTGGATCTCCAAGTCTTCAAGTGAGCTTGATAAAATCGGAGTCTTCTTGAGACACAAGGCAAGATATCCACCCCGGGGTACTTTAAAATCCTACTACTTTCTCTTACTCAAGATTGCTAGAAATTAGTAAGAGGAGAGCTCTCTTTTATTCTCTTATGGAAAAACCACTTAGCCAATTTTTCATTAACCTTTCCATAAGAAAGAGAGCTCATATTTATAGAGTGAAATGTGTTCATGACATGAATGACTCATCCTATGAGTCATGCAATGAATCATCAAATATCAATGATTAATCTAGTGAGTCATGCAATGAATCATCTCATGAATCATTACATTTCAAAACCATGTGCTAATAAACCATGTGCTCAAACCATACCACTAAATGACTCATCTCATGACTCATTATACATGGTATGTGTATTTCATAAATGAGAATACCAAATCAATATTGTATTTCATAAATACGATATTTTGTAATTTTCCAATCATTGATTAATAAGTCATCATATGACCAAAAAGTCAATGAGTTGACCAAAAGTCAACTGTTGACCAAAAAGTCAACTAGTTGACTAAAAGTTAACTTTATAGGAAAAATACTAGAATTTATTTCCTAAGCACATAGCATTCCGATTTTATCGATATACATAACTGTTTATGTGTATCCGATAAAATCATATATGCGTATCAATCATACGCATCACTCTATAAATTGTGTTTCATAGGATTCAAGTACGCGCTTGGTGTGACTCTAGGGCCCAACTTAAGAACTCGGCAGTGGATCATATCCACAAGTACAACAGAGGTGCTAGCTACACATGAAGACTACCCGGGTATAAGTTGTGATAAATGTCTGCAAGATGCTAACACAATTATATCAGGACCACTCAGTGATAATGCCGTACAGTCCGGTCTCTTCGTCAAACCATGTCAAACTATTAAGCCTAGGGTATGGAAAACTGTCAAACCCTAATTGCTCAATTAGTGTTTGTTGATATTAAACTCATAACCTATAAGATCAAACTGACAATCAGTTTATCTTATTTACCTTGGCCAAGGATTTTCAGGTTATAGTTATATCAAACAATCTTATGACATCAACCCCCTATACTGGGAGAGACGAATCCCATCTTGGCATCTCAATATCTACTTATGCCTCGGGATGTACCCAACAAGAACCGTTATGCACAACTCGATGAGAACTGTGGTTAGGTAAAAGTCTAAGTACACCTATACTGACATGTAAGATATTGCACTCATGCCTCAGGTCATGAGACTACTATGTACTATATCACTTGAGAACTTCTATTTGACAGTTAAGTATAATTACCAACTAGATGTTCTCAGTGAGTCGTTCAGTCAACTCATTCACTAATGAGTCACCTGTATACTATATCTTGATGTCTCACATCAATGATCTAAGAGATGGATCATCATCCTTCCAAAGGAGAAATAAAGTATACACTAGTCTTACCAAAGTGATCATGTCCCATTACATCACTTCATCGACTAGGAACATTTTAGAATATACGTTAGCGACAAATCAGATCTCTTCATTACGATCATATCCGTAATGTCTGATAGTCTAGTATCATTCTAAGGACTTTATCTGAATATAAAACTACCAGATAAATCTGACCAAAATAGCATACTATTATTTTGAACAAGGATATTATATTCATATAGGTCCTGTTACAATATACAATTATTGCCTGCAGGGCACCTATATCTAACAGAATGTTCATCAACCATCGGAAACACCCGACGTCCAAGATGGTACGATTCTGTCTTGGGTCTTCAGCATCTAATAAAGTCGTATTGTACGTACCGGAGAATCGAGGGAAGCAGGGGAAAAATTCCCAACACTTGTGAATTTTGAACTGCCTCGTTATGTCCGGCCATCGATGTTTGACCCATTTGCAACCCTCAAGGGTCTGTAAAAGAGGAAGACTAGGATCCACCGTCTCAGGAGCCTCCATTAAATCTGGCCAGTGAAGAACCAACCATGTCATCAAATAAGTGTAGGGTAATTCTAGCTTCGGAGCGGATATACTGGCGGAAGGTTTCTTTTTCTCTTGTGTGAATACGAAAACTAATTGTCGTAATCCACTGTGAATAGCCGCCACCATAGCAGGAAGCAAGGATAATTTGCGACCTGTAGCCAACTGGCATAGCAGGAAGCAAGGATAATTTGCGACCTGTAGCCAACTGGACGGCTGGATACAACACTTCCATTGGAAGAGCATCAGAGGACTGGTGGGGAACTACACACCTCTTCAACCATAAGGCCAGAAAGCCAGCCAGCAGGGTGGTAGAATGAATCGGGACACCAGCTTGCCACAGATAAGAGCGGAATTTAGTACCATGCGGAAACCCGTCTTCTGAATGAGAGGTGTAAGATTGTGCGTTTGTTTTCTCCAACAGCCGATTGATTTCACCCGGGCTCAAAGGAGATAATCCACGTACCTCTTTCCGATCGATCATCCAGGTTCTTGAACAGATAATCGACGAATTGTTTTAAGCTGATCTGGGGAGATTTCTTCCTAGCTTTAGTCTCCATCTCAGCCATGGCTATGTGATAATGACAAGTCAGTTCTCATAGAGTTTCATGGGTCACAATTGATCGATCTTTCATCTTGTTCAACTGACTGGCAGTGGGGAAGAATTTTTGATACGGGACATCACCTATGGGTAAACCGGAAACCTTCATCATTTCGTGTAATGGTAATCCGATCTCTCCATTCTTGGTGAAGAATGTGTTGGTGTCAGGGTTATAAATATTGAATAAACAGAGGAAATGACCCACACTGATCTGCAGACCATACATTGTAGCCCGGATCGGGATTGACAACCCTAGTTCTGCTAATTCTCGTCCCCAACGGTTCAACACATATCGAGTCATTCTGGTCCACCACTTGTCTCCAAAATAATGGACCCATCCATAGCATCTGAAGTTATAGTTGGATAGTTTCTTCTTCACTGGAGCTAAACGATTATTCACGATGTTTGCCTGTGTTGTCGTCTCATTCTGTGGAATATTGTCCTGACCTAAGATGCCTGGATGAAGTCCCCGCACAGAGGCTCTTTCACTGGAACCTGGGGTGGCCTCCTTCCCAATGAAACCATAGTGAATACGTTCGTGGTTTTTGGTTAACCTCCAGAACATTTCACGTCCAACAGACAGGTTTCTGAACTTCAAGAGTGAATGCTCCCGAGGAATCCAGGGCAAATACATGAATAACGAACCACTCTCATGTAACCACTGTGCAGGTCTACAAGAAACGATCTCCGGATCCTTTACGGAGTCACCAAATAAGAAGTATGGCTTCCTTATACATTGATTCGAGTCTCGCTCCGAAATCAAAGTGGTGTCCATGATTAACCGTTGTAGGATACGACAACTCCCTCGCTGAATCAGTTCCCTAGCTCCTTCGCTATAATCTGACTTGAATTGGGGAGCGGATTCGATTAGCGGTAACCCCTCATAATAAGAGTGGGTAGCGCTACTTTGGCCCGTAACTTCATCAACGGTGAAGATCGTGGAAGGAAAATGGACTGATAAAAGAGATACACATAAATTGTGTAAGGATAGTCCTAAAATTTTAGAGAAAGCAGTATATTTCACTCCGTAAAATATAGTCGCTACCCCACAACAGGTGTGATGATTTTCCATCTACCACATGTATAAAAGAGATATGCGTTACTATGCACGGGCATTATAACGGCATATCAAAACTTTTCAACACACGTGGGAAGATATGAAATCGCCCCTGTATGTACTGAAGTGCGTTTTGTCCAAGCAAAACAAGCACTTTTAAGCGTCGATCCCCTCAAAGGAGGATACCGGCTCTTCTCGAAGGTATCTCAAAGGATACAAACGAGGATCCGCATACAAACACAGATATATATACATAAAATTGACAAAATACAGTATATAAATCGGGGAAAGGGTGAAAGAAATGTACCCCCATGTGAAATGACAGCGGGACCAGACTCTTCAGGAGACTGGACAGTCGAACGACCCCGGGGAGCTCGAGATCTACACGGCGACATGATGAGTGTATGATCTACATTGCAATCCAACGATAAAGTTAGGGTTTTGAACATAAAATTGGCGAAAAATACCACAAATACAATGGGAAATACACATACATGAGAGAACATGGAAGAAAACCAAATTTCTGAAAGAGGAAGAAGGGAACAGACCTCTAAACTTCGAGTGGAATCTCCCCCAAACGGAGCTTTACCCAAGTCAGAAGCAAAGAGAAGAAGAAGAGGCTGAAAACTCGTCGGAAATCGCCGGAGAATCGCCCAGAAAAATCGCAAAAAAATCGACGTGAAAAAGCCCTAAAAAACCCTAAGTCGAGGTTTTATAGCCCCGACTTCGCTGTGCGAGACAGCTTTCACTGTCTCGCCATGCGAGACAGTATATACTGTCTCGCACCGCGAGACAGCATATATTGTCCCGCACACCGAGACAGTATAAGCTGTCTCGTATCACGAGACAGCATTGCTGTCTCGCACTACGAGACAGTAACGCTGTCTCGATAGTGATATCTGTTATTGATCATATGGATACTCCATAGGTACACGAGTCTAAACTGTTTTCCTACACTCGACAGGCAATTTATGGAGAATATTAATCTAAGATATTCTTAAGGATATAACCTCACACTCTCAAGGGACATACAACAGCAATCGGAATACAGCTTCAATTCAAGATCTCAACAACGGTCAAGCGATAAACGCAGTGCAGGAGAAGCTAGCTATTCTACAAAGAACTGAATAGACTAATGGATGAAGAGATCAAGAGCTGGAGCCATTTACAGATTCTTTCTACACGATCTACTCAACCAAGCATGAAGGGATCGTAAGAAAATCTATCTTATCCAAAGTATATCCAAACTCCTCTATAAAAGATAAGTCTGGAATACTTTGGAGGGGGTATCTGTAGGCGTCAAAAAATGCATAGATATCCCAAACATAGAGAGGATCACTCAAAATCACAAGAATTGATCTCATCTATTTTGGAAAATCAAGACAGATATGAACTGTCTCGCCAGCGAGACAGTCTTACTGTCTCGCAGCGAGAGTCTTTTACTGTCTCGCCAGTGAGACAGTGTTTACTGTCTCGCCAGTGAGACTGTTTAACGACAAACCACATTGATAACTGCCCTACACGTGTCCCTTAACTGCCCAAGGGATGTGGGAGACATCGTGGCGAAATCACGTGAATAACTACCAAAATAACGGAGTTTGAAACGTGGGAAGGCAGTTAAAAACGAAAACTGCCAGAATATTCCACTTTCGAGATAGCATTTACTGTCTCGCGGGCCGAGACAGCAAACACTGTCTCGCCCGCCGAGACAGTAAACACTGTCTCGCGGCCTTAACGTGTTGTTTTGTTGAGTTTTGTACAGTTATTTCCCTGAGGCTATAAATACCCCCTAGGGTCATTTCTGACGAGGATCGAGCATATTTTCGAGTAAACTAGAGCAGAGAGAGAGCAGACTTGAGTTTGGTGTGATTCCTTAATATTTGAGCTTTGACTTAATCTTAAGAAGAACGGTCGTCTTACTTTGATAAGATCTTCGTTTCAAATTCTCACTTCAATAAACGAAGGAAGAATTATAAAGCCCCCTTCACGATCTGTGATTCGACGGTCCACGAGTCAGAGCGCTCACGACACAGGCAAAGTCCCACAAAAACAAGAATCGATAAACGATTTTTGTGTTAATTTCTCAAAAGTTATAATTTTCTCATTTTTTTTTCATTGTAATTCGTTGTAAACGACCGAAGTTCAATAGAATTATCAATGGAAGCAACTTTTGCTGAAAACAGTATATACATGAATGATTATGTGAATATTAACAGGATGTGTCTCTGACAAGGACATTATCGTTGGACCATTATGATAAATCTCATTACAGGTCATGTTAAGTTTAAAACTAATATTGTGATATATGGATGGGACTATGTCTATTTAACTGCGTACGACCACCATGATCCTTATTAGTTTTCTACTTAATGATGTTTGATGATTTGATCAATATAATGATGGAATTAACTTATACTATACATATAATGTTGTATTATTAAACCATGACACCAAATTATGATACATGGGCCAAGTGGGAGAATGTTAGATTATGTGGCCCACATATTAACTATTTTATTAGCTCACTTTGATCACGTTTTAAACTAACTTTTAGTAGACATGTTTTCTAAAAGTACGTCTTAGTGGTAAGAGTTTTTAAACCACGTTTTTCTTAGTTAAATGATTATTATGGTTTAATAATATTAAGTGCTAAATTCCTATTGGTCAGTTTAGTTGGAGATAAGATTGTCAAATAACTGCACATGTTGATGGAACGTATGATAATTGTTCTATTTAAGGCTTGGTCCTCTCTCTACCCATATTGTGAAGAATTTTCTCTCCATCAAGAAAATTAAAAAAAATCAAGAGGGCTGAAGAGAGAGAAAACTCAAGTCTTTAACATTGTTCTTCATGCAATCATGAATCAAGGTACGCTCTCTCAATTAACCTGTGAAAATCATATTGTTCTAAGATCTTGGTATTATGATGATCAAATCAAAATTTAAAGTTTAGTTTGATTTTCTTAAATAAAGAATTAGGTCTACACGTTGTTCTTTCCTGCACATGAAGGAACTCGCAAGAGGGTAGGGTTGGGTTCTCCAGTTGTTCGCCTGACGATCAAGTCAGCATGTGATCTTAGATGAGAAGTACAGAGTTAGTTCTTAATTACATCAAAAAGGCCAGAGAGATACGTCATGTAGTGTTGCTCCTTTTATAGTAGATTTGAAGGGCAAGAAGGTAACTTGAGCCGAGTCCAGCTAGACAGCTAAGTCGGCAGACATGTGTCATGTGTCGGTTGTTGAAGGAGGTGAGTCACCTGATCATTTATTGTGGGAATGACAGCAGGTGCTTGGTGTTGACTGAGTCCGATGAGTCATAAAGACTATAGGGGCTAGATTAATGATGATGTTGTCAGGACAGTTAATGTGAGAGTAATCAGCTAGTGAGGGGTTCGAGGTAACTGTCTTCCTTCAATTCATCAGGTCCAAGGCTGAGAAATACCACCTTTTTGTCTCGGTTACGCGAGATGTCGGCTGAATAATGGGTCGAGTCGGATTGTTTGTGGAGTCAATTGAGGGGTTGGCGAGCAGTACCACCTTTTAACTCAGTTACGAGAGATGTCAGCCAATCAAGTCGGCTCAAGTCGGTCGTGCCGAGGCGGAGGTTATATTAGTCTTGAATTAGTTGGGTTAGGCATAGTGCAAGTCACGTGTCAACTTATTTACGGAGATTAATATTTAGTAATTTAGGGGTTATAACAATATCTGGTTTCCTGCAAAATGAATTGTAACATATGTTACGACTGTAAATATTGCATGCAGCATTTATTACAGGAAGTCAACTTTAAATCTCTTGTTTATGGTTTGCAATTTTATCATGAGAACATATTTAAAGTTTGTATCCAATGTTTAGTTGAGAAAAAATAGCGCAACAGTTATATGATTTTCTCTATATTTGAACTAGCAAGCTGTCATTTGATAAGGTGGCATTTATGTTTTTTATTTTTCTTTTGGAAAATTATACCTCTTGCTCTCATCAAATTGTAACATTTGTTACTTTTTTTTGCTAAATATCATCCTCCCCAACCCAACAAGAAAAACCTTCATAAAAAATCCTCATTGTCCTTCAAAATATCAGAAACCCCCCTCCTCCTAAATTAGAGGGTTTCTGATAAAATCTCAAAGTTAAAGGGGGGTTTCTAATAAAATCAGAAAGTTAAAGGGGAGTTTTGCTATAATCTCTATACTTAAGGGTTTTTTTGATAATTTAGAAGTTAGGGGGGGTTCTGTTAATAGTGCTAAGTCAAGGGGGTTTTCTGATATTTACCCTGTTTTTTTTCTATGAATTGCAAATCTACCTGCATTTGCAGCATTTCCTAACTATAAATTAGCAAATCAAACATTAATATAAATCTTCTTATGGTATTCATATTTATAGCTCTATATTTCCATCTAAACAAACAACTCCATTGGGAAGAACGCAGGTAAAAAGGAAAGAAAGCATGGGGAGAAAAAGTTACATGCAGATTACAGATAATTTATTTAGCCTGTACTTTCAATAACATCGTCATTTATTGATACTCCTTCTCTAGAATTAGTTTTTAATAAGGATCAATTTCAAGTAGTCCCTCTCTCTTCCATAATTTGAATGACAGATGTTGCTTAGGGCGTGTTTGTTTCAACTTTATTTTTGGGATATAGGGTGGATTTGGATTACAAATTTTAGAATGAAAAAGTGGGTTTTTTCTTGTGGATTACAAATTCTAGGATAAAAAAGTGGGGTTTTTTTTGTGGATTACAAATTCTAGGATGAAAAAGTGGGGGTTTTTTGAGTTTATGAATTCCATAACCTTTGTTTGATTCAAAATAAATTTTGGGATATTGAATACCCAAATAATAAAAAAAACTAATATATTATAGCATGTGTGAAATCCCCTCTTTGAGAGAGGATTTAGGCTAGATTTCAAATTTTAAAATTTGTATTATTACAATTTGAGTTTGAAACAAACGAAATACAAATAATAGGATTACATATCCTAAAATATTGATGAAACAAACAACATTTTAGAAATCCCAACCCATGTTAAAAAACCTATGGATTTCAAATCCCATGGTGAAATCCATATCCTAAAATTATAGAATTTGAAACAAACACCCCTTAATGTATAGGTAAAAGATTATTCAAATTTTACCTTTTTATTAGAGTTTTTGTTATGATTGGTTTGGAAGGGATATTTTGAAATGATTGGGGATTTCTCAGCTGTCAACAAATTTTTCACGATGTTGTACTTAGAGACACCAAACCATTATCTTTAAGATATTTAGATTTTCAACCATCATGCTTCCTTCGAGTGCTTGGATCAAGTTTATGTTTCTAGCAAAAGTGATAATATAAGGAAGTGTGGAAAAGACATGGACTAGAAAGAATAAGGATCGATATCCGACCGATAATGCTGATGGGAATCGAGTGATTTGCACCACTAATAAATATATATAACTTTTTCAAACTAAAACTTTAATCATATGTGAATGATACGGATCATATTTATATATAAAAATTTTAAAAGCAAATCGCCAAAACCATAATTAAGATATGAGATTTATATAGCTATAGTAAGATAATTTTTAGATTATTGAATCTATAATATAAAAGAATAGATAAGATTTGGGAGTTGCGCAGGAGAAAGTTTTTGGGCCGATAATCCCATTCTGGAGAACTTGAGAAATACAAAAGATAAACACTAAAG
>NC_033797.1:69013075-69013596 GCF_001876935.1 Asparagus officinalis | reverse complement strand
AGAGTTCTTATAAATGCAAACTATTCTTCCATCAATTGTTACCATTTTAATAGTGATCATCATTATAGGTTGGTAACCAAATCATATGGGTTGGTAACCAAACTGTTAAAAAGTATATATTTTGACATTGCTCATGATAATTTATGCCATTTCATTCCTAATATATCACGTGTTTCTATGTTGTACCACACTGTATTATAAAATTTAGGAAAAGGGGGAAAATGTGTCTAATACATGTGATTAACATGTCTTATGGTTGTTAACAAGTTTTAAAATTTTGAAAAATCCGTGATCATATTCGTTAAGATCGAAAATGTTCAATAATTTTGTGAAGTATGAACAAACACAGTAATCCACTCAAACCCACAAAGTCAATTTTTAATATTAAAAAAATAGTGTCCAAACCACTCATATTAAAAAAAATAGAAATAGGTTTAGTTTTTGTTTAACAATTAAAGTATATTTCTTAAATTATCATTGTTGAGAAAAACAAAATTGCATTTTAATAAATTCTTTGTTTG
>NC_033797.1:68998496-69013065 GCF_001876935.1 Asparagus officinalis | reverse complement strand
CTTCCCCCCCCCCCCCCCCCCAAAAAAAAAAAAAAAAGTTTATTAAATTTTAAGCTCTGACGCTATGAGTAATATTTTACATCATAATAACCCCAAGTTGCAACCTCATTCTACTAATATCTCCCATTTAGATTCGACTACAATTTTCTATTAAAAGTATATCACATACATACCATGCAATGCAAATTTAATACATATCGTGCAATGCAAATTTAACAGGAAAAAGCTCACTGTGGATATCTAGTGGCCTGAAATGTAGATATTTTTCCGATGCCAAAGTCCAAGTCCCTGAGTTGGATCTTCACCACTAACGAAGGGAGTGGATGGAATTAAGGTGGAACCCACTCTCAATAGGATTTATAGCTATAGGCTAGGTAAGGGCTCGAACTCATATTTTCTCCTTGAGGATCGATGCCCTGACCATTTAGGATTGCTCATTACAAAAAATATTTACCAGAAAAATGTAACAGGGTCTCGATTGGAGATGTCAAAGTGACATGAGATTAAAACCATAACGCCTCGTTTGGTACGCGGGAATGAGGAGGAATGGAATGCAATTCCCACTTCTCATTCCCTCATACCAAATACACCAATATTTTAGATGTTGGAATGACCATTCCCTAGGAATGATCATTCTCACTATTTGTGGGAATGGACATTCCAAGTGAGAAGATAAGGAATGGTCATTCCCATTCAAGTGAGAATAAAAAACTAGTTAGGTATTTTTTAATTATATCCATATTAATAATAAAGAATGTTTGGGTGAGGCGCTATGCAAGTGGGCAATTTTAGATTGACAATTTAGGCTAGTATATCATTTTGCTATTTTGAAACTTATTATTTTAGTTGGTATTGTTTTATGGATTTTTGCTATTATGAATTGAGTGATTTTGATATTTTATCAAATAAGTTAATTTATATATCTAGAACTGTGGATTGTGGATATCATTCTTTTTTTTTGGACCTATGAAAGATACGATAATCTTTTTTTTTCTTTAATTTTTAAGACTAAGAAATAGTGAGTATTGTTTAAAAAATATAAACGAAATATACACCTGATGGATAACACGAGCATTAGTATAACACATACCAAGATTAATATAACATATGCGTATATAAAATTATTTAGTTATTATCATTAGTGTTTATTTTTTATCTTATTAAAAATCTATGTTATTGTAAGGGCATTATTAGAAAATAAGATTTCATTCTCACTTGTGTACTAATGATACCAAACATGGGAATGGGAATGAGATTTCCATTCTAGCTTCATTCTACGAACGCACCCAAACAAGAGAATGAGAATGACCATTCCATTCCCACATGCAATCCATTCCATTCCTTCTTCCATTCCATTCCCAAGTCTGTCCATTCCCGCGTACCAAACGAGGCGTAAGAGTATCAAAATGTTGGGAAACTATGACCAATCAAAGTTTAAAAAAAGGGGTAAGTTTGAGCATCGAAGTGAAAATATCCATGCACTCACCACTCTCTCTAACCCATAATGGGCGATCCGGATGATTGAGAGGTTCCAATATGACTCTTACAATCATGAATTCGATTCCAGATTGTGCTATAAAAACCCTTTCCCAAATATTGTGTTTGGATGAGATGTAATGAGGGAGAGGGAGATGGAAGGTAAAAGTTAATCTTGTTTGAGAGTTTTTTAAGTAGGGTGACGAGAGGGGGTGAAGGGTGGTGGAAGTGACAAGTTCCCCTTAAAGCATTGGTTTTTTCTTTGCCTCTCAATTTGGGGTGTAACCAAAGAGAAGGAAACTAGCATCCAATAAATAATTTTGTTCAAACTATTTTGCCCTCCAGTAATAAAACCTTTTTAATAACATGTGAGGTTATTTATATAATTTTACATAAGTTCTCTTTCATTCTACTAGTAAACTCTCAAACACTTCTTAACGAGCCACTATATTTATCATTACTTAAACTTAGGGTTGGCACGGACCGAAGGGGCGGACCCATGGGCTAAACCCGGGCCCAGCCGACAAAAATACGCGGGTCACGACCCAACCCGACCCGCAGCGAGCCTGGTCAGACCCGACCCACGATATACGCGGGTCACAGGTCGGGCCGGGTCCAGCTCCATACTCGGAAAGAGAGAAATTGACCCGACCCACCTTGGCCCGGCCCACTATCGACACGGCCCAGCCCGACCCAGCCCGACCTGAATTTTAATTTTTGACATAAGCAACTAAAATCATTAAACTAACCAAAGCTCAACTACCAACTTCTAACTATCATTACACAAACCCTTACAAATAATAAGGAAGAAAACAATGCGTTGCACTTGTATCACATAAATGATCAGTTCTTCTCCCGCTATTCTTCGACAGTCGAGAAAGCGATCCTCCACCTATCGAAGAAGAGATAACGAGGCACATCTCCAATCGACACATCTCGATACAGCCATATGGAACAAGCACAAAGTAAAGATTACCACCAAACCCAGCCATGACCCAACCAAAAGTTCAAATGATATCTAACTATATGCTTGGTACGACTGATAACATCTCTCAAAAACTCAATCGCTCTTGAAAACTCAGATGATATCTAGCTATTAACTAATGATTTAGTAGATTAAAAATAAAATTAATATAGTTTATAAATTAATGGGAGCGTTGGACCAACTTAGGGATCCACAGTGCGAGCTCGTCCTTTTGAGGGCTTATGCGGGTTTGTCTAAGTTGTATTTGTTGGACCCTAGAGGGGGGTGATTAGGGTCTCAAGGCTAAAACAGTACAATAAAAATTGAGACAAGCAACAAATCACAAAATGAACAACAGTAGAAATAGAGATAGAGTTAGGAATCGTTATCCTTGTGACGCGCGATGTGTTAACTGTTAGACCCTAGAGGGGGGTGATTAGGGTCTTATGCTAATCTAATCCGATTTTATGCCAATTAAAATTAATTAACAAGTTATCCTAGCAAGTATGAAATACAACAATATATGAACTAGGATAAGCAATATGAACAACAAGATATATCCTAACAAAGAGATATAGGCAATGTATGTGCAAGGATATATAAACTAACACAAAGGTGATATAATTAAACTACAAATGTGATAGTGCAAAATAAATAATGCAAACACACAATATGATCACGGAGTTTGAACCTTCCGTCCTACGTCTCCGCTCCCCACTCTCGGGGAGAAATCCACTATCACAACCGGGTTTTCTACGTTCACCCGAATAACGTTTACACCTCACACTCGGTTTTCTAGCTAACCGAAAACTTTACAATCACCACTCTTGCAATCCCACTCTACACCCTCTCAAGTGTTTAACTAGACGTGTCTCCCTCAAGTGCTCGGTTACAACCTCTCCCTAGGTTCGTCAACCGACGCCACTCCTCTTGGGACGATCCCCGACTCTCGCCACACACTTCTCTCGATGTACAAGTGTATTACAAAGTGAATCTCACAATAAGGCTCAATACAATAAATGTTTGTTCTCTACTATGGATGAGAACACAATGAAAGCTCACACTCAATTGTTACAACTCTCACCAACCCAAAATATATTATGAATGTAAATACAATAAGCTCAAGTGGGTGTGTGTAACAATGAGATAAAATCAAATCTAACTAAAATAGCAAACTAGCAATAATAAGAATATGAAAACCAATAATAAAATTGCTAGAGAAAAGAGTTAGAAAACTTCTCAATAGATCAAGAGGTAGAAGGAGAATAGTTGGATGCCCAAACACCAATAGATGATCTCCTCAAGCTCTTGTGAAATTGATTTCTCAAACTCAAACTTCCAAATGCTTAAAAGCTTCTTAAACACACTTAAACCAAACTAAAACCCTTTTTAAAACTCTTTTAAACTTGGTTAAAAAAACTCTCTTGGATAACTTGAAAGAGAACAACAATAGGGTATTTATACCCACTCAAAATCTCAGCCAAAACCCCAAGCAAATGACAAAAACAGTCCCAGAAAATCAGCTCAGAAAATAGCCGTTGGGAACCAACGGTCATATCGGCGGTCGACCGCGAAGAACAAAAAGCCAAAAAAGCTGTTCTGGAAGGCTAACGGTCGACCGTGAAATTTTCCGGTCGACCGCGAGACATTATAGAATCTCACAAAACTCCAGAGACTTTGGCGGTAGACCGGCGCGGTCGACCGTGAGAAAAAAATCAAAAAACTGTGTTCTGGACTGTGTTCGGTCGACCGCCACGGTCGACCGCACTGTAGCATGGCCGACCTTGGCGGTCGACCGCACTGTAGCAACAGTGCACAGTCATTTTCCAGTTTTTGACAGTTCTGTAATTTTGCGTATCTGATTTTGTAAAATCAATTAAAAATAGTAAAACAACTCCAAAAATCATGAAATTTTAAGGAAAGGTTCTAGACATGTAGATGAACATGTTAGAGAAATAATTTATGAAAAATCACTTCCCAGTTGAGATAAATAAATGTTTGAACACAGATAAACAGTTTCTGAAAAACTGATGAAAATACGGTTTTGTAAATTCAATTGGGCATAGTAAATCAACTCCAAAAATAGTAAAATTTTGAAGGAAGTTTCTAAACATGTAGATAAACATGTCAGAGAAAGAAATTCTTGAATATCACTTCCCATTTATGAAAACTCATCTGTTTTGTAAAACATGCACGAACATGTGCACGAACAAAAAAACATGATTTTGTAAATTCCATTAAACATAACAAATCAATTCCAAACTTGATGAAACTTTGCTAAATATTTATAAACATGAAAACAAACACATTAGAAAAATAATTTCTTAAATTGAATTTCTATTTGTGAAAACTCATGTATTTTGTAAGTGTGTCCAAAACATGAAATTCCAAAACCATGCATGTATATATATAACTATATATATACATAGAAACCAAATACGTGTGTGTGTATGATATTGCGCTTAAGGTACTTAACACACATAATATAAAACCTAAACTAGATTACCCAAGCCGATCTTGATCTTCAATAAGATTGACTTGGTACACTATGCGGATGAAGCTTGAACTTGATCTTTAACTTTGAATAGCGTAGGCTTCTCTCCACAATTCCGCCAACCTCCATTTGATATCGTCGTTGAAGCGCTATTCCATCCATCCTCCAACTTGTTGTTTGTCTATAATAAATAGAAATATATCAACACTAGACAAATAACATTAGTGGTAAATTATTTGTTAAACATCATCAAAACAAAGAGGCCAACATTAACGAGGTTCGGTCCGCTGACCTACGTCCCCGCTCCCCACTCTCAAGGAGAAATCCACTACACAACCCGGTTTGGAAGCCGAAACTTCTTCTACACAATGATCTCCTCATGATCTCACAACTACACAGTTGATCTCCACAAGATCACACTCCCACACAGTTAATCTCCACAAGATCAAGCTCTCAAAACAGTAGTAATGGTGTAAGAACTCTCTCTTTACAATGTCCCTATGGCAAAGAGAAAGATTAAACTAAAGCTGTGATGTGAACTTGAGAAAACACAGGTTTTGAAAATTTTGGCTCTCAGTAAACAAAAGTCTTTGGTTTTTCAAAAGCTTGGAACACTTGAGGAAGAAGGAGTGTATGAGTTTAAATAGGAGAAACCATATGTTTAAACCCATACCCTAATCCCCCAAATCCAGGAAAATAATCGACGCTAAGATTGTGTACAATCGGCGCTGAGAAAAGTACCAGAAAACCGTTTGAATTAAGCGGCGGTCGACCGTGCAATTTTCGCGGTCGACCGCGAGACAACTAAGAAACTGAGAAAAGTCCAGAGACTTCTGCGGTCGACCGTGGGAAATCTCAAGCTCACAGTCGACCACGCCGGTCGACCGTGAAAGTCTCTGTTGCCCACTGACGAATGAACTCAGGCGCGGTCGACCGTGGCGGTCGACTGCAAACTGACACATTCAAAAAACCTGATTTTGACTCTCTTAAAAATTCTGTAAAATATTTAATTGACTTCTAAAAATTGTGAAACTTTGTAAAATGTTTTTAACACTAAAAACAAATTGTTTGGAAAAAGAATTTTGCGAATATGTCCTCATACTTGTGAAAAATAGTATTTTGTGAAAACGCTCAAAACTATAAGTATGAAAACGTGTGTGTGATATCCCAATAGCTTTAATTTAAATCTAAACTATTTGCCTACATTTTAGCACTAGAGAGAAAATAAAAAACTAGCTAATATCCTCACGTAGAATACAATTCTTTGAGTCTTGATATAGCTTGAGTTTGATGAAGCTTCTTATTGCATTTGGTGTTCTTGAATGAACGTTGCTTTATCACTATGCCTCCTCATCCTTTGGATATCATCGTTGTAGCGCATATTCCATCCAATCCTCCATAAGTGGCACTAACATGCTTGATGTATATATTAACTATATTTTCACTTAACAAGCAATTAGTACCGATAATGGTGGTTGTAAAACATCATCAAAACATAAGGGCTAACAGTATTTTGCCTTGAGGACTTGCCCGCCACAACTCTTTGCTCAGGCGGTGACTCAGTTTGATATTACGCTTCGGAGGTCAGTCGAGAGCATTGTCACATCCGAAGGCCCAGGCTTCAGGGATCTCCAATGGAGGCTGACCTCTTTACCTATCAAGGCGGGCGGGTTGGGGGTCTATGCAGCGACCGATGCCATACAGTTTTCTTTTGTGGCCTCCCGGATTCACTCCATCGAGCTCCAAGATCATATTTTGAGAGGTTGTGGTGAGGTTTCTTTAGGTGGGCATTTTACTTCCGCCCGGGCCTTTCTTCAAGCCAAGCTACCTGAGGTTGACCTTCTTCAAATCACCACTAAAGGGTCTGTGCCCCCAAAACCAACGCATCACTTGGCAGACATCTTTTATGGTGGCAATTGTAGAGATCTATCGACGGAGTTTGGCCTTTCAGAGAGGCATGTTACGATTGTTGAGTGCCTGCGGGCAAAGCACGCTTAGGATTTCTTATTGGCCACGCCTATTGAGGGATTGAGGCAGCGTATGACTCCGGAGGAGTACTAAGCCATCCTCAGGTACAAGTTGTTGGTTCCTTTGTTCGTGGAGGGTACGGTGTGCCCAGTTTGTCGTAGAACGCAAATGGATGCTTTTGAAGAGCATGCCATCCACTGTCAGAAGCAGCCTGGATTCAAGTACAGACACGACTTAGTCAGAGATGTCTTATATGATATCCTCCAAAGATCAGGAATCCCGTCAAAGAAGAAAGCGCCGGTCAACTTTCTCACTCCTCCTGGAGATGCTAGATCTACTCTAAGGCTGGTAGACTTTCTTGTCTACAGTTAGAGCGGGGGGGGGGGGGGGGGGAGCACACTGTGTTGATCTCACTGGGGTGTCTCCCGTTGGTGGGGTTTAGTAATGAAAGAGTTTGCAAGATTGGGACATGCAAGCAGATAGAGCAGCAGAGCAAAATGTGGGATAAACATGATAAAGCTTGCAAAGACAACGCACCACAGGCTTCATCGTTCACTTTCGATATTGTTGTGGTTTCCTTCAGCTGATCGGTGGAGTTTCCTCAGGAGGGTATAGAAATTCATGAATAAGAATGTGGCGACAGCATGGTCCGCTGAGATACGTGTTCGTATGGTTGGGTGTTTTGGCAATTCAGGTATAAAACAGGAGGACAGACAAAGAAAGGGAGAAAGGGCAAAGGAAATTTAGCGGCGCAGCTTTTGGCCCGCTTGTTATCATCACACGGTGTAATACCTCTTTTATAAAATTGATAATAAATAAAAAAGAAAAAAAAATTAAAAAGAAAAAAGAAAAACTAAAACCCACGGGCCGACACCATAAAACCCGTGAGTGCATGGGCTGGCTCCGACCTGGCCCGCCCCTAGGCGGGGCGTGGACGGGGTTTTTTTTTTTTCTAGGTCCAATCCCAGACCCCGAGATCAAAGAAAATAGGTCACGACCACTGCTAAACCGAGGAAAAGGGGACCCGGATCGAACCCAACACAGACTTGAACCCGGCGGGCCAGGTCAACGGGCCGAAAGCCGGCCGGGCCCACGCCTACCCCTACTTGAACTTTTCCTGCGCTTCCTCCGCCCTCCCTTCTCCACAGTTTATACCTCCCCTCCCCTCCCCAAGCAAAACCCCCAAGCATGGAGTAAAGTAATAGACCAAGCAGAGGCAGGCTTGGGCCTAAGAATGAAATGGGCCTCTGGGTACCGGGGAGTCTTCGACCCAATAGGGAGGGGATATTCTAGTCCTCTCCGCTCCACATGCTAAGGCCAATTATTAATTACAATAATTACACAGAACAAATGGGAAAAGAGAGAAAGGGGGGAGAAATACAGGACAGAGGAGCGACGAGGAGAGAGAGAGGGAGGGAGGGAGTGGCAAGCCGAACAAAATCTAGGGCTCTTAAGTTGGGGGGGGGGGGGGGGGGGATTGCATACGAAGAAGCAGCTGCGAGGAGGGATGTGATCAGGGACGGCAGAGAGGTCGGTGATGTGAGAGGATGTTGTGAGGGGCCGATAGTCAATTGTGGAGAGATACCAGCAGTTGGCGGCTCTCATTCACCGCATCTTATAATCTCTCTCTCTCTCTCTCTCTCTCTCTCTCTCTTTCTCTCTCCTCATCTCTGATTGTATATTTGAAATACAACTGTATCCACTCCCTCCCTCCCTCTTCTCTCTCCTCGTCGCTCCTCTGTCCTGTATTTCTCCCCCCTTTCCTCTCTTTTCCCATTTGTTCTGTGTAATTATTGTAAATTAATAATTGGCCTTAGCCATGTGGAGCGGAGAGGACTAGAATATCCTCCTCCCTATTGGCGTCGAAGACTCCCGGTACCAGAGGCCCATTTCATTCTTAGGCCCAAGCCTGCCTCTGCTTGGTCTATACTTTACTCCATGCTTGGGGTTTTGCTTGGGGAGGGAGGGGAGGTATAAACTGCTAGAGAAGGTGAGCGGCGAGGAAGGCGCAGGAAAAGTTCAAGAGGGGTAGGCGTCGGGCCGGCCGGCTTTCGGGCTCCGTGACCTGGCCCGCCGGGTTCAAGTCTTGTGTTGGGTTCGATCCGGGTCTGCTCGCGGTTAGCAGTGTGGTCGTGCCTTATTTTTCTTTGATCTCGGGGTCTGGGATCTGGCACCTAGAAAAAAAAAAAAAAAACCCCGTCCACGCCCCGCCTAGGGGCGGGCCAGCGTCGGCAGCCAGCCCATGCACTCACGGGATTTTATGGTGTCGGCCCTGTGGGTTTTAGTTTTTCTTTTTTCTTTTTAATTTTTTTTTCTTTTTTATTTATTTCAATTTATAAAAAGGTATTACACCGTGTTGATGATTAACAAGCGCGCGCAACAAGCTGCCGCCGCTAATCCTTGTCTGGAAATTGCAAAAACCCAACCTACGAACACGTATCTCAGCGGACCATGCTGTCGCCACATCTTATTCATGAATTTCTATACCCTCCTGAGGAACTCCACCGCATCAGCTGCAAGGAAAAACCAAACAATATCGAAAGTTAACGGATGAACCTGTGGTGCGTTGTCCTTGCAAGCTTTATCATGTTTATCCACATTTGCCTCTGCTGCTCTATCTGCTTGCATGTCCCAATCTTGCAAACTTTTCATTACTAAACCCCACCAACGGAGAGACACCCCAGTGAGATCAACACAAGTGTGCTCCCCCCCCCCCCCCCCCCCGCTCTAACTGTAGACAAGAAAGTCTACCAGCCTTAGAGTAGATCTAGCATCTCCAGGAGGAGTGAAAAAGTTGACCGCGCGCTTTCTTTCTTTGACGGGATTCCTGATCTTTTGGAGGATATCATATTAGAGAACATCTCTGACTAACGTCGTGTCTGTACTTGAATCCAGGCCTTGCTTCTGACAGTTGGATTGCATGCCTCTTCAAAAGCATCCATTTGCGTTCTACGACAAAGCTGGGCACACCGTTACCCCTCCACGAAACAAAGCGAACACAACTTGTACCTGAGCGAATGGCTTTAGTACTCCTCCGGAGTCATAACGCTGCCTCAATCCCTCAATTAGCCGTGAGCCAATAAGAATCCTAAGCGTGCTTTGCCCGCAGGCACTCAACAATACGTAAACATGCCTCTCTGAAAGGCCAAACTCCGTCGAGTAGATCTCTACAATTGCACCATAAAAATGTCTGCCAAGTGATGCGTTGTTTTGGGGGCACAGACCCTTTAGTGGTTGATTTGAAGAAGGTCAATATCAGGCAGCTGCGGCTTTGAAGCAAAGGCCCGGGCGGACAGGGTAAGAATGCCCACCTAAGAAACCTCACCACAACCTCTCAAAATGTGGTCTTGAGCTCAATGGAGTAATCCGAGAGGCCATAAAAAGAAAATTGTATGCATCGGCTTGCTGCATAGACCCCAACCGGGCCCGCCTTTGAATAAGGTAAAGAGAGCTCAGCTCCGCATTGGCAGATCCCTGCAAGCCTGGGCCTTCGGATGTGGACAATGCTCTCGACTGACCTCCGAAGGTAATATCAAACTGAGTCACCGCCTGAGCAAAGAGTTTTGTTGCGCGGGCAAGGGTCCTCAAGGCAAAATACTGTTAGCCCTTATGTTTTGATGATGTTTTACAACCAGCCATTATTCGGTACTAATTTGCTTGTTAAGTGAAAATATAGTTAATATATACATCAAGCGATGTTAGTGCCACTTATGGAGCGATTGGGATGGAATATGCCGTTACAACGATTTGATATCCAAAGGATTGAGGAGGCATAGTGATAAAGCAAACGTTCATTCAAGAACACCAAATGCAATTAAAAGAAGCTTCATCAAACTCAAGCAATATATCAAGACTACAAGAATTGATATATCTACGTAGGATATTAAGCTATACACCCTGGCGGGGGTTAAATCTGTTTTTTTATTTTCTCTCTAGTTTGGCTAAAATGTAGGCAAACTTAGCTTTTAGGAATTTAAATTAAAGCTATTGCGGAATATCACACACACGTTTTCATACTTATTTAGTTTTGACTGCGTGTCACAAAAAATACTATTTTTCACAAGTATGAGGACATATGTCGCAAAATTCTTTTTCCAAACAATTTGTTTTTATGTTAAAAAACATTTTACAAAGTTTTCACAATTTTAGAATCAATTAAATATTTTAAGAATTTTTTAAGAGAGGTCAAAATCAGGTTTTTTGAATGTTGTCAGTTTGCCAGTCGCAACGCACGGTTCGACCGCCGCCTGAGTTCATTCCTTGTCAGTGGCAACAGAGACTTTCACGGTTCGATCCGGCGTGGTCGACTGTGAGCTTGAATTTCCCACTGTGCGACCGCCAGAAGTCTCTGGACTTTTCTCAGCTTTCTTTAGTTGTCTCGCGGCGACCGCTGAAAATTGCCACCGGTCTGACCGCCGCTTAATTCAAACGCCGTTTTCTGCGTACTTTTCTCAGCGCCGATTGTACACAATTCTTAGCCGTCGATATATTTTCCTGGATTTGCGGGGATTATGGCGTATGGCGTTTTAAAACATATGTTTCTCCTATTTAAACTCATACACTCCTTCTTCCTCAAGTGTTCCAAGGCTTTTGAAAAACCAAAGACTTTTGTTTACTGAGATGCCAAAATTTTTCAAAACCTCGTGTTTTCTCAAGTCACATTCACAGCTTTTATTTTAATCTTTTCTCTTTGCCATAGGCCGACATTGTAAAGAGAGAGTTCTTACACCTTACTACTGTTTTGAGAGGAGCTTGATCTTGTGGCAGATTAACTGGTGTGGGCGTGTGATCTTGTGGCAGATCAACTGTGTAGTTGTGAGATCATGAGGCAGATCATTGTGCTAGAAGAAGTTTCGGCCTTCCAAACCGGGTCTGCTGTTAGCTGGATTTCTCCTTGGAGAGTGGGGGAGCGCAGGGACGTAGTGTCAGCGGACGCAACCTCGTTAATGTTGGCCTCTTTGTTTTGATGATGTTTAACAAATAATTTACCACTAATGTTATTTGTCTAGTGGTTTGATATATTTTCTATTTTATTATAGACAAACAACAAGTTGGAGGATGGATGGAATAGCGCTTCAACGACCGATATCAAATGGAGGTTGGCGCGAATTTGTGGCAGAAGAGCCTACGCCCTATTCAAAGCTTAAAGATCAAGTCAAGCTTTCATCCGCATAGTGCTAACCAAGTCAATCTTATTGAAGATCAAGATCGGCTTGGGTAATCTATGTTGGTTTTATATTATTGTGTGTTAAGTACCTTAAGCCCGCCAATATCATACACACACACGCTATTTGGTTTCTATGTATATATATAAGTTATATATATACATTGCATGGCTTCTGGAATTTCATGTTTTGGACACACTTACAAAATACATGAGTTTTTCACAAATAGGACAATTCAATTTAAGAAATTAGTTTTTTAATGCTGTTTGTTTCATGTTTATAAATATTTAGCAAAGTTTCATCAAGTTTGGAATTGATTTTTGTTATGTTTAATGGAATTTACAAAATCATGCTTTTTTTGTTCGTTGCACATGTTTCGTGCGATGTTTTAACAAAACAGATGAGTTGTTCATTAAATGGGAAGTGATATTCTAAGAATTTCTTTCTCTGCACATGTTTATCTACATGTTAGAAACTTCCTTTCAAAATTTTTTACTATTTTTGAGTTGATTTACTATGCCCAATTGAATTTACAAAACCGTATTTTCATCAGTTTTTTCAGAAACTGTTTTATCTGTAGTTCAAACATTTATTTTATCTCAACTGGGAAGTGATTTTTTCATAAATTTATTATCTCTAACATGTTCATCTACATGTCTAGAACCTTTCCTTTAAAATTTCATGATTTTTGGCAGTTGTTTTACTATTTTTAAAATTGATTTACAAAATCAGATACGCAAAATTACAGAACTGTCAAAAACTGGAAAATGACTGTGCACTGTTGCTATCAGTGCCGGTCGACCGCAAGGTCGGCCATGCTGACAGTGCGTGTCGACCGTTGCGGTCGAGCCGAACACAGATCCAGAACACATTTTTTGATTTTTTTCTCACGGTCGACCGCGCCGCGTTCTACCGCCCAAAAGTCTCTGGAGTTTTGTGAGATTCTATAATGTCTCGCGGTTCGACCGGAAAATTTCACGGTCGGACCGTTAGCTCCTTCCAGAACAAGCTTTTTTTGGCTTTTTGTTCTTCAGCGGTCGACGCCGATATGACCGTTTGCGCTTCCCAACGGCTAATTTTCTGAGCTGATTTTCTGGGACTGTTTGTCATTTGGCTTGGTTTTGGCTGAGATTTGACTGGCGTATAAATACCCTATTGTTGTTCTCTTTCAAGTTATCAAGAGAGTTTTTTAACCAAGTTTAAAAGAGTTTTAAAATAAGGGTTTTTTAGTTTTTTGGTTTAGTGTGCTTTAAGAAGACTTATATAAGCATTTGGAAGTTTGAGTTTGCATTAAATAAAATTTTCACAAGAGCTTGAGGAGCATCATCTATTGGTGTTTGGCATCCAACTATTCTCCTTCTACCTCTTGATCTATGAGAAGTTTTCTAACTCTTTTTCTCTAGCCAATTTTATTATTTGGTTCATATTCTTATTATTGCTAAGTTTTGCTATTTTTAGTTAGATTTGATTTATCTCATTGTTACACACACCCACTTTTTGAGCTTATTTGTATACATTTCATAATATATTTTGGGTTGCCGTGAGAGTTGTAACAATTTGAGTTGAAGCTTTCATGTGTTCTCATCCATAGTAGAGAAACCAACATTTATTGTCATTGAGCCTTATTCTGCTTGAGATTCACTTTTGTAATACACTTTTGTACATCGAGAGAAGTGTGGGCGAGAGTCTGGGGATCTCCCAAGAGGAAGTGGCCGTCGGTTTGACGAACCCTAGCGGAGAGGTTGCTAACCGACCCACTTGAGGGTCAGACACGTCTAGTTAAACACTTGTACGAGGGTGTAGAGTTGATTGCAAGAGTGGTGATTGTAAAGTTTTCGGTTAGCTAGAAAACCGAGCTGTGAGGTGTAAACGTTATTCGCGTGAACGTAGTAAAACCCGGGTTGCTGATGTGGATTTCCCCGAGAGTGGGGAGCGAGACGGTAGGACGGAAGGTTCAAACTCCGTGATCATATTGTGTGTTTGCATTATTTTATTTTGCACTATCACATTTGTAGTTTAATTATATTCACCTTTTGTGTTAGTTTATATATCCTGCACATAATTGCCTATATCTCTTTGTTAGGATATATCTTGTTGTTCATATTGCTTATCCTTAGTTCATATATTAGTTGTATTTCTACTTGCCCTTTAGGCATAACTTTTGTTAATTAATTTTTATTGGCCATAAAATCGGATTAGATTAGCATAAGACCCTAATCAACCCCCTCTTAGGGGTCTAACAGGTTAACACATCGGCGCGTCACAATGCATAAACGATTCCTAACTCTATCTCTATTTCTACTGCTTGGTTTCATTTTGTGATTTGTTGCTTGTGTCTCAATTTTTGATTGTACTGTTTAGCCTTCGAGACAAACTAATCACCCCCCTCTAGGGTCCAACAAATACAACTTAGACAAACCCGCATAAGCGCCCTCAAAAGGCACGAGCTCCACTTGTGGATCCCTAAGTGTCCACAGCTCCCCAAAATTAAATCTCTCTCTT
>NC_033797.1:68989789-68998471 GCF_001876935.1 Asparagus officinalis | reverse complement strand
GAAGAGAAGAAGAGAGAACGAGAGATTAAGATCGGTGAATGAAAGCCCCAACGCTGGGTATGCCTCTCAAACAATTGGACTCGGCCTCAACAACAGTCCTCCCTCACATCCACCTTGACCTCTCTGCAGTCCCTGATCACTCCTCCTCGAGCTCTTCTCGGTATCATCCCCCCCCCCCGCCCCCTCCCACTAAAAAAAAATAAAAAAAATAACGGAGCCCTAGATTTTGTTCCTTTTTATTTTCTCTCCTGAAATTATTTCAGAATCGTGCGTGCAAATTACCCCATAAGCTTTTGATAATTCTTGTAAGTTTGGGCGATTCTTGTCGCTAGCTTGTGATTTTTTTTTTTACCATTTCCCCATCGCTTCAATGAATTAGGAATCTTGTTAAAAGACTCGGTTGTTTTTATGATGCCTTTTGTAGAAATAGAGGTTCTTCTTTTATTGATCGCTTCAAAGTTTCTACAGGATAATGCGGATCTCGTAGGGTCCAGGTTGTTCCATGATGTGAACCTTTGGATATTAGGAAATTCTATATGATTGGCCTTAGAGATGGTAGAACGTTACGAATTCGATAGGCTTTCATTGAAATATATATATATTTTAATTTTTATTTTATTGAGCGCTTCTAGGATTCAGAAAATAATGTGAATTATTGAGGAAGGGGCCTGTGATGTGATGATAACATTTTAAATGTGGCTCGAGATCATCTTAGAAGGAGGCCTTCAACTAGGGAATTCATTAAAGTTTGTCTGTGGAATTCACACTTGCTTTATATGTCTTATGTTTTTCGAACGCTTAAATATTGGTTTTTATCGTTATTTAGTAATAGCTCATGGTTTTCCGCGGAGATGCTTTCCTTATGCCACGTGTCATGCCTTGGAGTTACTTCACACATCGCTACATAATTTCCATCACTATGTATAAGTTTCAAGTATATTCATCAATTATTCATGATTTCTGTGTTACATGTGATTTTGCAATGCCTTTTTTTTCCCTATAGCTTGTTTATTTGTGACCTATGAGCAACAACAAACCTTCTAGGTCTCAATAAATTGGGTAATTTTTGTTACTGTCTCAAAGAATAACCCATATTACTTGTTATGTTTACATTGTAGTTACTGCAACAAGCAAGCGTTCATTTGGTTACCATATATATTTTGTAATTTCTAAGAGTGTTTAGCATTCATCAGATTTTCTTCAACACTATGATTCTATGAAGTTCCGTGAAAAGTTTCTTTAAATTAATGATTTTGAGTCAGCATGTATATGCAACATTGTCTAGCATGAAAGATAGATTGTTAGCACATGAGATTGCAGTAGCTTTTGACTTGAGGAAGTCATGGCTACACATTGTTTTCTTTTCATAGATTTGATGGAAACACCACATTTGAGGGCCATTAGCTAGGGGTGAGCAAACGGTCGGTTTGGTTGGTTTTAGTCAATTTCAATTAAGCCACAGACCACAGTCGAAAATAACCAAGTTCTATAGTAAACCGAACCGAACGAAGTTACTTTAGTTCAATTCGGTCGGTTCTTTTGTTAAATATCAAACCACAAAGCAGCAGCAGGGTGACACGAAGGCTGAAAACATAAAGTGAATGCTCTCCCATTATCGCAAATTCATGAAGTAAATTGAAGGGAAAACAGTAAAGATGTGAATAAGTGAAGAATCACAAGAAAAGTGAAGCTGTGGTTGAGAAATGGAGGAATGGTAATGGATGTATTTGGGTAGTTTGAAGAAGCGTAGGAGGAGGATCAGGACGAAGGTGAGTGAACCCTCTCCTGTCTCTTTATCTTCACAAAAAATTAATTTATTTAAAGCTTGCATGAAGGCTTGGTTTTTTAGGAGGGGAGGTAAGGTAGAGTGAAGGGCAAAATTAAAAGTTCTCTTTGGTAGAGGGTTTTTAGAGGGGAAGGGAATGTGGGAATGTGAGGTAGCGTAGAGTGAGGAGAGAGACACAAAAATGAACTAGAAAGTGAAGAAAGAGAAAATCCCTTCAATTTGGAAAGACACAAGTAAGGTGAGAGAAAATGAAAAATGAACTAAAAGGTCATGTACCTCCCCTCACTCCCCTCCAACAGAACAAGAACCACAGAGGGTATATCCTTTCTTACACCTCATTTAGCCTTACCTTCCCTCTTTATACCTCCTATCAAACCAAGCCTAAGTTGGAATCAAGATTACATCACATAGTTGGACTGGTGGGCGTGCATTGCAAGTTAGAAAGTTAGAATGAAGAATTCACGTGGGTGGATTGGTGTGCCTACGGAGGGTGTTAACAAATCAGTCAGTTTCAATGAAAATCGATTTCAAAATATCTCACCCGTAGCGTACTGTGCCTAGTACACAGAGAAAACCGACCCAAATTGCTTTTAGTTGGGCGGTTCAGTCAGTTTTTTCAGTTCAAACCGTATTATTCTCAGCCTTACCATTAGCATGGCACGTAATCGTACTTTATGCATCATGACTCCTTGGCTGGACTGGACTTCTAATTTGCTTCCTTGATGCTTAGATTAGGTCAAGTAGTCAAATTAATGCCTTTAAAGGCTTTAATTTTCCGGTTATGTGTGAACATGAAAGTGGCAGCAGCTAGGCTCCGGAGAAGACTAAAATGAACTTTGGTTTTAGTAGCGGACAAATAGCACTTAGCCTCTCATGAGGTTCTTAGGGACGGCATATCGGTGATGGTGACCCTTGTCAGATGTCAGATCATTATATTTCTGCATTAAGTGCCAAAGATTAGACGTTAATATCATTGTAATACAGAGCATAGCTCTCTCAAAGACCGCTCCCATGCAAGCCTTGCGTGGTCGTAATCTTAGCCCTGAGTGGCTGTAATCTTTGAACGTGGTCGTCATCTTAGCCTCGCGTGGCTGTAATCTTTGAGCAAGTGAAATTTGCATTTATCACTAGCACAATGTATAACATTCCCAATTTAATGCATAAAGGTTACACCAACACTTAACTATTAACTAAAAATTACAAAGTTTATATTACTTAAGTACAACATGGGAAAAAGTGTGGGTTTAGTAACGTACCTTTATTATACTAGCATGATAAAATATCAATTTCTTTTCTAATTTTCTTACCGAATCACAACCAAATTTGGCAGTTACACAAAGTATAAGCTAGTCAGTTAAAAAAAACCTAGTCATTCAAGTATCTAATATTTAGGATTATTTATTGCTATGTAACTTTTAACATAACTCAAGCATGTGAACATAGTCAAAATCATCATCAGTTTGCTACACATGATTACATCATATAAATGGCTAAAAAAACCACCAGTTCCCTTTCGACACTAACACTACTCAATTCCCCTTTAGGTTTTTTAGCTGCCCTAGGCTTGTAGCCAATGGCAAAGTTACATATAACTTTGAGGAGGTGGAGCTTTGGCCCCCTAAAGTTTTTGACTTTCCAGTCGGTATAACTTACTTAGTGGAAGGTTTATTTAGAGAAAAAAAATGATTTGGTCAAAGTGAGTTAAGATATTTATCAAAGCAAACAAAAGGGCCAAGAAAGAGAGCTCTATTACTCCATACATCACTCTATTTCTCCATACATCACGGTGCAAACTGTAAAACAGAGTATTGTGATCGACAAAACTTTTGGTGAAAACAAATGAAAACATATTTTCTATATTCTATTATCTGGGTATTCTTTTAATTGATATATTTTTCGAAGCTCCATTGTAATTGAAGTATTCTAGGGTTATACGCTTACCTTCTATTTTTGTGTGGGCTTAAAATTTTGTTTCGATTGTTTTATATAATCTTTTTATTCAATAATTTTCTTGTTGACATTCAAATAATATTTTTATTTCACATAGTAGCGATTCTAGCGAATAAGAAAAAAACTTCAGACTATTGAATTTTGTTTTTTGTTTTTTTTTTGAAAAATAGGTGACAATCATTTAGAGCAAAATGTTGATTCTCCTAAATGTCATAGAACCCAACTCTGTGAAATAAATAAGAGGACACTTATGTAGCTTGGCTCCCCACAATATAAAATTTCTGGCTTTACATTGCCTGTAGCAGCAGCTTTCATTGAATTGCAGCTGATTCTAATTTATTTCCTCTAGATAGGAGGGATAATTTATATGGCAGTAAATAAATGGGAAAAGGTAGCAATCCTTATGGAAATTCCTTGTTCTTTTCAAATTCCTTGAAAACATAAATTAGATATGTGTGAATAAGCAATTGACGCATACCATATTTTGACTGTTTTGGAAGCTATTTATTGCAAAAAGCATCTTGCCAGACACTACTGGTTAATTTATTAATCTGTTCCCTTATCAAGTTGCAGAGAATAAATAACAAATATCAGGAACAAGATGTTGAAACTTTAAACTATAAAGGCAAGATTTTTTTTTTTTGGATATGAAGTAAAAGCATGGAGTTTGTGGACAAAGAAGCTAAAAAAAAGTGGAATAATGTTCTTGCAAAGAAATATCTGAAGAGATTCTCAGTCACAGAATCTGAAGGCCATTGGATTTGATACAAAGGCAGGAGATGGCTAAATGAGAGCGTCTAGTAGGTATATAAACTAAAGGAGTTACTTAAAAATAGGGAATCATGCGATATAAATGAAGTTGAAAAAATAGCCAATGTTTTAAAAACTGAATGCCTAGAACGCCTAGGCACCCGCTAGGTCTAGGTGGTACTTTGGACCTTTGGAGGGCCTGGGTAGTGTGGGCAGCTTATGCGCACTGCACTATTATTTCCTCTGCTGCAAACTCGACGTACTTAACCTCCTCTGAACTCCTCAACTAACTATGATCACCTCCATCTCGTCCGACTTTCAGATAACATCCTTCGCCGCCTAAACATCAAAAGAAGTCTGTCTAGGTGTCTAAGTACCAGGTCGACACCTACAGTGCCTAGCGTTTTCTATAACATTGGCATTTATAATCAATTATTGTAACCAAAAAAAAAGAAGGAAAAATGCCTAGGCTCTAGACTTCTGGTCTGGTGCTTAGGATGCTAGCTCTTTCTGTAATCTTGAAAATAGCAACCATGGATACTGAAACAAACAATTAAAAGTTATAATCTGTATCTTAGAATATAGGATTTTTAAGAGTAAGAGATATCTTTTCTTTTTGTTTCCTTGATCGGAAAAGCAGAACAATGGTTAGAATGAGAAATTTTTCTCCACTCTTCTGTCCTCATTTTTTGTTCATGATGCAATCCGTAGGTTTTATGAAATGAGCTGTGACCTGTTTATAAATTTTTTCTTTTAGTTTTTCTAGGCCTGACTTCTTATTTTCTAGAATTGGAGGCTCTCCATATAACTTTTATTGGTCTTAGCAGTGGCAATTGTTGCTAGTTTTTACGTTATATAATCAAATTCCAAGAGCTACCCTATTTGTAGAGGCTGGAGAGACTGTAGGAAGTTCTAAGGAAAGATTCTTTTGTGGATGATTTGGTTATTGTCTGTTAAAATTTAGCTTCTTTGTGTTTATATCAGATCTCTTTGATTATATGAAAAATGGTTGCAACAAATCTTTTCTTGATATAATTCATGCCATTTTGCAGCATATAATGCATGTCATAGGTAGTTTGTTCATGCTTCTTTTGCCTCTCTGAAAACTCATAACTCTAATAAATCCTCCTATCTGCCTTGAATGGGCGATGGGCAGAAAACTTTGAGTGCAGGAAAGTTGACAGAGAAGGTTCTGAAGTTGTTTATGGCTACAGGAAACGAGGAAATTCTCTGTTTTGTTCGATCACTTAATATCAAACAAATTATCTACCCCATCCTTCCTACCAGTAAGTGGATTCACATTCTTGAATTGTCTTAATTCACAAGCCTTCAGAATTTTTAAATCTTTTTCACAATTTGCAGGGTGCTCAGAGAAATTTTAGAACCTTCGCAACTTTCTGAATAAACCGGATATTCTTTTGTTGAGAGCCATTTAAGATCTCGTATAAAACAAAATGTCTTTCCAGATCAACGAAAATGAGGTTGACATCATTATTGGGGCTCTCAGGCCTGATCTGACTGCCTTCATGGAGGCATGGCGAGCATTCTTCTCCAAATTCCACCTCATAGTCATCAAAGACCCTGACATGAAAGAGGAACTCAAAATCCCTCAAGGCTTTGACCACAAAATCTATACCAAATCTGACATGGAAAAAATCATAGGCACTACATCAATTAATTTCTCGGGCCATTCTTGCCGTTACTTTGGGTATCTCGTCTCCTCCAAGAAATACATCATATCCATCGATGATAACTGTTTTCCAGCCCATGATCCTAACAACAATATCACTGATGCCGTGGCACAGCATCTCACCAATCTCCAAACTCCAGCAACACCATTTTTCTTCAACACTCTCTATGACCCCTATACCAAAGGTGCAGATTTTGTCCGTGGTTATCCCTTCAGTCTTCGAGTTGGGGTTGATTGTGCTTTATCTTGCGGCCTCTGGCTCAATATAGCCGACTATGACGCCCCTACTCAAATTGTGAAGCCGAGGGAGCGAAACACTCGGTATGTTGACGCTGTGCTCACTGTTCCACTTCAAACTATGATGCCAGCAAGTGGTATCAATCTTGGATTCAATAGGGAGCTTATAGGGCCCGCTTTGATTCCTGGATTTAGATTGGCTGGAGAGGGGAAGGTGAGATGGGAGACAATGGAGGATATTTGGTGTGGAATGTGTGCAAAGATTGTGTGTGATCATTTGAAGCTAGGAGTGAAGAGTGGGCTTCCTTATGTTCATAGGGGAATTGAAGGAGGGGATAATGCAATGGAGAGTTTGAAGAAAGAATGGGAGGGAGTGAAGCTTATGGAGGAGATAGTGCCCTTTTTTCAGTCGGTGAGATTGCCGAGGACTGCTGTTACCGCTGAGGATTGCGTCGTTGAGATGGCCAAAATGGTGAAGGAGAAGCTTGGGGTAGTGAATCCAGTGTTTGGGAGAGCTGCAGATGCTATGGAGGAATGGGTGAGGCTCTGGAAAGCTGTTGGGTCTCAGAAAATTTGAGATTTTCTTGTGATTCAGTATGATTCAGTATTGAGGTATTGCGAGTGTTCTCGTTCAAATAATGACCAGCTTTTGCTTTTGGTTGTAATGACCCTTAAATTTGATGCCCGCTCCATTTCCATATTTTCAGTTATAGAGTATGGACATGGATGTCTGGTTACTTCTTGATGTCCAGTATATGTTTGTCTTTATTACTGTTCAACAATCAAATGTGCGCGTGGATTTTCATTTTCAGTGTTATGTTTATTTGATATAAATTCAGCTGCCTAAAATCATCGGTAAGTTCTTGTGCCTGCAATGCAATCAGTAGACATGTTTTGAATTTGCTGGGTGGAACGTGATCAGTGGACATCTCTTGAATTTGCTCTAGATTCAACGACTCTAAACCAGTTTATAGTTGGACCGTTACCATCTGGTCTAACACTAACTGGTTTTATCGTCCTATTTCGGCCTAAGACTAGATTTTGTCAATCAAAAGCAAACCTAAAATTGAGTTATATTCAGAACTAACATAGTTTTATGAGTTTGCCAAACACACATGGAAGTGGTATTGCATTTTACAATCAAGCTCAGGTCTCTGTGCACACTACTTCTATCGATACGTTTATATTCTGTTGCAAATTTGAGCCTTTTTGATTAAATTGAACTGTTGATGCTGCTGCATATTTTTTTCATTATATTGTCCTTAACTTTCACTAGCTCTAGAGAAAGAAACGGAGAATGAAAATTGCTAAGACCCCTGTCCGATTCTTGCTTTCTTTTCTTCTTATTACTCATTCTAAACAAACTATATGAATCTATTTTCCTTTTCATTTTCTTTTTTTCCCCTTCATTTTCATTCAGACCAAATGGATCCTCAGAATTAAAAAAAAAAAATTATAAAAAAGTCAAAGGAGATTTGAGGAGGTGGATAGACCTCTTATAGATCTAGTGATGAGGGCGAATCTCCTAATTGCTAGTTTTTCTTCACTCATGACAGAGTTGAAAATTTTCCCGAGGGGCTTTCTCCGCACTCACGAAAATAGTACAGTGTATCTATATGCACAAATAAAACTATAACTGGCCTCCATTTGCAATTAACCCAATAGCTTTAAATAAATCAGTTACGTTTGTGTGACATGATTTTTTGTATTCCTTTCTTCTTGTGGTAGTTTAATGCAGAAACAGTATTTTATTCCAAATATTTTCTCTCTCTCTAGACACAAGTACATCTCCAATTAAAAGTGAACATTCACGAGGCCTAAAATATTCCCTCCTTATTTGGTAAAAAAATATCAAAAATAATTTAGATGCTGTACGGCTAAAAAGTATTTTTTTTCTGTCTGAACAACTTTTATGAAAGAAAAATCTTCGCATGGAGATAACATCTGCCGATGTTAAGTACTACGCTTTTGAATCGAGAGTGGCCAATTAGGAGCCCAATGATCATTTGTCGTCTCCACTCAGCCCGGGAGAATGCCCTCGTCCGTTTGCTCCAGAAGAAGGCCCAATAATGAACCGTTACTTGGCCCAATAATGGAGCTCTTTTTATTGTCCTTTACCTTTACTTTTCTCATCTTCATTTTTCCAATTTCCATTCTCAAAGTTCATGAACAAAGCTCTGGAAAAATCCCACTCGATACAATTTAGATCCTAGAAGGCACCTCCAAAACAGATTTATTCTATAGAAAATATCTTTGGCTGTCAATTTAT
>NC_033797.1:68976452-68989779 GCF_001876935.1 Asparagus officinalis | reverse complement strand
CCTCTAACGTCACGGTCTTCTCCTCATAAATCCTAGAGTCTCACTAGGAGCACACCATGAACCACACTCTCAACCACACCCCTAAACTCTCTATAGTGCTAGTGGGCCATGCATGATATTTTTTTAAAAATATCATGCATGACCCACTAGCACTATAGAGAGTGTTAGGGTGTGGTTGAGAGCGTGGCTCATGGTGTGCCTCTAGCATTATTTTAAATCCTAACAAACAAAATAACATCAACCTCATAAATGAATGGCCAAAATTAACACGAAAAATGATACAGGCACACCCTCAAACACACCACCAACCACACCCCCTCTCTATCTACAGTGCAGGGGGCCCCACATCAGATTTAAAAAAAAATCTAATGTGATGTCCCCTGCACTGCAGATAGAGAGGGGGTGTGGTTGATGGTGTACCTGAGGGTGTGCCTGTAGCGCCTCCCAATTGACCCTACATCTTAACCACAATCCCAAGACAAAGGCTTAAACTATATTACCTACTAACCTAACTCCAATCTTTGGCTCTGCTCTTCATGGCGCTTTCCAAATCCTTACCAAATAAAAAAAAAACCCGAAAAGTAAATCAAGACTTGATTCTTACATGAAACAGGTGCAAATTTCCGGGTTCTCTCATCCAAAATTAAACAAGAAAATTGACCGTCAAATTTCAAGAAACTGGACGAATATTGTATGACTGGTATCCGCTTGATTTGGAGGAAAAAAATCCTTTCACTTTCATAACGCGATGACGAGGTTTGCAAATGTGTGGGCCGGGGAAAAAAAACCATTGTGAACATGCGCATAAAAGGAGTGAATAAAGGCATGCAGATATATAAAACATAGGGAAACAAAGAATGAAAGCCAACTTTTCCTTTTACTCAGGTTAATCATGAGGATCCGAGCAGTGCAAAGACTTCTCAAAAAAGGGAGATTTATTAACGTAAATCTACACCAAAATTTCTTCTTCCTTTCGCTAGCACAGTCACTTTCATATGTCTCCATAGCTTCCATCCTTTTTGCAGGGCCCTAACAAATTAACAAATTAGCCTCTACAGTACTCCTAATCATTAGCAGTGAATTGACCTTCCAACCGCAACGGCGCAACCTTTGACATCGACGTGCATTTTGTCCCTCTTGGCTTTTTTGTCGTCTCCACCTTCAAACGTCGTGTAAAGTTTGGTAATGGTACTCCACGAGATTCTTAATTTGGGCCTATATAGCTTGAAAATACACCGTGACCCAATTCTTACTGTTGCTAACTCTGCAAGCATTGAGACAGCCATTTATACAACTCATCAATAATTGATATTAAGGAATCGAATATATTCTTCGTTAGCATGCCTATGTGGCAAACCAATTCATACATTATATAAGCATGCACATTCCCTCAGCGACAAAAATGATGAAAGAAATGAGAGATGCCTCACATTGTTTTGTGTACACATCTAGAAGTTGACTGCATGGGGGCATGCAAAATGGATGAATAGTACGTATGCGAAATATATATGTATCGTATCTGTATCCAGTAGGATATGCATATAGATTCAGAGATATAAGGGTGATGAATATCCGAATTTTATTTGAATACCTATATATATATATATAGTACGTATGCGAAATATATATGTATCGTATCTGTATCCAGTAGGATATGCATATAGATTCAGAGATATAAGGGTGATGAATATCCGAATTTTATTTGAATAGAAAGAAAGAGGCTCTTTGGAGTAGCATACTGCAAATAGAAAAATTAGTCATAAGAAGTCTAACTCAAGAATACAAGGTTCAAACCTGCGTTCGGGGTCTTGAACGCAGGGTCTCAACCTGCATCCGAAATTCTAAACGCAAGGTTCAGACCTGCGTTCGGGGTCTTGAACGCAGGGTCTCAACCTGCATCCAAAATTCTAAACACAAGGTTCAGACCTGCGTCCAAAATTTTTTAAACGCAGGGTCTGAACCTACGTTGAAATTTCAGGAACGATGGAGCTAGCCATACGTTTAATTGGTAAACACTGAGAATTATCTTTTGAGTTTAAAGATGGAATACGGATCGCCAATCAAGGGTCGAAAATGAGAGATCTGTCAAATCGACTTCCAATGGGTCAATCTTACCATTGGTTGAAGGAACTAGCGACGAAGGCGTGAGAACTTGATCATCCCCGGAGGCTCTAGCCGAAGAAGCACCCTGAGCTTCGGCGATCTTCGATTTGGACGCCATTTTCTTCTTAGGTCCCATGGCAATTGTGGCGAAGAAGACGAAGATGGGCGAAGTATTTAGGAACGGATCTTTTCCTCCGTTGAAGCGCTGGAGAAGATGAACAGGAGTTCTGTTAAGAAACTGAGTAAAAAAGGAGAAAAGTCGAATGACCTTTTGATTTGACCTCAGTGGTCTATTTATAAACAGCTGTAGCTGTCAAATCGAAACGAGATTTTAGGTAAAATCTCACCTGAAACGTGATTCTCGCGTTTTCAAATGAAGGGGAGGAGGGGTTTTTCAACTACCAAACGCACCCTCACGGTCAAACAGTCGAACGCATGATTTAGACATGCGTTCTGATGACTGCACTCACATAAATAACACCTTCAAAGGGGTTAATATTCCAAGCAATAATCAGACTGCTGAGATCATTCTACCCTAGACAAGCTGATCGAGAAGAGTCTTTCGAAGCTGTCCTCCTGACTAAGCTGGGGATGAAAGTCTGTTCATACAAGCTGAAGTCTAAGCCATTGTTGATGAATCAAACAAGAAGGAGGATGTCGACAAAATTTGCCTAAAACCCTGAGATGCTCTACTCAGTCTACGATGGAATACATTTAATCAGCAAAGTTTTGGGATCCAAAGTATTCCGAAAATTCGTCCCAGTCAACCGCGAACTTTCGAAAACTTTGGAGGGGGTTCTGTAGGCTGTCTAAAAATCACAACGGATAGCTAATTCTCCATCGAACACTGATGATGGAAGTTACAATCTGACGACTTCCAGAAGGCTACAATTCGAAGATTTTCACATGTCAAAGAGTTAAAGCAAAGATTACAAAACGACAGTCTTTAGCAATACTCTGACAGAAAGGATTACAAATCAACGATCTCTTCAAACCAAGACGTGGAAGTCCTCCCCGCGTACCATCATCAAGACACTACACCGATTCAATCACCTACGCCGCTTTAACAGCTACAAACACGAATGCAGCTTCTTATGTGAGATGATTGATCTTGATGGCTGCGACAACAACATGACTAATATTATATTGGCAACCATTAGAGGTGCTGATGAGCAGTGTAATGATATTCGACACACTCAGTGGAGATCATGACCTGCAGTTGATAGAGCGTTATTGAGATGCCTCAATTGTCACAAATGGCCTGAATAAGACCTTCTTTACTGGTCTTTGGTGTCATCCATATATAAAGACAGAGAAATCTAAATACTACAACAATCAACAGCTAGAACGCAGCTCCAATCGCTGCCAAGCACAGCTCGAACGCAGCTCCAATCGCTGCCAAGCACAGCTCAAACGCAGCTCCAATCGCTGCCAAGCACAGCTCAAACGCAGCTCCATCGCTGCCCAACGCAGCTCCATCGCTGCCCAACGCAGCCTATCAATCGCTGCCCAACGCAGCTTATCAACCGCTGCCAACGCAGCCCGTCAGTCGCTGCCAAACGCAGCTTAATCACCGCCAGAACGCAGGTCAAGGTTCTGACTCATTCAAACAACTTCGAAGCTGTTCTTCACCCACGATTTGAGGAGTGGCTTTAGTGGGTTGTTACACCCGACTAATGGGGTAACTAAACCCCCATTTAGGCGCGGATTATGGGGGCAGTTACACCCCTAATCCCCCTATAAATAGTAACAAACTCAACAGAGTTAAGGATCGGATTTTTGATAAGGGGGAGATCGGATTTTTGATAATCAGATCAAGAGAGATTTCTTTTCATTTCAGATCTTCCAGAATCAGAAAAAAAAGGAGGATTGACTCCTTACACAGTCTGGGAAATCAACAGACGGAGGAACTCTAAACCGTCGATATTTGGCTTATTAACCGAATTATTTTCGGTTCAAACAATTCTGTCATTAGAGTTTGTTACTTGTTCTGAATCACGAAACTCGTCAAGAGTTATCAACCAGACAAGACATTAGAGTTTGTTACTTGTTCTGAATCACGAAACTCGTCAAGAGTTATCAACCAGACAAGACAGTTGTTCTAGTGAGTATAGATATTCAGATCGTCAACGAGAAGCAAACTCGGCGCAAGCATTCGAGGGAGGCATCTCTTCGCTACCAAGAAGAACCCAGAATTAAACAAAGGAGAGAATCCCGATCATTCTCTTCTCTTTTGTAATCGGAAATCCAATTGTAATTGAGAGTTGAGAGAGTTGTAAACATTCTTTTTCTAAACAAGTTAGAAAGAATAAAAATCAAATACAGTTCTTTCATTATTTTCTTATTTGCAAATTTTCCACCAAACAAAAGATGGCGACTCCGCTGGGGATGAGCTTCTCTGACGAAGAGGTGGTGGCGCAATCCGATGTTTACCTCACTGGAACAACCGTAGAAACCTTGGTTGTAGAGTTTGACCAAGCCAAATACGAGGAGGCCCTCTCTTCCGGATCGCTTAGCCCTAAAGCTAGGCGAGATGCTTGCAAGAGCTCTAAAGAGGTCTTAACTGCTGTTGAGACGCCAAAGAAAGCCCTCTCCTTTGGCCAAAGCCTCAAGGTTGCTCTGCAAGCCGAAGATCCGACGCCTATGTCGACACAGCGTGTACTTGGTTGTAAAAGGCCTATGACAGAGAAAAGCACAATCAACGCCGATGACGCTGCTGCTAAGGATTTGTAACAAGCCAAGAAAAACGCCGCTCGACGACGAAGAAGGTCCATCCGACGAGCACACCTCCGAGAAAATCAATCCCAAGTCCAACGCAAGGATTGCGTTTCCGAAGATCTGCACAAGCATTGCGTTCATACTCCAGAACGCACACTTCGAGGTAATGAATCCAATTACAAACCTCGGGTGATTCAACTTAAACGCGATCCTCAGTGGTGCGTTGTCCAATCAAAGCACAGCCCTGTTAAGGGAAAACAAGCACCTCACGAGTGCGTCCAAACAAAACAAGACCCTAAGGGGTCTGTTCCGTCAACTAAACGCAGGCCAAGGCCAAGTGTTTATAAATCAAAACGCAACCCTCGCACCTCGATTCCCGAATGCGATAGGGTCCATCAAGTTCAACAAGAACCAATTCCGCCCATCCAAGGACAGGAGGTTTCATCCCCGATGAAGAATTGTCCTCGGGTCTCTGATTTGCGAGAGTTACTCTCCAGAGAAAAACCAATGCAACGAGCAGCTCATTCATGTCATTGTGAGCGGCTCATTTCAACAGTCCTCTCCGAATGTCGTTGTTGTAGGCCTGAGTCTCGCAGGTCTGTATTCGACAGACTATCTGACGTCGCAAGACCTACCAAACGACGACGTCAAAAGAAGAAAGTTTCTGAAGCTGAATACCCTCAGGTTACCATCAACATGACCAGTAGAGGAAAAGCCCCGTGTCCCAGTTCCGATGAATCAGAAAGAAGCCATTCCCCGACCGTTCGAGAAATTTGCGACGAGTTCGAAGGGGTATATCGACATACCCGGTCACGGACTGGAGCTATCCGCCCGGTTAATTACCAAAGGTTAGCCCAAGGGATTACGACAAGTGATGAACATTCGGCAATAGCTGAATCTCAATCTTCAAGCTCTGTTGGAGCACAAAAAGTTTCTGTTTACATGACGACGAATCCCGAGGACATAGCTAAAAGAGTGGATGAACATCATACCATGCTCCAGGCACAACAGGAGACACTTCTCCAATTGAAGGATATGTTCGTCCAATTTCTCGCTGAAAAAGGGCAAAAACCCGAGTCTTCCCGGAGGACTACGTCAAAAGGAAAGCAGAAGGTGCACGAACACTCAGATCGTGAGACTCACAACTTAGATTCTTCTTTGGGTAGATTTGGAAAGGCTTTTCTTGGCCAGATTCTTCGAAGATGACACAGAAGTCTCGGTCCCTACCCTCCTTGCCACAAAGCAAAAGAAGGGAGAATCTATTAAGGCTTACGTGGAGAGGTTCCGTAGCATGGCATTGCGATGCCTATCAGGTATGACTCAATCAACTCTAGTTGAGACTTGCAGGCACAACTTGCAGACTCAGCTTCTCGCTCAGATGGGACTAGCAGAATGTCGCTCCTGGAGACAACTAGTTTCGCAAGGAGAACAAGCTGAAGAGATTGTCGCTCGGGTTAAAGCTGAAGAAGAGCCACAACCCAAACCGCAGCAACAACGCAATCAGAACAATGCCCAGCGGTCTAAGGGAAAAGAGACTCTAGCAGCTGACTACACGCAAGTACCACCGCCCACTAAGCAAGGCAAGACGCCCAATCAACAAAGAGCACCCAAGCAGTATTCGTTCAAAGAAGAGCATGTAGACACTCTGTTCCAACTACTTCGGAAGAACAATAAATTGCAGCTCCCTGAAATCAGAAAACCAGATGAAGCAGGGAAGGTAGATGACCCCAATTACTGTCGCTATCACAGGTTCTTGGGACATCCTACTAGAAAATGCTATGTGTTCAAGGACATCTTGTAAAATTTGGTGAATGCTAATATACTTACTCTGAAGCCGGAGCAGAAGACTGTATCCACTAACCTGATTGCGGTCCAGTTCGGTGACTTTCCCCATGTAGCTGCAGCAGATGGGGTCATTCCCATCCATAAAGGGGAGATGCACCTGAAAAACACAGACTTACACAATCAGAAGGACAGGGGGTTGGTACCCCTCACAACCTCCCAAGGAGAAATCATGTGGGTCCATCCTGATCTAGTGGGTGACCAACAGTGGACAAATACCTCGTCTAAGAAGAAGAGGAGCAAGGCTAAGTCTTCCAACATGATTAGCCCCTCCGTTACTAAGAACGATGACCACCTCAAGACCCTTACAGATTCAGAAGAGGAGAGGATTGTCCTGGCAGCATATCCGGGGGATAACCCTGGTACTCGGTCTGGAAAGACTTACTTGAAAGACTACGGCCAGAATGTTCAAGAAATGTTCAATAAGTTGAGGAACAGCCCCAAGACGCTGGGGGTTCTGTCCCGAAAAAGCCGGCTGATAAAGGGAAACAAAAAGAACTCCGTTTCAACAGAAATCTCCACCCGGAACATGGGGAGTCCAGCACTCCCTTCCAATTCAATGTTATGGCACAGTTGGCCAACATACCGGCCAGAATCACTCTATACGAGCTCCTGAGGTTGTCCAAAACTACCAAAGAAGCCCTGATCGAAGCCTTAAAGAGCACCGAGAGCTTCATCACCCATGTCACTCCAATTCCTAAAACTTCTGAAGATCAGACTTGTCGGCAATGTCTACAAACTGCAAGAAGTTTACCCTGTATATCGTTTACTCAAGAAGATATGTAGGTTAAACATGAACACGACAGGCCTTTGTACTATACGGAGTATATCGGATCTTCCAAAATCAGTCGTGTCCAGGTTGACCCGGGCTCCGCACTCAGCATCATGCCCTATAGGGTCATGCAAGTCTTAGGAATTCCTATGCACAGATTGCACACTACCCAGACCACCATCTTCGGGTTCAATGCAAACAGCACTCGACCCCTAGGGAAGATCAAACTCAGATGCCAAATTGGAGACCTCAAGTCCGAGGTGACATGCTACATCATAGATGCGGACACTTCCTACAATCTATTGCTAGGACGACCATGGATACATACAAACCGCATTGTCCCGTCTACCCTACATCAGGTCATGAAATATGCTAATGATGAAGGGGAAGTTCGAACCCTGATTGCAGAAAAATACCCTTTCCGAGGAGTGGAGAACTTTCATACTGATTCCGTTTTCTACTCAGAATCACAAGAAGAAGAAGACGTTGATAGCGGTAATGAGGCAGATGTCGAACCAGATCCAGAAGGGAATTGTCCATGGGAGTTAAACTTTGATGTAATTGGGTCTGTCGAGAACAATAACAATGTACCAAGTGAGGGCGAGTGGTGCATTAATAAAGATTTTATTTTGGCGTACTTGTCTGATGAACCCATTAAAGTTGGACAAATAGTAAATGATCATGATGCAGGTACCCACTCATGGCACGCATTGTGCACAGAGGCATGTCTAACACTGCCAATCAAGTCATCCTTCGCTTCCGATGAAGAAGTGGAAGACGCACAAAAGGCTTTCTACAAAGTCCCGTCCAAAAGGAAAGGACAAAAGCCGATCCAGTTTGGTAGAGTCAAACCCGAACAACTTAAGCGAGGAAGTTCAGAGGAAGATGACGGAGTTCCTCAGTTTCATTATCACGAACCCAATTCCATCCAATTGATGAAACGAATGGGGTATAATTTTAATGAAAAACAGGGTCTGAACTTCGGGAAAGGCAGACGAACCCCAGTCCGAATGTCTCTAGCCCCTGAAGGAAAACCTCAGGATTATTACCACAAAACCAGAAGTGGTTTAGGTCGTCCAGAGATCATGGAATCAATTGAGTCAGAAGTTAAAAAGCTTATAGACTCGGGTTTTGTTAGGGAAGAACAACATCCTGACTGGGTGGCCAACATTGTTCCAGTTCCCAAGAAAAACGGTAAGGTCCGGATATGCATTGATTTTCGTGATCTTAATGCAGCTTGTCCAAAAGACGAATTTCCTCTTTCTATTACTGATGTCATGATCGACAACACTTGCGGATACGAAAGGATGTCTTTTATGGATGGATTCTCTGGGTATAATCAGATCAAGATGCACCCAGGCGACGAAAAGCATACTGCTTTTAGAACACCATTGGGGGTGTATTGCTACACAGTGATGCCCTTCGGCCTGAAGAATGCAGGTGCAACTTATCAACGTGCAATGAACGCGATCTTTCACGAACACCTCCGAAAGAAGATCGAGTGCTACGTTGATGACATAGCAGTAAAGAGTCAATGTAAAGACGATCATCTTGCAGATCTGAAGACAATGTTCGAAATCATGCGAGCACATCAGCTGAAGATGAACCCGACAAAATCATTCCTCGGAGTATCAAGCGGAAAATTCCTGGGATTTATTGTTACCTCCAAGGGAATTTCTCTTGATCCAGAGAAAGTGCGTGCCATCCAAGACATGCCACCTCCAAGGAATCTCAAAGAGCTCAGAGGTTTGCAAGGCAGACTGGCCTACATTCGAAGATTTATATCAAATCTTTCAGGGCGTTGCCAACCTTTCTCTAAGCTTATGAAGAAAGAAATATCCTTTGTCTGGGATGGAGAATGCCAAAAAGCATTCGAGGAGATTTAGAAGTATCTTACTCAACCGCCGGTTCTTGTAGCCCCAATATCAGGAAAGCCATTCCTGTTGTACGTAAGGGCCATGGAACATTCTCTCGGAGCTTTGTTAGCCCAGAACAACGATCAAGGTCAAGAGCAAGCCATCTATTACCTGAGCAGGACTATGATGGGAGCCGAACACCGGTACAATCCAGTCGAAAAAGAATGTCTCGCCTTGGTATTCGCAGTTCAAAAGATGAGACATTACCTAGTTGGGCAGACAATTCATGTCATTTCTAAGGTGAATCCCTTAAGAGTTCTGATGACCAAACCATCATCTCTAAATTGCCGGCTTGCAAAATGGGCCATCCTCCTGTCACAATATGATATGCAATTCATGCCGCAAAAGGCAGTCAAGGGTCAAGCATTGGCAGACTTCTTAGCCGACCATCCTGTGTCGGGAACATCTAAGTTGTATGAGGAATTGCCTGATGAAGTTGCTAAAACTTGCGTTACTCAAGAAACCGCGCAGGTGTGGAAGTTGTTCTTCGACGGGGCATCCAGAGCGAATCCTCATGGAGCAATCACTGCAGGGGTGGGGGTGGTACTCGTCTCCCCGAATGGTCACATAATACCAAGAGGATTTTCCCTAATCAAACCCTGCACCAACAATGTAGCTGAATATAATGCCCTATTGTTAGGAATGCAATTTGCGGAAGAACTTAATGTTCAGCGCCTTGAAGCTTACGGTGACTCCCAGCTCATCGTTAATCAAATCCGGGGAGAATACGAAGTACGCCATGAAGATTTGATCCCGTACTACTTCGCAGTGCTAGAGCAAGCTAAGAAGTTCGAGGGTTTCTTTATTGAGTACATCCCGCGAGCTCAGAATGCTTATGCAGATGCATTAGCCTCTTTGGCAACCTCATTAGCATTACCCCCAGGGGCTGAGACTACTATCTCAGTCGCAGGACGCGAGCTATACTGTTGCAAGATTCCTACAGAGGAAAGCTCAGATGAGACATCAATAGGAGAAGTCTGCACAACCTCGATGGAATTAGAAGCTAGAGATTGGCGATTCCCGTACATCGATTATGCTATATACGGAATTTTGCCCGATGACCCCAAGGAAGCGGCCACTATCAAACGGAAGGCCCTCCAATTCTATTACGATACAGTTTCTCAAACCCTGTATCGTAGATCACATGATGGAATTTTGCTTTGATGTCTCTCCCGGAAGGAGGCAAAAGAAGCTCTTAAGGAAGCTCATGACGGAATGTGCGGAGCTCATCAGCCTGGAGCTAAGTTAGGCGATCGTCTTCGACGAATTGGTTATTATTGGCCGAAGATGTTCGCAGATGCGGTGGACTACACCAGACATTGCCACGAATGCTAAATTCATGGCGATTTTATCCATCAAGCACCAGGTAATCTACATCCTACATCTGCAACTTGGCCATTTGAAATGTGGGGCATGGATATTGTGGGACCAATCTCTCCTCCAACTTCTAAAGGGCACCGGTTCATTTTGGCTGTAACCGATTATTTTTCTAAGTGGGCAGAGGCAATCCCGCTAAAAGAAGTCAAGACAAAGAACGTGATCAAGTTCATTAAACATCATGTCGTATATCGCTTTGGAGTCCCGAGACGAATAGTTCACGACAACGGGACACAATTCATTAGCTTTGGATTTCAGAGATTCTGTGATAAATTTCGCATCCAAAGTGTCGCATCCACGGCGTATTATCCGCCGGCAAATGGTCTCGCAGAGGCTTTTAACAAAACTATCGTGAAGCTCCTCAAAAAGTTCGTTTCTAAGAGCCGACGAGATTGGGACGAAAGACTCGGTGAATGTTTGTGGGCCTACCGCACAACAGTAAGGACCCCTACAAGAGCCACACCATTTTCTTTGGTATATGGCTGCGAGGCCATACTACCATTAGAAATTCAAATTCCTTCTTTAAGAGTCGCCATCGCAACCGGACTAACAGAAGAAGAGAAACACGAGCGACGTTTGCAAGAACTGGAAGCTTTAGATGACAAACGACTTCAGGCTCAACAACAGATTGAATTATATCAAGCCCGCATCTCTAAAGCCTACAACAAAAAGGTCAGAAAGCGGATTTTTAAGAAAGGCGATTTAGTTCTGGCTAATCGACGACCCATGGTAATGACTCATAAAACCAAAGGGAAGTTCAATCCCAAATGGGAAGGACCCTTTGTTGTTGAGACAGTCTATTCCAACGGAGCTTATCGTCTCATCAACAAGAAAGGCGACAGACTTATGATGCCAATTAATGGAAAATTTCTCAAGCAATACTACCCGTAAGCTACAAGCTTCTTGAGCTTAACTGGGGGTTGCTCATCAAATGTCTGTCCGAACAAATAAGTTCTTCTACTTTGTATGTCGTCAAGTTAACACTACACCTCTGACGATTTAAAGTTCATTTTAATAAAAGAATTTTTCAAAGTCTTTCAGATAGCCTTGACTGCGTTCAGCTCTCCTGAACGCAAGTCCTATGGCTACATTCAAAACATGTCTACAGCTGCGTTCAAGTCCTACAGCTACAGAATCTGACACTGCGTTCGTACCAATGAACGCACAACATGATCGTTCCAACTTTCAGAAGGTACTCTACAAACTAGAAGAAATCTAAAAGATCAGACTTATGACTATCATCCAAGTCTTGAAGTCGAGGTCAAACCTGTTTGACAAAGCCAGATGTCCCCAACGGGCCTGCGTTCAAACCATTCAGACACAAGAGAATAACTTTACAGAAGTTTTCATACCACAAGAAAAACCATATCATTTCAAGAGATGTCCACAATTCATCACAGGCAAAAGTCATAATTGTCATGAGAGTATCAAAAAGTTATTACAGACTAAAAAGTTATCGAATATAAAAAGGTGGTTCCCGAAGAGAAAAGGACGCGAGATGGGCCCTAGCCTGAGCTATACGTGCAGCATTTTTAGCTCGGACCTCTGTGGCAGCCTTCGCTCTCAGTTCTTCGGCGGTGAGAGCAGCAGTGCCAGCTTCTGATCGCAAAGCCTGAAGAGTCTTTTCTATCTCAGGCTCCAAGTCAGTGCTCTGCAGCTCTTCTATGAGTTCCACTGAACGTCTGAACGAGTGAACCTTCCTGACACAGTGATCAGCCCAACTGCGATTGAGGCGTTCTAGCAAGGCCATCACATCAAAGAACGAATCCAGAAAATCTGAAAATGGAGCCCATCCTTGCTCCGCGATGAAGTGTGCCTGCTTCACCATGTTCTCTAGGAGATTGGTGAGGAAAGTTACACTCTCAAGGTCTGGGGTGTACATTTTACCACGAGGAACCATTGCAAGCGGTGTAATTAGAGGGGCGTTCTCTGGGAGAACTCCTTCTTCTTCATCATCAGATACAACAATGGGCTCAGCAGCAGAAGCCCCACCTGGCATATGAGCCAAAGCAAAGTTAATAAAATAGATGGAGGCAAACGCAGTAAATCTAAACATGCGTCAGGATCAGCCTGAACGCAAGGAAGTTAAACCTGCGTTCAAAAGCTATGAACGCAGGACTTCTGCCTGAGTTCCAGATTAAGAGATTAATCCCTTCATCTTATCAATAAACACGGAAGCCTTCTTCCACATTCAAGATCAAAGAACACATGAACAGTTGTTCGTATCTAAGACAAACAATTGTTCTCCAGGTGTTCAACTTCAAGAGTTTGATTCTTCATCGTTACAATGGATACAAGAAATTCCTTCAGGATCCAAAGTCAAGAAGATGAACGGTTTTCATCAAGAAGAATGCAAACTCTGTGCATATTCAAGGTTGAAAAGACGAATTTTATTCGTCATCATCAACCAGAACTCGTCTATGGAATGTCAAGAAAACACATTGACGAAGAATACTTAAAACAAAGAAGACAGTGATACTCACTTTGATGTCCAGGCGTCGGAGGCATCGACGACGGTCCGGAGGCGGACCCAGAAGCACCCTTCGACGGTGGAAGAATGTCCGCCATCTGTTCGTGAGATCTCTTGGGAGCCATGGCC
>NC_033797.1:68973592-68975452 GCF_001876935.1 Asparagus officinalis | reverse complement strand
ATATATATATATGCTAGATTAATTTGAGTTTAATTTTGTTTTACTCATTGTTTACACACATAACCACTTGAGTTTTAGTATTTCACATCATGTATAATTGGGTTGTGAGAGTGATTCATTGAGAGAGATATAAATTTTGTTCTCATCTGTTTAGAGAACAAATTCCGTTATTCGAACTTATTGTTAAACATGTTGTAATATACAAGGACACTTAGATGAGTGGTTGGGAGAGATCGGGGTTAATTCCAAGAGGAGTGGGTTGGTTGTAAAACCTAGGGAGAGGTTGTAAATCCAAACACTTGAGGAAGTTAATACGGGTAGTTCAACACTTAAAGAAGTGTAGCTTGTGTGATTGATATTTTGTGAGTTGTAAAAGTTATCGGGGAACTTGAAAACCGTTATTGTGTAGTATTTGAGATTTAGTGGAGATCTCCTAGAGGCGAGGAGCGGAGACGTAGGTCGAGGGTTGACCGAACTCCGTGATCATATCGTGTGTTTGCGATTGTTATTTGCGCACTATTTCTTTTTATATCTTGTGCTTGTTGTTTACATCGTCTATTATCTTTTGCTTATCCTTGCATATTTTATTTTATATCATATTGTTGGATAATTGCTTTATAAGTTTTAATTTGGCATCGTAATCGGATTAGATTAGTAATTACCCTATTCACCCAACTTCTAGGGTACTTTCATGGTGATGGGGGAGAGTCTTAGAGATTTCTCCCCTAGTGTGGTCCCCAGGGTGACCAGGGCCAAGACTCTCGCCGGTGACTTTAGGATGAGGGAGGAGACGTCGGTGAGGTTCCTTAGGGTGAGTCGACTGATGAGGCGGTGAGGTCGCATACTCGACCTGATCTCTCAACTGTTTGGCAACAGCATGAGGAGTCCAATGCAGGACTACTTGCTGTACTCTAGAAGGATGGTGAGTCTCCAATCGCTGGTATTTAAGGGGGGGGAGGGGGGTTAGCGGAAGTAGCTTGCTGCGGCTGTGAAAGCCGGCTGAGGAGCTCGCTGGTGAAGGTAGCTAGTTGCTGTTGGTGGGATTGAGAGATCTGATGAGATGTTTCTTCAAGCTGAGCTTGAGTAATGTAGCTCTGGTGTGGTCCTTCAGGGTGAGACTAGTCAGCCCTATACTCAGAACCAGACATACTTGCTCGAAAAAGAAAGAAGCTCTACGGTGGGCGCCAAACTGTTGATGATGACTAATCAAACAGTAAAATATATGGTTGGGGTGAGGTTGATTAGGGGGCTGCTCACTTCTCCGAATATCTGGTTTTGAGTTGAGTAGCTTTAGCCTGCACAAGTAGCAACTCGTGAGAGGACGGAGACTGGTTTCTCCGTGGTTCCTCCGACGATCAAGTCAGTTGATAAACTTGAGTGGGAAAATGAAGAACTCTGTGAGTTCTTCAGTGTAGTGCGGTATAATTATCAGATATAGCTTGGAAAAATCCCTCCAAAAATTGTTCTTCATGTTGAGAATAGTTCATCTATTTATAGTGGTGCTGAAAGGGTAGAACGGTCACTTCGGCCGAGCAAAGGATGGCGACAAATAAGTATGGCTTGGCAGCTATGTCAGCACCTACTTTACAGGTGTCGGTCGGCGAGTGGAGGAGAGATCACCTCAACATTTAATGTGAATTGATTAGGGGCATGGTGGTGCCGACGTGGTCCGATGTGTCATGAAGACTTTCGGGGCTAGAGGTATGATGGTGCATGCTAAGCATTAAATGTGACGTCGTCGTGCTGTCTGCGGGAGAGGCTCGAGGTTGCAGTCATCCTTTGGCTTTGCTGAGAAGTAACGTATTTCGAGTCGACCACACAAGGCGTCGAATAACTGGTCGAGTGGACTCGTGGCTAGTC
>NC_033797.1:68843738-68973582 GCF_001876935.1 Asparagus officinalis | reverse complement strand
TCGAGTGGCCTCGTGGCGAGTCGTCTTCGACAAGAGGACCGACGAGTACCGCCCTTCGAGTCAGCCTAAGGAGATGTCGAACCGACGGATCGGCTAAGTTAGGATCCTTGGTTGCCCTGATCGTTAATTTGGTTTGAGCGGTGCATGTAGAGGGACAATTGTCCGTTGTTAGCAAAGGGTCGTACTTTGGTGACTGAAAACACCATAACACTAATAAATATTTAGATTTATGGGATGGATTTGAAAATATGATTGATTTGGGAGAATGCAGTAAGATTAGCTAAAATATCATAAAATCTCTCTAACTATGAACGATAGATAACTCCCCTTAACTTTCAGAATATCAGAAGCCCCTCTGAGCTTATGGGTTATTAGAAACTCCTATTTAGCTCTTAAATATTTTATAAACAACCCTTCTAATAGATTAACGGTAACTTTTCATATAGATTAACTTATATGAGAGGATATCTTTTTAAGTGAAAATTACCGTTCACACTTCTAGAGGAGTACCTGTTGTTTAGCCAAAATTGAGTTTGTCTGATAATTGTCTTAAGTTAAGGGGGTTTTCTGATATTTAGACTAACAAAGGCCCCAAAAAGACGAGCATCCTAAAGTGAAGTATTCGACGCAAAACAAACGGCTCCAAGAAGCTCCCAAAAAGGTAAAAGAGAATGAGAACGAAAAAGCCCAGGGGGACCGCTCAACGGTCGGCAATCGCGTCCCCGGCTTTTACGGTCCCCACACGAGCTCATAATCCAAAACCACATTTACTGACATGTGGGCCCCAGCATCTGTAACCTCCCAAGAAGGACCCACTTGCTGCTTCTTAATTCTTCCTCTTCAACGTTTCTCTTCTTAAACCTCACGAGCTCAGTCTCAGCTAGCTCTCACGCTTTAATTCACAGTTTCGCTCCTCTGAGAACCCCCCCAAAAAAAAAAGAAATGTCTCTCTCCCCTCTCCTCTTACTCTCTCTCCTCAGCTCCTCTCTCTCCTCCGCCGCCAACTTCCACTCCTCGCGTCACTTCGGCCAGCTCGGCAACGACCTCCCCTCCGCCGCGTCTCCGTGACCGCCTCCCACCTCGGCGCCTCTCCGTCAAAGATCTACGACGCCACCCCTCCATCGCTCGCGCCCTCTCCGGCACCCGCGTCGCCGTCTCCATCATGGTCCCCAACGACCGAATCCCCTCCCTCGCCTCCAACGAATCTGCCGCCGACGCGTGGATCTCCACCTTCCTCCTCCCCTTCTACCCCAAGACCCGCGTCCGCTTCCTCCTCGTCGGCAACGAGGTCCTCTCCGACCGCACCAATAAGGGCGCCTGGTTCGATCTCGTTCCCGCCATGATCAACATCTACAAATCCCTCAAAAAGCACAAGATCGATGACATCAAAGTGGGGACCTCCATGGCCATGGACACCCTCAGTGCTACGACTCCCCCCTCTTCAGGCGAATTCAGACCCGATATCGCCGAGCCCGTTATGAAACCCATGCTGAAGTTCCTCAACGATACCGGATCCTATTTCTTCCTTGATGCGTACACCTACTTCCCTTGGTCTTATAACCACACCAAAATCAGTCTCGATTACGCCCTCTTCGAGGCCAACTCCTCCCTTTACTACACCGATCCACTCTCCAAATTGACCTACACGAATCTGTTCGACGAGATGCTGGATTCCGTTATTTTCGCCATGAAACGGGTCGGGTACGGATCCATAAGGCTCTGCGTCGCCGAGACCGGCTGGCCAAACGCTGGAGACATTGACGAGATAGGGGCCAACATTCACAATGCGGCCATTTACAACCGCAACCTCGCCAAGCGGTTCCGGATGCGTCCCGGTACTCCGCTCCGACCCGGTTCGTACATGCCCATCTTCGTGTTCGCGTTGTACAACGAGAATATAAAGCCTGGGCCGGGAACGGAGCGGCACTGGGGGGTTCTGTACCCGAACGGGACTCGGGTTTACGACGTGGACTTAACGGGGGAGCGAACGGAGTTCGCTCCGTTGCCGCTACCCACGAATAACGAGCCGTACAAGGGGAAAATATGGTGCGTTCTGAGGGCTGATGCGAAGAATGAGACGGCGGTGGGAGCGGCGTTAAGTTATGCCTGCGGACAGGGGAACGGCACCTGCGACGCCATACAGAAGGGGAGGGAGTGCTACGAGCCGAATAATTTGTTCGCCCATGCGAACTATGCGATCAATTCGTACTGGCTCAAGTTTAGGGACCCTCAGAACTGGGCGGCTACTTGTTATTTCGGTGGTCTCGCGGAGCAGGCTACCGTGGATCCGAGTAAGCCAAAACGTCTTTCCTCTTTGAGTTTTTTCAAATAAGCCCTTTAGCACTGTTATATTTTCGCTAACAATAGTTCTGTTGGTTATTTGTGGATGCAGGTTATGGTTCGTGCAAGTACCCGAGCCTCAACGGTTGAAAGGATTATCGCCGGCGTTTTCTTAGAGCAGTGTTATTCGTCGCATTAGTTTTTTTTTTCCTCCTCCTTCTAGTTAAGTGATTGTTGTCGTAGTGTTTTTAAATTATTTGATCTTTGTTCTGAATGGGTTTGGCGTTATTATTGTAAGATCATTAACATTTTTTGAATGATAACATCCATTATGATAACCTAGTGAGTCACAATTATGTTTCTCATTGCTAATACACTAAATTCCAATTAATCATCCATATTCAATCCCTTTTTATAATGATACGTCCATTTGACCTCTATTTGAAATAGCATGACTTGAATACAAAGTAACAAAGCAGAATCAGAATCCTTTGTCATTATAGATAATTTTCGGCTATACAAACAAGTGTTTTGCCCGTGCTCGTATAAGTGGGTGTGATTACTTTTGTTTGTAAGCAAATAAAAAATCGCTTGAATTTGAAAATCAAAATTATATAACTAGAGTTGGAGTTTTTTCATCATATAGCTTGAAATTCAAAAGGAAATTTAGAATAAATGCGATTATTTCAAAACTTGAAATTCAAAATAAAATAACTTTTATTTCAAATAAAAGCACTTCCAAAATAAACTCAAACGAATAATTATTTTTGAACCCAAAAAATGGGACCTCTTCCTGTTTGCGTCGGAAATCAATTTCATTGTAGAATCCATTACAACGTTTATCGTTTACACAGATTCAAAAGAGTTAATCTTTTTATAAGATTTCTCGTTACAATGAAAACAAAAAGTGATCTCCTAGAAACAAACACAGAGATCGTTTATCGGTCGCTGCTTGCGTGGGATCTTTGTCTATGTCGGGGATGAGGTGCATGGTACCAGGTACACAATGCATCCAGGCACCACTAAAATGTACAATGACCTAAAGAGACACTTTTGATGGAGCGGCATGCGTAGGGATATTGCGGAATATGTGACTGAGTGCTTTACCTGCCAGCAAGTGAAGCTAGAACATCAGAGACCCGTAGGAACCCTACACCCTTTACCCATTTTAGAGTGGAAGTGGGCAGATATTTCCATGAATTTTATTGTAGGACTGTCGAGGTCGAAGAAGGGGAAAGCTTCTGTTTGGGTGATAGTTGATCGATTGACGAAGTCAGCACATTTCATACTAGTGAAGACGACATACACGGCGAAGACTTATGCGAGGATATTCATCCAGGTGATCATGAGACTACATGGAGTTTCAGAGACTATTGTATCAGATTAAGGCTCGGTTTTCACTTCACATTTCTGGAGGAGCTTTCAGAACTCGTTCGGAAGCCAATTATCATATTCTAGTGTGTTCCACCAGCAAACAGATGGGCATACAGAAAGAGTTAACTAAGTATTGGAAGACATGTTGTGGACATGTATTATTGATTTTTAGAGTAGTTAGGAGGAACACATTCCATTGATTGAGTTAACTTATAACAACAGTTATCAAGCGACCATAGGTATGGCACCGTATGAGGCGTTATACGGGAGGCCTTGTAGATCACCTATTAGTTGGGCAGAACCAGAGCATAGCTTATTGCTTGGACCGGAGCTTGTGAGACAGACTACAGAGAATGTAGCACTAATTCGGGAAAACATTCTTGCAGCGCAGAGTTGGCAGAAGAGCTACGCAGATCAGAGGTGGTGACCGCTAGAGTTCTAGGTTGGAGACTATGTTTTATTGAAAGTATCACCGATGAAGGGGGTTCAGCGATTTGGAAGACGGGGAAAGCTTGCCCTGAGGTATATTGGCCCATTCAGGATTGTTGAGCGCATTAGATATTCCAGCATCGATGTCGAGTATACACGACATTTTCTATGTTTCGATGCTCAAGAAGTATTTACGTGACGAGGAGCAACAACAAGTATTAGATGCACCGAAGATTGAGCTTCATGATGATTTGACCACCATTGAGATCCCAGTTTGCATTCTTGCCAAGGAGGACAAAAGACTTAGAAACAAAGTGATACCTTTAGTTAAAGTTCAATGGAACCGAGAAAGGGGCTGAGGAAGCTTCTTGGGAGCACGAAGAGGATATGCGTTATGACTATTCGCACATGTTTAAGACAGTAAAGTGATTGCTTATTGCTTGTGTTTATGATTATTTTCCATAGTCATATTTATACTTAACGCTGGAATGGGGTTATTAACACTTAGCTCCTAATCATTCGGAACACATAGTATATATATGGGGGGTTCCTTGTTTGGATTTTTTACCTGACATACTGGTTCTATTTAGAAGTGAGAGTAATTGTATTCTAGATTGTTAAGTGTAAATATCGCTTATGTTTCATATCTAGGGATTAATGGTACGAGATGTGTACGGAAGGGTTTCCTTGTCTAGATTATCCCATCATCATGCTTTTCTCATATTATTAATCTTTAAGATACGATTGCGGAATTTCGAGGATAGTATTCTTTTAGGGGGGTGAATGTAAAACCCCATGAGTTTTGGAAAATAATGTGAATTATATTGATAAATAAGTTCTAATTATGATGAATATCATTTATGGATGAATGATTATGCTAACAATTGATTTGAGATCAATTAAGAGTATATATGAGAGTATACAAAGGTTAAACATGTACAAAGAAGAAATCTGGAAAATAACCAGCTAAGGGAATATATGCATTACACATCGATACAGTTCGAATATAAAAACTCAAAAAAGAAAATTATAGGTATCTTTAATAGATTTCCAACGCATCTTAAATCACCTCATTCCGAGGTTGGACGTGAAAGTTAGAACCAAAATACCAAAGACTATTTTTCCTGTCTGACTAGGTTTCTTGTTTCGGGTCTGGGCTGTTCTGATTCGAGTTTGTAGTTATATATATACATGTTTACACATAAAAAAAAATATTTTTTCATCAGTATTCCAAATCCTAGCCTTCCTCTCTCTCAAACCATAATCATAATTTGTGAGATTTGGGAGAGTTCTTAAGGCGTTTGTCGAGAGGAAGGCGAGATTTTGCAACTTTGGTGAAAAGGGATCTTGCACGCACGTGTTCAGGAGTTTAACACGACGTTTGAGGCAAGATCATCTTCCTCCAAACCTCTCCATGTAGTAAATTCAAGATTTAATATGTTTAATTGATAAATCTCATGTTTAAGTTTAACCTGATGTTTTAAAATCTTAGTATGATGTTAATTTTTAAACCAATATAAAAATCTGTAGTTTTAGTTGTTGTTTATATTAGTTTGATGATTATGATTATTAGGATTGTATTTAATTTTGTTTTTAACTTGTTAATCATGCTTTCATGTTAAACCCTAGTTTAATAATTATTTGAATTTTCTTGCTAATTAAAGATGTCTAAACCTCATGTTGATGATACCTAAGTGATGTGAGCATGTTTAAACGAATTTATCTCTGTTCAATGTTTAGAATTTATCATGTTTACTTAACCATATTTATAAATTAGGTTATTTGAGAAATTTTGATTAATTAGGAAGTTAAACCCTAATTAGTTTAATTCAAGGATTTATATCATGATGAATTAATTCCTGTTAAGTAATTATGAAAGATTTAATCTTGTTATATGCCTCATGTTGATAAAAATAAGTTTTTAAATAAAGTTACAAAATACAAAACATCAGAAAACCTGAACTTGTGTTTTCCTCTCTGGTCAGTCGACGATCGACCAAGACTAGCCGGTCGACAGGTGAGGCCCTGAGCGTGCACATTATGTGCACGGTTGCTTTTGGTCGACCGACGCCCTAAGGGCGGTCGACCGACATATGTTCTCTTTATTTTTGAGTGGTTGTTTTTGCATCGTTTAACCGTGAGTGCGGGGTTTGAGCCGCACGATGACACACGTACAATCATAAGCATACATGAATAGTGTTGTAGCACACACATATATCCTGGAGAGAATTATTACAGGTATTGTTTTCAACCACACTTGAGATATGAGTTATTTAAACATTATATACATGTATGGATATCGTTGATGAGCACCACTCAGTACTACTTGGGATAGTACGTCGATATACCATAGTACATGTCATTGAGTTGGGTTTTAGGATGCTTGATCTAGTATCCATCCCGCACGTAGATGCGATAAGGCTTGTGAGCCGTATACCTAGGATGAATCGATTTGGTAGTCCGTCCCGCACGTTGATGCGATAAGACTAATGAGCTGTGTACGCTATTAGCATGCCGATTTGGTAGTCCGTCCCGCATGATAATATGATGAATTATAAACTTTATAAGGATTTGCATTGTGATAATTATTTGATAGCCTGAGTCTTGGTGGACGCAATTATGAACATGACTCATCGTTGAGTTATATATGACCGAGGTATTTTACTCTTATGGGTACGCGGGATTATATATTGTTGTTTATATTATCTTCTAAGGGATAGTGGAAGATATTTTTAGTCTGATATTGTGATGATTTTACTTCCTTGTATTTCTTTCCTTTATTCCTAGTTTGGAATTAATAATTAACGATTCACAATTTGATACATATGGTATATACATGAGGGTTTCCTTATTTGGATTATTTCACTCGACATACTAGTTTCGTGTTATGAGTTTCTAATTATTAATTCTATTTAGATTGTTTATTCTTAGTTCGGTATTGATATTTAGTTATCTACAATTTGAGATATATGGTATATACATGAGAGTTTTCTTGTCTGGATTATTTCGCTCGACGTACTATGTCTCGTGTTGTAGGGTTCTAAATATTAATTCTTTTTAGATACAGGGTAAATGATCTAGGTAGACTATACTTAATAAATAGAGCCTCCATCATATCTAGTAGCCCTTCCTATATGGGCGGATGGAGATGATATTGCTATAGCGCTCTAACGTTCTTATTGTTTCTCTTTTTATTTTACAATTCCTTTCAGGCAGCAGCTCAGAGTTCCAGAGAGCCGCAGGATGATGAACTTCCAGCATAGTCATCGTCACATGTTTTTAGTAGATGAGACTCTACGATAGTTGATATTTTTTTGGACATTTAGAGTTTTGTATTTCATCTTGTAAAGGCTGTGTGCCTTAGTTTATTTTCAGTTGACTCATATTGAGATACTTCACATTTATTTTAGACTTCAGTTGTATACAGTTTATTCAGTTAAGACATGATTATATTTACTAGATATATCTTTCTACATCATATCTAATGCATTTATTTCCCGTATTTTGCCTATTTTGTACCCACACTTGTTGTTGATTCCACCAGAGAGATATTACTATGATGGTGAAATGTGTTGTTGCACAGTGTGAGTGCATGATAGGTTTGACATCTCTGTGTTCACCTTGGATTGCAGCCATATGTGAAAACAGGGGAGTCACAGGCTTTAACCATACTAATTTTAAGCCAGGTAGAGGTAAATCAATCCTAAACTCAATTAGGGCCAAAAAATAACCTACATGTGACACCCCATGGTTCACACAAGGCTGCAGTCCCAGATAAAACCCGGATTGTTAAACCTGCCAAGCACCAACCACCATGCTACGACATGTTTCACCATCACAATCACTATCTCTCTAGTGGAAATAATAAATAGGTAAAGGTACAGACAGGCAAAAATAAAAATAGGTAATACTAGATATACACAGAAGAAGCATAAGAAATATCAATAATGAGCCCAACTAAAATAGAATAGAAATATCTCTGAGTATAAACTAGATCTCAAATACAATGAGTCAAATAAACAAAGTCTCACAAAAGCTCTTAACTCTAAACTAAAATACCAATCTAGAGTCTAAAAATAATCAACTACATGTGAAGTTCTGCAATAACTACAAAGTATAATAAGTAGCTAAATGGATAACTAAGAAGTCCCATCAACCTGCGACTCTTCGTGCGTCAGACTCGTTGCCTGAAAGAGGGGAAACAACGAGCATCAAAGCGTTAGCGAGATCATCACTACCTCTTCCCAGGGGAAGGGGTAGGAGTATATAAGAAAATAGAGTCGGTACTTACATATATCAAATCATTCATATAGCTCTCTATGAATGAAAAAAACAAATAGTCAAGGAAACATACTCAAATCTCTAACATAAAGAATAAATACCTCATCTCGAATTACATCCGAGTAGCTTGCTTTAATATAAGAGGATGTCAACCAAACCAAAACGAATATAACTGCCGTCCATAACGGGTGTGCCAAAATCTCAAAGGAAATACTCTACTCGCGGGTAATCTATCATGGAAGTAAAACTTATAACTGATCAAATATCTATGTGTGCATCATCTTGTGCTATAGCGATACTCTTGTAATGCTTTTACTCAATTGCTCTGCGGCAATAGGATTTATTATCTCCCTATTTCGGATACATGTAATAACAATACTATTGTAATACTTTTACTCAATCGTTCTGCGACAAATAGGTTTCATCTCCCTATTTCCGGATACGTGAAAGATCAAATACTAGTCATGTGTATTTATCAAATTTAACTTGTGACAAAAGTGTTTTAATTCAACACAAACTAAGCATAAGTGTACATATATCGGTGTGCGTGTCCACATCAGAAGTTCACCATCATCCCAGGTGTTAAACAAGTCTTAACATTGTAGTTAATCATCACAAGGTCAAGAGAAGCGCTCGACAAACCGAAATCAAACCAAAATAATGCACAGACCAACATCAGACTGGCGGGGGGGGGCGGCGGTCGCCCGCGACGGGCTCCAGAGGCTACCCAAGTCTCTGTCCTACACGCGGTCAATCGTGACGGTCGACCGTGAGCCAGATTTCTAGTTTTCTCCAGATTGTCATGTGTCATGTTCACGTCGTGTTTTTGTGATTCAAACATGGTAAAAACTTTATAAATCTTGCATACTAACATGTTACAGCAGATATAAATTTCTAGAATCAAAATCAACATATATAACCATGATTTTATGCATTAGATTTATGTTCAAAACCCTAAAACATGCATAAAAGCTCAAAACTATGAATCAAACTTTTTTCTTTAGATTAACCACGTTTTAAAATCATCTTCAGATCTTAATTACATTTGTAAAATTTGTTCTCAACCTTTTTAGCATGAAAAGATCTAATCTTTATACATATAATACAAAAGAGTTGTCTTTTATTCATAATCTAGTATTTTAGGCTCTACAAAACATGTTTAAATCTCTTTAAAAACATTTTGAAAACTGGGAGGGGGATTAGCAGAGATGATACTCGCCTAAGATTGTCGAAAAATGTTTTAGAAGCAAGGTTGAAAGAGATCTCCACTCCAAAAGCCAAAAACCAAGAAAAATCCAGTTCGAAAGCCTCCAATCTTCTCCAAGAAATCAAACTAGGTTTTGGGGGGTTTGGTGGCTGTTAGGGTTCTTAGAAAAACTGAGAAAAACGTGAAAAACTCATTTAAGAAGGAAAACGAATATGGGTTTAGAAATCTGAAACCAACTCAAAACAGGGGAAACAGCTCTCTGTCGGTTTCGCGATCGACCATGGCGGTCGACCGGCTGGGGGGGGGGGGGGGGGGGGGGGCGGTTTTTCATGAGTTTGGCCATTGTGCATGTTTCGACTATTTTCTCTCTCATGTATGAACTTGTTCATACTCAAAACACATGGTATTATACTCATATACTATTAAATGATATTTACCATACTAAATATCAGTATATCATAATTAATCTCAAATTAATATATCATTCAAAAATTATCGGGGTTTAACATTCACCCCCCCTTAAGAGGATTTCGTCCTTAAAATTCCGCAATCGCATCACAAAGCTTAATAACTGGGAAAACTCATTAAGAAGGTGTAATTCATATTAAGAAACCCTTCTGTACATATCTCATAGTATTAGCACAATGATATTTAAAGTTAACAACCTAGAATGTAAATATTCGCACATTAATCCTTAACTTAATAAAATTAGTACATCGAGTGAAATAATCCAAACAAGGAAACCCTCATGTATATACCATATATTTTTTAAATGATTAAGGACTAGGTGACAATACCCTCATTCTAGTGTTAAAGATGAATATAACTATCTCAAAAGCATCATAAATTATAAGAAAACAAAATCTAAACAATTTACCTGCTCAAACAGGTGTGGGTAGTCACGACGCATATCCTCCTCGCGCTCCCAAGAAATCTCCTCAGATCCTCTCTAGTTCCATTAGACTTTCACCAAAGAAATCACTTTATTTCTAAGCTTCTTGTCCTCTCTAGAAAGTATACAAACCGGGATCTCAATCGTAGTCAAATCATCCTGAAGCTCAATCTCCGGAGCATCCAATACTCGATGTCTCTCCTCATCAAGAAGGAGCTTCCTAAGCATAGAAATGTGAAATACGTCGTGCACACTAGACATCAATGCTGGAAGATCTAGTCTATAAGAAACAGCCCCAATACGCTCAACAATCCGAAAAGGGCTAATAAATCTCGGGGCAAGCTTTCCCCGTCTGCTAAATCGCTACACACCCTTCATCGGCGATATCTTCAGCATAACATAATCTCCCACCTGAAACTCTAAAGGTCGTCGTCTATAATCTGCGTAGCTCTTCTGTCGACTCTGAGCGGCTAGAATACGCTCCCTAATCAATGCTACCTTTTTGGTAGTCTGCCTCACCAGCTCTGGTCCAAGCAACAAGCTATCCTCTGGTTCTGCCCAACATATAGGGGATCTACAAGGCCTCCCGTACAGTGCCTCATACGGAGCCATACCAATCATCGCTTGATAACTACTATTATAAGCGAACTCTATCAATGGAATATGATCCTCCCAGTTGCCCTGGAAATCAATAACACAAGCCCGTAGCATATCCTCCAACACCTGGTTCACTCTCTCTGTCTGACTGTTCGTCCGAGGGTGAAATACACTGCCGTACAATAATCTGTTGCCGAATGAATGCTGGAAACTCCTCCAGAAGTGCGAGGTGAGTACTGATCCTCGGTCTGACATAATCGTGTCTGGAACTCCGTGCAGTCGAACTATCTCCTGAATAAATATCCTCGCATATGGCTCGGCAGTATGGCAGTATAAGTGGTCCTCACTGGAATAAAATGTGCCGACTTCGTCAACCGATCCACTATCACCCAAACAATTTCGTTCCCCTTCTTCGACTTCGGCAACCCCACAATGAAGTCCATAGAAATGTCCGCCTACTTCCACTCTGGAATGGGTAAAGGCTGAAGTGTCCCTGCTGGTCTCTGGTACTCTGCCTTCATTTGCTGATAGGTGAAACACTTAGCCACATAATCTGCAATGTCTCTACGCATACCACTCCACCAGAAGTGTCTCCTCAAGTCTTTGTACATCTTGCTGGTTCCTGGATGCACTGTATATCGGGTACGATGTGCTTCATCAAACAACTCCTTATTCAGCTCTACACTGGCTGGCATAACTAATCGACCCTTCATTAGAAGGCCTCCATCTGCTTCGATGGTCTAATCATCCTTGGGCTCTTTGAAAATCTCATCCTTCCAGATTTGAATCTAAGAGTCCTCTAACTGAGCTTTGACTACTCTGTCCCTCCAAGATGGCTGCACTGATATAGTTCCCAAATATGCGCTGGTCCCACCAAACTCTAGCCTAAAGTCCAACTGGCTAAGAGTGAGAAGATCTCTATATAATGAGCAACTCAAAATCACAACCTGATGTCGAATCTTCCTACTCAAAGCATCTGCTACGACGTTCGCCTTCCCCGGATGATACTGAATCGCGAACTCGTAGTCCTTGATGAACTCAATCCATCGTCGCTGCCTCTAATTAAGTTCATTCTGGGAGAAAATGTACTTCAAACTCTGATGGTTTGTGAAAAGCTCGAACTTTACTCCATATAAGTAGTGTCTCCATGCCTTCAGCGAGAATACAACCGCTGCTAACTCTAAATCATGAGTGGGGTAGTTCTGCTCATGAACTCTCAACTGGCATGAGATGTATGCTACTACCTTCTGAGTCTGCATCAGAACACCTCCCAAATCTGCTAATGACGCGTCCGTGTACACAACAAATGTCCTGTCACTGCTCGGAATAGTAAGAACTGGCGCCGTAGTCAACTTAGCCTTCAAGGTATCAAAAGCCTTCTGGCACTCCATGCTCCAAGTAAACTATACACCCTTCTTTGTAAGGCGTGTAAGGGGCATCACAATCTTTGAGAAGTCCTGAATAAACTTCCTATAATATCCGGCCAATCCCAAAAAGCTACGAATCTCGGTAATCGTTTTCGGTGGTTCCCAATCAAGTACTGCTGAAACCTTAGCTGGGTCCACCGCTATGCCCTCTCTGCTGACAAGATGGCCAAGAAACCTGACCTCAGAAATCCAGAAATCACACTTGCTGAACTTAGCATATAGCTGATGTTCACACAAGGTCTGCAAAGCCAAACGTAGATGTTGCTCGTGCTCCGACTCCGATCTTGAATAGTTAATAATATCATCAATGAACACAATCACGAACTGGTCCAAAAATGGACGGAAGACCCGGTTCATCAAATTCATGAATACCACGGGTGCATTGGTCAACCCAAATGGCATAACCAAAAACTCGAAGGACCCATATCGAGTCAGAAAGGCGGTCTTAGGAATATCCATCTCCTGGATCCACAACTGATGATAACCAGAATGAAGATCAATCTTCGAGAAATACTGTGCTCCCTGCAGCTGATCGAATAAGTCATCAATCTGAGGCAAATGATATCTATTCCGGATAGTGACCTTGTTCAGCTCATGGTAGTCGATACACAATCGCATACTACCATCCTTCTTTTTCACGAAGAGAACCGGTGCTCCCCACGGAGAATGACTCCGACAAATAAAGCCCTGAACTAACAACTCATCCAACTGAGCCTGTAGCTCCCTCATCTCAGCATGTGCTATGCGATAGGGTGCTCGGGATATCGTGGCTGTGCCCGGCTGCAACTCAATACAGAATTCAACCTCTTTCACAGGAGGTAACCCAAGTATGTCCTGAAAGACATCCTGAAAATCTGAGACAACTCTAGTCTCGCATATATCCACACTCTGATCCCGAAGCATCACCTCCTTGATATACGTCAGTAATGACTCCGCAAAATGGTTCCCCTGAGAGGTTGCCACAACTAACTCAGACCCATCGGATGCTCGCAACTTGACTGTTTTCGCAAAACAGTTGATATTGACGTGGTAGGAAGATAGCCAATCCATACCAAGAATCACATCGAATTCAGACGTATGCAACACGATCAAATCAATCGCGAACTCAGAATTGTCCAATCTGACGATGCATCTCCTACAAACATTCTCTAACCAAGATATCTCTCCCAACGGAGTGGATACAGATAAAGGAAAATCTAACGGCTGAGCTACAAGCTGAAGTCTAGCCGTAAAATCATAGGAGAGAAAAGAATGCGAAGCACCAGAATAAAAAAGAATATGTGCTGGAAAGGAGTTCACACGGAATGTACCTTCCACCATAGCTCCGCTCGCGCCATGATCGCGAGGAACAACTGCATACACTCTACCGGTCTACTACTCTGCATCACCTGGAGTGAATGGTGCCATCTGTCTCTGCTGGGTCTCCTGGACCGCTTGAACCTGTCCCTCAATCCTTGGGACTGCTAGGGGTGCCTTAATTCTCAGCTGCTGGCCCTGACCATGTCCCTGAGCGCGGTTCTGCTGATGCTGCTGAGTCCTGCCCTGCTGGCCTGCTGCGAGTGTTGACCTTCTTGTTTTGATGATGTTTAACAAATGATTTACTTCTAATGTTGTTTATCTAGTGTTTGTGTTTTCGTATTTATTCTAGGCAAATAACGAGTTGGAGGATGGATGGAATTGCGCATTCACGATCATATCCAATGAAGGTTGGCGGAATTGTGGAGTGAAGCCTACGCAATTCATAGTTAAAGATTCAAGTTCAAGCTTTATCCGTAAGTGTACCAAGTCAAGCTTATTGAAGATCAAGACTGCTTGGGTAACATTTAGTTTAGGTTTATATTATGTGTGTTAGTACTTTAAGCTCAATCATATATACACACACACATTTGGTTTTTATATATATAGTTATATATATATATATATATAAGTTTTGGTTTATGGACTTAACAATTATTGTATACATATTTCATTAAGTCTATAAAATTATTTCATAGGGTTTCAAAACATTGTTTATGTCAAAACATCAAATTTCATATATATCACATTTTTATGTTTTGGACACACTTGCAAAATACATGAGTTTTCATAAATGGGAAACTCAATTTGAAAAATTCTTTTTCTAACATGTTCAATTTTATGTTTATAAATGTTTCCCAAATTTTTATCAATTTTGGAATTAATTTGTTATATTTATTTGAATTTACAAAATCAAGTTTTTAATTAGCTCATGTTCGTGCACATGTTCGTGCATGTTTTTACAAAACAGATACGTTTTCACAATTGGGAAATGCGATTTGAAAAATTTCTTCGTTTACATGTTTATCATCATATATAAAAATATTTTCCTAAGTTTTACTATTTTTGGAGTTATTTTGTTATTTTTAATTAAATTTACAAAACCGTATTTTCTGCAGTTTTTTTAGAAACTATATATCTGTGTTCAAATATTTATTTCTCTTAACTGGGAAGTGATATTTCATAAATTCTTTCTTTAACATGTTTATCTATATGTCTAGAACATTCTCTCAAAATTTCATGTTTTTGGAGTTGATTTACTATTTTTAATTAATTTTACAAAGTCAGATACGCAAAATTCCAGAATTTGTCAAAAACAGAAACTGTCCGTGAACAGTACGGTCGACTGCACTATAGCACGGCCGACCGCTGTTACTGTAGCACATGACCATTGAACGGTAACAGTAACTTCTGTTTTTTAGTTTTTTAGTGGGGTTTTGAGATTTTTTTCGGTTGTTTTCTTCTACCCTATATATACCATTTTGTCATAACTATTTTTCACACCCAAGAGAGTGTTTTAAACAAGTTTTAACAAGGGTTTGTGTTTGGTTTAAGTTTTGTTTAAAAAGCTTTTAAGAAAATTGAGAGTTTGTTTTGTGATATCAATTTCACAAGAGCTTGAGGAGATCAACCATTGGTGTTTGAGCATCCAACCTTTCTCCTCTACCTCTTGATCTATTGAGAAGTTTTCTAAACTCTATTTCTAGCTTTATATCTATTTGTTTGATTATCATCTTATTAAAGCTAGTTTTATTTTGAGTTTAGTTTTGATTTGATTTCACTCATTGTTACACACACCCACATTGAGCTTATCGTATTTACATATATATTATAATTGGGGTTGTGAGAGATTGTAACATTGAGTCGAGCTTAGTTGAGTTCTCATCTATTGTAGAGAATAACTATTGTTGTATTCATGCTTAATTATGAGATTCACTTTGTAATACACTTGTACACCGAGAGAAGTGTGTGGCGAGAGTCGAGGATCGTCCCAAGAGGAGTGGCGTCGGTTGACGAACCTAGGGTACAACCGAGCACTTGAGGGAGACACGTCTAGTTCAACACTTGAGAGGATGTAGAGTGGGATTACAAGAGTATGTTAGTTGTAGAGTTTTTGGTAAACTAGAAAACCATATTTTGTGGTGTAAACGTTATTCGGGTAAACGTAGAAAACCCGGTTGTGATAGTGGAGATCTTCTCGAGGTAAGGAGCGGAGATGTAGGTCAAGTGGATAGACCAAACTTCGTGATCATATCGTTTTGTTTGTGATTACATTAGCGTTCTTATTTTTTGTATTCATATCTTATATTGCCTTTGTGTATTGCTCTTCATATTGCCCTATCTCTTTTGTAAATTGTTTATTTTACCCTTGTGTTAGTTTATATATCCTTGCTCATATATTTGTAATATCTCATTGTTAGGATATATTCATTTGTTCATATTGCTTATTCTTGCTTGTAACATATTGTATATCTATCTTGCAAGAATAATTTATTAATTAGTTTTAATTGACATAAAATAGGATTAGATTAGCATAAGACCCTAATCACCCCCCTCTAGGGTCTAAAAGCGAGTGCACTGCGGCACTCTGCTGCTCTGTGTCTAATCTTGTTACAATTGTAACAAGCTCCCTGAAATCGGTGCTGCTGCTACGCTCTCTGGTCCTGCTGATGGCCCTTCTTATAGGGACCCTGCTGATGCGGACCCTTACCCTACTGATGGGATCCTCCTGAGCCTCTAAATGGTCTCTTACCTTTTTCTTTCTCTTCGGACTGTCCTGATTTACCATTATCCTTGCCCTTGATGAATATGGCTGTATCTATCTCCTGAGCCATGGCAACATCTGCCACCTCTCACACTGAACGAAACCTTCGAGATACTATATACCGGTGCATATACCGATGCAACCCTGGACGAAGTCCCATCAGGAACATCTAAGCCTGTCGCTCCTCTGTGTGCCACATGCCGGTGAATCTAAGTAATGACATGAACTTACTCTCAAAGTTCATGATAGACATACCCCCCTGCTCTAACTGAGCCAGTTCTAACTCCTTTCCGGCTTTCGCTATAGCCGAAACATACTGCTCATCGAAAAGATATATAAAAGTCTCCCATGAAACTGACATCCTCTGCTCTAGGGTGAAACGGAGTCTATACCATCCTCCTGCATTGCCTTTGAGGCTAAAAGCTGCTAGCCTCTGCTTCTGTATAGAATTAACATTCAGCATATCCAAGATGTTACTCATATCTTCCTTCCATTTGTGTGCGGCAATAGAATCCGTCGAACCGTGGAACTCGGGTGCTTTCAACTTCTGATACCTCTTTACCAAATGAAGCCAAGCCTCCTGATCAGCAATTCCGTCATCTACTGGGGTTAGTGGTGCAACTGCTGGTGTCCTCTCTGGTATCTCCTCCCGAATGGATGACTCCTGAACGGGTGTCTCCTCACGAACGGAAGTCTCCTGTCGAACCTGGTCTGCTAGCTGATCCTCAATAGCTGCCAAACAAGTTGCCAAGGGTGCTATGAGATCCACTAAGTACTGCGGAGCCTGTTGTGACTCGGGCTCCCTATCATCCTACGCAACTCCCTGAGCACGAGTAACTCGGCGTCCACGACCTCTTCCTGACATCTATAATTCCAAAATAAAGCTTATTACGCAGTAAATAGGATCTCAAGCATGAAACATATAACATATACCAATAAGTAAATCGTATCACATGTTCCTCATAGCATGCTTTATTAATCAAAGCAAATAGTTCATAAAAAAATTTTTAGATTTTCCGCGTACATATATAGTACGTCCTCACTAATACTAAGGATTCCTAGTGGACTGTATACATGATCCCTAGGAAACTCTATCCTAACTCCATAATATGACACAGGGATGATCCTAAGGATATTGGAACTAGAGCTCTGATACCAACTGTGACACCCTAGGGTTCACACAAGGCTGCAGTGTTTTCTTCGAAAGTTGATGCTATTGTGGAATTCATTATATCTTCGATCGATTACAACAAATTCAAAAGAAAATAGTCTTTTTATAAGACTTCTTTTACACAATAAAAAGAAAATTACAACCCTCTAGAAAATAACACAGAAATTATTTATCGATTCCTGTTTTGTGGGACTTTGTCTGTGCCGGGAGTGCTTTGGCTCGTGGACCACCGATTCACAGATTGTGAAGGGCTTTAGGGATTCTTTCTTCGTTTATCGAAGTAAGAATTTTAAGCGAATATCTTATTGATGTAAGATGTTCACTCTTCCAAAGATCAAGTCAGAGCTTAGATCTCTAGGAATCACTAAGAGCTTTAGAACCAGTTATAAAGAATGAAAACTCTCTCTCTCTTACTCCAGTTCACCAAAAGCTTAAGCTTCTTTACTCCAATCTGCTCTCCTCTCCCGTGCTTCGTGTCTAGGAAGGTATTTATAGGGATAGGGGTGCACAACAGTGAAAATAGAGGCAAATTAATTGACCAATTGTGTATTCTTTGGGCGCGTCAGTCTTCGCTGCCGCGGCTATTAGCGCGTCAGTGTGGGCTGGCGCGGCTAAATGGGCAGTTCCAGTCACGTTCCATCACGTTCTTAACTGTTCTCCCACGTCTTTGGGCCCACGAAACACTATTTTTCTCGGTCTATAACCACCTCCCACGTTAGCACACATTCTCTTTCTGATATGCCGCCACGTGGACCCTTAGAAGGATGTTAAAACTGTCAGCAAATCACATAGGAGACTGCTATTTGTGCGTCACCACACCCTGTCGTGCATACGCACGTCACACTTCACTGTCGTGCTTTGCCACGTCACCATAGGCTTCCGCGCCTATGCGCGTCACTATGAGCTGCTGCGCCTATGCGCGTCGCTATCCTTTGTTATGTTAAAACACGCGTCAGTGTATTTTGTCACGGGTATGCACATTGTTCTTCTATGTTGTTTTGCTTCTCATGGCTTTTTGTTTCTTATGGCTTTGAATGATCTCTTCTGACTTAGATGATGACATTCATTATCTTCACTTTGTCTTGAACAATATTTAGATATCCATAAGCATTTTTTAACGCCTACAAATACCCTCTCTAAAGTATCTCAGACTCATTCTTTTATAGAGGAGTCTGGGACACTTTGGATAAGATAAGTTTTACTTGCGATCCCTTTAGTACTTAGTTGAGGAGATCGTATAGAAGGACCTATGAACGGCTTCAATTCTTGACTTCTTCATCTTTTAGTCTACTCAGTGCTTTGTAGAATAGCTAAGATTCTTCCGGTGCTGCGTTTATCGCTTAACCGTTGTCGAAGTCTTGAACTAAAGCTGATGTTGTAGAACGGAGGAATAGTTTTTACTCATATGCTTTATTGGAGTGTTCGGGAAATAGTTTAACCTCGTATACCCGTTGGGAGGTTCAAGGAGATGCAGTTTATACTCATATACTCATCGGAGTTCGGGGTATGCATTCTAAATACAATGGGAAATGTATGTATACAAATACCCATGGAATCACTGTGTGCGCGTGGCGCCTTTGCGCGTCAGTGTCGACTGTTGCGCTCGTGCTCGTCAGCATCGACTGACGCGCGCTTGCGCGTCAGCATCGACTGACGCGTGCTCGCGCGTCAGCATTGACTGTCGCGCGTAGAGGCGGCCCAACGGGTTTATAAATCATGTGTTGGGTCTTTTCGGATTATTTTTACCCGCTCCTCTGAGTTCGAAACCATCTCTAAAACCCTATAAAAGGATTCTTAAGCCTCTTCCCCTCCTCACCTCTTCATATTTCGGTGATTCTTGTTCTAGGGTTTCTAATTCTTCTTGGTTCTGAGCTTTCTCTTCGGTCCTTTCTCCATCAAAGTTTGATTTTCTTCACCCTCTGGTAAGAAACCAATCTTAGGGTTTCGGTTTCCTTGGTATGTTAAGCTTTTATTTGAGATTTCGACAAAACCTTAACTTCCTTGTGTTTTCTAGGTCAAAATCTCTCTTTTTCACTATGTCACTCAAAAGATCCAGGGTCCCCAAGGGCAAATCTGCAGCCCACGCGCTGGAGGAGGTTGAGGTCGTTGCCTCTTCCTTTGGAGGTAAGCTTTTTCTTGTGCCTTTTTTTTTTGTCCAAAATTGATGACTTTGTGTATAAAACCTCGTTTGTCTCCTTTGAGAGTCATCCAAGAAGAGTTGACATCCTCCTTCGAGGCGATTGATACTATAAAATACATATCTTGTTTAATCAAGACATGTCCCACGGCCAAGATACGAGTTTTGCTTAAACTCGTGGCTTTTCAAAGCCAACGGCTGCTGCTCAGTTACCGCGACAGTACGTGCTGCCGCGGCTAAGCGCGACATCATACATTACCGCGACAGAGCGCGACGGCATACACTGCCGCGGTAACACGCGACAGTGAACGATGACGCGGCTACCTTGGAACAATGAGCCTAGTTCTTCTAGTCTCCTCTTTATTCAACTGTGTTCCAATCTTTTCTGCAGTTCACTTTCCTTCTGTCGCTTTTGATGATGGAGAGAACACCGGTCAGAATAGTACTCTTCAGGCTTCTTCCGATGGGGATTTTCTGGTTAGAGGGGCCCGTCAGTTTAATGAGAGTTGTGATGACAGCACCCCTGAGCTAATTTACGAGGGGAGTCGTCGTACATTGCGTCAGCTGTTAACCGACTCGCCTTTAACCTCTATTCGAGACTCCACCGAGCCACTAAAGAAACCTGATTATTTGTTCGGGGATTCAATTGAAGATCCGGACACCCTTTGCTGTGGTCCTGAAGCTTGGTTGAATGAGCACGGCGGAGATCTTCTGTTCCTTCCTCCGTTTGCCCGACACTACTCGATTCTACAATTACAGAATTTAACCGTTTCGAGGAAGATGTCGTGGCATTTGACAGATGACCATGAACACATCCATTGTGGATTCATCGGTAAGGATATTAGTGCTCCTGGCTCTAGTGGTTGACATACTATTCGTGGTCTTCACCCAGGGGTACTTGGACCAGATAGTGGACCTCACAACGAATTGATGATAAGGGCCAACACGGTAAAGAATCAGCTTGCTCGAATTGGCAGAGAATTTCCTCTTAAGAAGTTCAGATGCTTCGGTTGGGTTCATTCGCTCCCAGACAAATGGTGGTCTAGGATGACCAACTATGTGCTCGGCCGCTGGGGTCAAGAGTTAGCTAACTTAGGATTGTATATCCCAATTCGAGCTAGCATGCACGGTCTCCCAATAAGCGTGGATCATTTTCTCGCTCTATTCGAGTCTTATAACCCGGATACGAATACATTCTTCACCAAGTATAGGGAATTAGGGCTTCCGCTTCATGAGATGATGAAGGTCTCAGGATTACTAATAGGGAATATTCCATACCAATATTCCATACCAAGAGTATTTTCCTTCTAATCGTCAGCTTATGAGGATGAAGAGGGCTGGTTCTGTTGCTTATGACATCCTTTGGGAGTTGACTTTCCATTACTAAACAGCGATAGCAAGAATTGAAGTGAAGAGCAAGAAAGCTGCTCAAGTCAGTCTAAAGCAATTCGCTGATTACTTATTCCAGAACCTTAAGAGTTCGACTGGCGACATAGTTTGCGAATCACCTACACTGACTCCTTCTGATGTTAACAAGCTGATCGTGAAGATCGATGCTCAATCTTACACAATTGGATCATCCGAAGGTGGTTTCCCAAGGGGTACGAAATTCACAACTTTCTTGTGGTAAGCCACGAAAAGGATGAAACCTGAGACTCTTCTTGCCGGCTATCTGGCCATATGGTTAAAGAGGTGTGTGGTACCACATCAATCTTTAGATGCTCTTCCCTCGAAGTTCTCTTTCCTGCCGTTCAATTGGCTGTCGGAGGTGAACTATCCTTGCTCTCAGCCATGATTGCCGACATCCATAGCGGTCTGCGCAACTTAGCCAACACTTTCACAAAAGTGGACGCCCAGCCTTCAAGTACAATTCCCATGTCAAGGATAAAGCTACCATACACATATTTAATGGCGTGGTTGGTCCTCCACCGAACCGATATGATGTCAGCTCCTGACATATCTGATCCAGAAATTCCTTTGCTGTAGCTTTTAGAGGGATGTAAGTGGTTGAGTCCTTCCCGACAATGGTCTGACATCGTGAGGCAGTTCAGGAATGCTAAGTGTTGGAAATTTTATAAATGTTTCCCCCGATTTTCTGGCGCACATAGTGACATGCTCATTGATGAGGAAATGCCCGGGGTTAATAGGACTTCTCTCAACATGGGTAGCTTTCATTGGCTCATGAACATTCGACCAGGTTACAATGTTTTTCGGTCAAGAAATATCTGTAGAATCGAGCCTTATCTTCCTTGCCGATTTGCGCGATAATTCGGCTATGATCAATTATATGTCGGGAATCCCAACAAATGGCTAACAACATGCGGAGGTCTTATCGATGGGGTGCGAGCTTGGTTTTAGAATGTTATCGGCTGTACCGAAGCTCAATTTAGCTTACCCGTTGCTGAGCCCGAGCTTCATACAACTTTTCTTTACTACCGATGGGTCTTAGCTGCCAACGCACCCTTAAGAAGAAGAGTATTTCTGAGTTAGAAGCCGAAGCTGCTTCTCAGCCTACTACTGGAGTGGCCCGCAAAACTACGACTTCCAGAGGTGGGAAAAAAGCTGCTACATCCTCTCACAAAGGAAAGCAAGTGGCAGATTCCGACGAAAGTGATGAGTTTGAGACATCCAGTGAGGAAGATGATACCGAGAATGATGCTGAAGCTGACACTCCTCCTTCTCCTGTAGCCCGAAGGACTCGTCGTGCTTCTTCACCTAAGTCACCGAGTGCTCCTTCAAAGCAGATACAATTGAAGGAGAAGACTACTCCTTTGTCGTCTTCCAACTGGATGACTGTCAGATGGCCTGCGTAGGAAGAAGAAGAAGAAGAGGAGGAGGGAGATGTCACCTCGCTCATTAGCCAGAAGAGGTCCCGATCTCTTGTTTCTTCCGAAGCTCAACCTCGCCCTTCTTAAGGAGCTGAACTATGCACGAAATTTCGTCACGAGAGTTCTGAGATTCCGAGAGATATTCGCTTATCCAAAAGGATTAAGAAGACTGCCCATCGGCAACACAAACTTTCCCCTTTATTCGAAGAGGAGTTTACCTAAGATCTTCCGGTTGACGAGGGAGGTAAAATCTCATCTTGATCTCTCTTTTGTTATTTTATTTCCAAATATATAACTTTATTTATTTTTATTCTGTCGCAGGTGGGCAAGAAGAAGGAGAAATTATGGCCGAACCCTCTTCCCTGGCTTAATGGACATTGATGAATCAAGTTTCACTCAACAAATACATAAAGCGATGAGTGAAGAGCCCATCAGTATGGACACCGCCGCTCCTCGAGTCACCGCATCGACCTCACCGATCGCTGACACAGGTATAAATGTTTTCTCATTCGGGGAGCACTTCCGAGAAATAAATGAATCGGAACATGTTCCTCTTCTACTAACTTGTGCGCTTTATCTTCTTTTAGTTAAACTAAAGGAGGTAGGTGTGAGTAGTAGCGCTGCTGGTCCCACAACTGTCGTTGAAGGTAACCTTAGTTTTACTCGCTTTAGTTTCTTCATACCCTTACGTACGTACTGATGGGTCTTTCCGTCCCATAGATATTCCTGCAAATGAGCCAGGAGACCAGGGAATTACTCATGATGTGGAGATCGGAGACTTTAGCGAACATGATTTCAATCTTGATATGTCCGAAGATGACCATCAATGTTTTTCCAATCTGCTGTCAGACCAAGATCCGACTGCTACTGCAGGACCAACTGCTAGAATTGGTTCCATTGAAGTAGGTACATCAGAAGGTATGTACTTTCGAACTTAGGTCTTCAATTAACCTCTTGTTTCTCATTTCAATAATTAAATAAGAATTTTAGTCATAGGACCAACCATTGAAGTTGATGCGTCTACTATCATCGGTGTATCCGACCAACCTGAAGGCTTAGGTTTCCTGCTTTTGACAGGTCCCTCGGCTGAAATTGAACCGTCAGCTATTGTTCCTCCGATTTTTGACACTGCTGAGACTGAGCTCGTTGTAATTTCTGATTCGTCTCTATTTGCTCATGAAGTCAGAGTGTCGAAGGCGACTGTGGAGGAGCAAATCACCACAACTGCTACTTCACTCGGTACATCATGTCTTTAATGTGTTTTATAATTTGATTCACACCTTTAGAATATTTATTCATCTTGTCCAGTTTGTAGAATCTACTTCTAAGGGACCTGTTGATCTGGACCCGAAGCCATCAGAAGCCATAACTGAACAATCATCTGGTGTGGTGAATCTACCGCCGAGTATTATTCCTGCACAAACTTCGATTACTGTGGAGCACTCCTCAGCATCAACAAGTCAAGGTAATCAAGTCATGGAATTTCCCGTTGAAATTAGGTCAATCCCTTTCGTTGCTATGTATGTGCATATAAATTTTATATTGACTTTATCTGTTCTCATCACAGCTCTTCCCTCATCATTGTCTGATCGTATCCAAGCATTATTGGCAGACGAAGATCCGGACAAAGCTGTCATTTGCTCTAATCTTTAGGGTTTTATCTTTTTCTTGAATACTATTGTCGATCGAGTTATCCTCAAAGGATCCCCTTTCGAGAATTTTAAAAGATCTCTCGATCGCCATATCTTAGGAATTAGAGAAGACGGATATGCCGAGTTGGCCGATTTGATCGAAGCTTATTTAATCGTCCTCAAACAGAACGTTGAATATTTGAGGGATCTTCGTACCAATGGTGTGTCTTCTTATGTTGCTTCTCAACTAGATTTAAGACTATAGGTGTAGCGTGATTCTCGGAAGTCAGCTGAATCCAAACTCCAAAAATTAAGGACCCGTGTTAGTCAGATCAGGGCAAGTATTGCCAAGAAGGCACAAGCCAAGATTAACTTGCATCAAAATTTAGAGTCGGGTCGAGCCGAGATAGCCCGCTTGAAGGAACAACTTATGAAGGCCGAAGATGCTCAGGAAGCTTTAGAATCTGATCTGGAAGTATTAATTCGAGCTGAGTCGAACCTGTTTCAGCAGCTGAATCTTCAAGACCAAATACTCGCTGAAAAAGAACAAGAGGTTATCAAACTTCAAAGTATTGATGAAGGGAATTTTAAAGCTAACTTGATAGCCAAGCTTGAACAGGCTTATACGACAGAGCTCTCCAAACTTGAAGATCAAATTCGTCATTATCAGCTGTTGTAATTTGAGAACATATATTTTTTGTAGCTTTGTTTGCATGCTTTTGATGAATATAGTGAACTCTTTGCTCATTGAAATGTTATTATGATTACTCATTCCTGTTTAGAATAAAAAACCATAATATATATATGATTTTTGGCAAACCCTCTGCCTTCAACGGGTTTGATGTGCCTTTACCGACTACCGTTTGAGTCGGGCTAGTATGTGAATTATCTAAATCCGTTTTACATATAACGTTAGGCTAAAAGAATTAAATTCTCCTAGTCTTTGAACTACAATATTAAATATGTAGGCTACATGTGTTAGATGTAGGCTTATCTCTAATAAGAGATAGAGATAACATCCCCCATGCCCGAACGACATGGATTTTGAAACGTAAGTAGGTTACATTTCCTAGGTAGGAAAATGAACCCAAGATTAGAAAGAAGGAATTAGATATTCTATCTCTCAATCTCTTGTTTGTTGGTAGAGATGAACTCGAAATCGGAGAGGAAGAATTTTATATTCTATCTCCTGGTCTCTTGTTTGTTGGTAGAGATGAACCCAAAATTGGAGAGGAAGAATTTCATATTCTATCTCCTGATGTAAAAGAAACTCAAAGTGGGATCTCCACTTAGAAAATCTGGACTGGTTTGAATAATCGCAACTGTCATAAGGTTTGATTATTCAATTTGAAAGTGGACTTCTCATTCGTGGAATGAATCGAGAAGAGATTTTGGTTGTGGTCCTAACTGTAGTAAGGTTTGACCAAGTGGGAGTTAAGATAATTTTACCTTTAATAGGCTAAATTGTTCAACTGGAATTGAGATCCTTTCGTTTATTGAAAAGGAATCTCAGTTTTGAAGATGAGCCTCTCGTTCATGAAAGGAATCGAGAGGGGATTTTAGCTTTGACCCTAACTGTAGGAAGGTCTGACCAAATAAGGAATGGGAACGGGTTACAAATAACAATAGGACTGTTGACTTGTACACATTACTCAGTGGGAATTTTTGATGTCAAACACAAGGATTCGACACGAAAGGATTCGGCGACTGATATGAACCGATAAACTAGAATTTTCTTTGATATACTGTATCATAATTTTAGCATCGGGAATGTCAAAAACTGGATTCGAAGGTAGTTTGAAGGATCTTAGTCCATGACGGATTTTGGTGGACTCACCGTCGATTAATTCGATCGGCGAGGGATTTTATAGTGTGGGGTTATGAATCATCGAATCCCCCACAATTATACTGTGGGTGTTTCATGAGGACAGACCAAATGTATTTTGTCGTTGAATCACATCTCAACAAAAAGCTTGGAAAGTCACAATGGAAGGTTCTTAATTACTTTGGAAACAATTAAATAACTATAGTAAAAGAATCTTAATCATTTTCATAATAATTAAGAATGGATTATTCAAATGATCAGTTTCTATTTGGAACAATCAACTGACCTTGGGTCATCCTAAAAATATCCTATATATGATTCTCTAGGAACTTCCCGTTTTACATAGGTTATCCTGAACATACTACGGATAGTACTTCTTCAGGAACTTCCCATTTATCGGCATCATTAATTTGTTGCCCTCCTGGGTGATCAGACGATACACATCGTTTGAATTGACTGTTTCTATTACAAACGGTCATTCCCATTTGGGTTAGAATTTTCCTTTCTTCTTGGAATTGAGAATCATAGGTCTCCGGATGGCAAGAACCAGATCTCCTTCTTTAAAGCTCCGTTGTCGGACCTTTTTATCGAAAGCCCGAGAAATTCTAGCCTGATAAAACTCGATTTGTTGCTGAGCTTCCAAGCGCTTTTCATCTAACATCTCCAATTCCTCGAGATGTTTCTGGTGATGTTCTTCCGTCGTCATTCCCGTTGCAAGAGCGATACAGAGGGAGGGAATTTGTATTTCTAAAGGAAGGATAGCTTCACATCCATATGTTAAGGAATACGGGGTTGCTCCGGTTGGCGTACGGACAGTTGTACGATAAGCCCACAGAGCTTCACCAAGTTTATCATCCCAATCTCGTTTATTAACTTTCACAAGTTTTGCCAAAATCTTAATAATAGTCTTGTAGAAAGCTTCAGCTAATCCGTTAGCTGTGGGATTATAAGCAGTCGAGGAAACGTTCTTAATACCGAATTTACCGTAGAATTTGATGAATGTGTTACTGACGAATTGAGGACCATTATCGTGCACTATTTGTCTCGGGACACCATACCGATATATGATGTGGTGTTGAATAAATTTGATAACATCACTCGTCTTTACTTCTTTAAGTGGAACTGCTTCTGCCCATTTCGAGAAGTAATCGGTGATTGCCAGAATAAAACGGTCACCTTTAACCGAATGCGAGAAAATAGGACCCACAATATCCATTCCTCAAGTTTCAAATGGCCACGACGTCGCTAACGGGTGCAAATGCTCCGAAGGCTGGTGCACATAATTTGCATGTATTTGACACACCTGGCATCGTCGGGCATAACCTACAGCGTCTTTTACCATGGTAGGCCAATAGTATCCCATCCTTCTAAGTCGATCACAGAGTTTGGGGCTGGGCTGATGTGCACCACATGTACCGTCGTGCGCTTCTTTGAGTGCTTCTTCCGCTTTTCTATTAGATAAACAACGGAATAATAAACCATCATATGAACGTCGATATAATATTTGTGCTGTAGCGTTGTAGTAAAATCTCGGTGCTCTTCGCCGAATCGAATCCCTTTCTCTTACATCTTCAGGTAAGATACCATGTAAGACGTAATCGATAATAGGAAAACGCCAATCTCGAATTTCTGGTTCAACTCTCATTGAGCATGCTTCTTTGATAGTCGAATTATAGATTGGTACAATGAGCTAGTGTGTTCTCACCATAATTAATTGTTCTGTTTCGAAAGGCTGAGCCAAAGATACCGACAATGCTGCCAATGCGTCTGCATATGCATTTTGGAGACGTGGAACATACTGGATAAAAAAATTCTTCAAACGAGTTTTCTATCTCGATGGCTACCTGGTGGCATGGAATTAGATCTTGATTTCTGACTTCATACTCTCCTCGTATCTGATTAACTACCAATTGAGAATTACCAAAAGCTTCAAGGTATTCGACCCCTAGCTCTTTGGCAAAATTAAGTCCAATTATTAATGCATTGTACTCGGCCATGTTATTAGAGCATGATTCGGTCAACGAGTATGCTCTAGGCAAGACATGCTTTTCCGGGGAAACTAAAACGACCCCCGTTCCTGAGGAAATTTTAGAACATCCGGGTGCGCTCGCCATATTGGTTGCTCGGGAAGCCCCATCGAAGTATAATTATCACACTTGTTGATGTGACGTAGTATTAACTTTGTGAGTTTTATCCGGCAAATCGTCGTACAACTCGGCTATATCTTTTATAGGGTTTACCGCCAAAAGATCGCAAATAGCTTATCCCTTAACTAATTTTTACTGTTTGAAATGCAAATCGTATTGGGATAAGAGTAAGGCCCACCTGGCTAAACGCCAATTCATAGAGGCCGGTTGGGTCATGAATATTCGAATTGAGTTTTCGTTGGAAATGATATAAATTGTCTGTCCAACTAAATAATATCATATTTTTTGGATTGCGAATACCAGGGCGAGGCATTCTTTCTCGATCATCGGATAGCGAGATTCGGCTCCTACCAATGTATGACTTAGATAATACACAACTTGTTCGTGACCATTATCGTCGTCCTGTGCAAGCAATGCACTTAATAAATGGCTCGTCGCTTTGACGTAAATCAAAAACGGTCTGCCCGATTTCGGTGCAACGAGAATAGGTGGATTTGCTAAATATGTTTTAATATCCTCGAACGCCTTTTGACATGCTTCATCCCAAATGAACGACATGCCTTTCTTCATGAGTTTAGAGAACGGTTGGCATTTTTCGGATAGGTTTGATATAAACCGACGGATATATGCCAGTCGACCCTGCAGCCCTCTGAGTTCTTTAAGATTTCTCGGGGGTTGTAATTCATGTATCGCCTTCACCTTATCAGGATCGATATGAATACCTTTTGTAGTGACGACGAACCTAAGAAATTTACCACTGGACATTCCAAGGAAGGATTTAGTCAGGTTCATCTTCAACTGATGAGTCCTCATAAGGTCGAACATCGTCTTCAAATCGTTAATGTGTTTGTTTTTATCATGGCTTTTAACAACCAGGTCGTCAACGTAGCATTCAACGGTCTTCCGAAGGTGCTCGTGAAAGATCCTCGTCATTGCTCATTGGTATGTGGCGCCGGCGTTCTTCAAACCGAAAGGTGTAACAGTGTAACAGAAGACACCAAGGGGTGTTCTGAATGCAGTATGCTTTTCATCGTCAGGGTGCATCTTGATCTGATTATATCCAGAAAATCCATCCATAAATAACATTCTCTCGAACCCGCATGTGTTGTCAACAATGACATCTATAATTGGTAGAGGAAAGTCGTCTTTAGGGCAGGCTGTATTCAGATCTCTAAAGTCAATACAGATTCTGATCTTTCCGTTCTTTTTAAGGACTGGAACAATATTGGCCAGCCAATCAGGATGTTGTTCTTCTCTGACGAAACCTGAATCAATCAGTTTCTTGACTTTAGCTTCTATTGCCTCCATAATTTACGGACGAAACCGTCTTTGTTGTTGCTTGATAGGTTTAACATCTGGTTTAATATTAAGGCCGTGCATTGCCACATTTGGGTCAAGTCCCGGCATATCTTCGTAATTCCAAGCGAAAACATTGATATATTCTCTAATGAGGGTGATTAGTTCCTCTTTCTCATCCGGTGGAAGATCACCACTAATAAATATAGGTTTCGGATTAATTTCATCACTCATATTAACTTGGACTACTCTATCCTCAGTAGGAGGTTCTCTTTGTTCAAATCGATCGCCGTATTGAACATTTATGTAATGCACCCAGGGGTCTTCCCAAGTGGGTAATTGATCATCTTCTTCCGTAGTAGAAGGATCGACTACGGTCATGTTCGACATTAAATTTTTGAACGTTTCTCCGATACTAGTGTCAGAATCCCAAGTTGAAGTATCAGATGAACACTCACTTTTATTTGTTAGCTAGTTAATGATTTGCCAGCAACATTCATCATCAGATGATGAAACGTAACCCAAACCCCTTCTATGGATGTAATAATTATCAGGTTTTCCTTTCGGTATATAGGTAGGACGGGGTGGAACCCTGGCACCTTGACCAAAACGAAGACCTTCACCGAGCGAGAGGTCATATCCTTTCCTTCTCATGTAGTCATTTGCTTGTGAACTATACCTAGAGAATTACCGTCTGGGTCCTTCTTCATCTGAATTGGTGTCCAAGAAGAGATCAGGGGTTGGGGATGATTCCCCTTTTTGAAAATTATTTCTTTTTCACCCCCTGTCTTCGCAGGTAGGATCACAATCGTTCTGAATGAGTTTTGGATGTATTTCATTGTCGTACAAGACGAACGAAGTGGCATATGTATACTAGGGTTGTCATACAATTCTTGCATTATATTATCAAGACAATGCGAGTACTCTAAATCATTATTTATTATTTCATCGGCAAGCTGCCAGTTACAACTTTCATCCAACGATTCATCACCGTCAAGATCAATTACAAGAGGTTCAATGTCATTTAGTACAAGACCTTCACTATAATCGAGTCCAGCTTCGGTATCAGCTTCTTCTCCGATGTCCGTACTATGGGCCGATGGTTCAGTATCGGATTCAACACCATAAAGAAGGGAGTCAGTAAAATAATTTTCTAACCCCTTAAATAGTTGCTTATCCGCAACCACCGTCTTAACCTCGTTGTTAGTGTCAACATATTTCAGACACTGATGAAGGGTGGAGGGAACTATAAGATTACTGTGGATCCATGAGCGGCCCAACAGTAAATTATAAGAAGTCTCCGCGTCGATCATATAACAAGTGACTTCAGACTTCAAGTCTCCGAGTTGACACTTCACCCGAATTTTTCCCAATGGTCTGGATCCACTAGTATTGAACCCATAAATAACGGTTCCTGTGGAGACTAGCTTATTGGTAGGAATTTTGAGGTGGTACATCAACCGAAGTGGCATGATTCTAACAGCGAAACCCGGATCAACCTGAATCCGGTTGATAACGCTTGAGCCAACATATCCAGTGAAATATAAAGACCTGTCATGTTTCGAATTCTTGACTTGCATATCTTCTTTGGTGAAAGCAATGCAAGGGAATTTTGTGGCTGCTAGATTGCAATGTTGAATCGAAGATTCTGGATCTTCGGGGGTTGGCTTAATCTGAATGAGAAATACCTCAGAATCGGCCAAGGCTTCTTGCAAAGCTTCTCTAGTATCTTTCGAAAGACGCAACAGCTCATACAGCGTGATCCTTGCTGGAATATTGGCCAACTGAGCCATGACGTTGAAACGATATTGAGCACTCGAACTCTCCGGTTTATCTCTTCCAATCGGTCGATTGAAACAAAACTGCTTCGGAATTTGAACTTCTTGGTGTTGGGGTTCTTTCCCTTTCTGCTCATTAGCTGGTTGTTGCTAGGATTTACCTGTAGGTGCAGAAGGACTTGTAACCACCCCCAGCTCAGCCAATATTTTAGCATTTGGATTAGAGGCTTCAGGATACTTGTAGTGGTATTCATTTCCACCCCTAGTAGCGAAAGATTCCTGTTCCTCTTCAGAAAGCGGTAAAGCTAGGATTTCTTCATCATTTTCTTCGGGAATTGCTGAGGCTCCGTAACAAGACTTCTCTTTTCCTTTACTTTTCAATTTCTTCTTAGACGCGGATGTCGTCCATTGTTCATCTTCAAGCAGATCAGGATGAACCCAGAGGATTTTGCCATTTAGAGTTGTATGTGACACAAGTCTTTTTTGGCGCTGTCCGTGAGGATCATTGTTGATGGTTTATATTTTAACCTTTGATATCGGTTCGGCTTGGAACCAGGATAACGGAACTGAACCAAAGTTAATAGATACCGCATTTGCACCTACTTTCTTCTCTTTTGGTTTCGGCGTCACGATAACAACGTCGATCAAGGTTTGTATTTTGTCTTTTAAGACGTAACACGCCTTGGTAGGATGGTGGACCCTTCTGTGGTATGCATAATATTTCGGGACGTTAGTCTTCTTTGCTTCTTCCTGGTTTGTGACCGGTGGAAGTTTGATCTTGTTGTTGTCCAAAAGATACTTGAAGATGACCGGTACTTCATTATCTTTAAAAGAGTATTCTTTCGGGAACCTGGGTTCTGAAGCTTTGGGCTGCCTCGGGGGCTGCTGATTCTAAGGTTGTGCAAGTTGGAACAATGATTATTGAGGTTGTTGTTGCTGTGGTTGTTGTGATGTTTGATGAGCATCTACAGTAGCCGTGGACCCCCTTCCTCTGCCTCGAGGGTTAAAATTCTGTTTTTGGGGATTAGCTGGTGGCTGACCCCTTTCAATCTTCTTCCTCTTGAGGAAACGTTCGGCTTGTTCTCCTCTCATTTTCAATTCTTTCCATGTTTTAGAAGGCACAACCCCCATGACTTCTAGCACGTCTAAAGACAAGTTATTATGACATGTCTGAAGAATGAACTCCTCCGTGAGTGGATCCCGACAGTTCACCGCATTGTTCCGGAATCGCTTGACGAAGACATCAATTGACTCCCCATCTTTCTGCTTCTCGTCCAGCAAAGTGCCAATGGAGACCTCAGTATCATCGTCAAAGAAATTGGTAAGAAATAATCCTTCCATATCTTCCTAACTATTGATACTCCCAGGCTTAAGACGTCGGTACCAATCGAAGACAGGTCCACGAAGGGTTCCTACGAATGACCGGACCATCAAAGCTTCATTTTCGGATATTACTCCGAGATGAGACATGAAATAAATCAAGTGTTGAGTGGGTGAACCCCTGCCATCAAAAGGAGTAAAGTTAATCAAACTAAATTTTGGGGGATAAGGAATTAGATCCCACTCCCTTGGGTACAGATATGGGATGCCCGTCTTCTTCACTTCCTGGGCTGTCATCAGAGTATTAACTTTGCTTTCAAGATCTTGCATCTTCTTGTCCTCTTCCTCACTCTTCTTTAAATAGATTTGAGAAGGTTCTTCTTGTCCTCTTCCTCACTCTTCTTTAAATAGATTTGAGAAGGTTGAGTAGATGACTTAGCCGGACCACTTCCAGAATTGTCTTTATCAGAAGTTTAAATAGATTTGAGAAGGTTGAGTAGATGACTTAGCCGGACCACTTCCAGAATTGTCTTTATCAGAAGTAGGATCAGCGAAGATGGTTTCATCCTCTTCATGGTCATTATTGACCTCAGTTATACGCATAGGTATGTTATCACGCCGGTTAGATTCGGCTTTTTGACTCGATTCTGGCTGTCGTTGTTGAGCCTGCAAATCCCTCATCTGTTGCATTGTCAACTCCATCTCAGTCTTGATCTCAGCCCTGATTTCTTCTCATTGCTTAGCTAATGCTTCCTGCAATATCTGGGCTAGTTGATCTGGTGTAATCGCAAATAATTATCTGACTTGTCCAACACTGGATATAGTATCATCCGAGGCAACCGCAGAACAAGTGTCTGATAGTTCTTCGTCTGAAGACAACCCTTCATGCATTTTCCTATAATCCCGACGTCGGTTGGCCCTTCATTGTAGCCGTGATATTCTTTGGGAAAGGCCCTGTTCAACTCTCTCTCCTGGAAAGAAATCAGGATCCGGGCTGACCGAATGTTGCTTTCCTCTACCGGTCATATTAATAGTGACATCTGGGAATTCATCTTCTTGCACATCGGGTTTCTTTTTCTTGAAACGTCTCATCTTGGGTTTTGATGTTTCAGTGGAAAGTCTCTGAAATACGGAAACTCTTGGTGGTTCAACTTTGGAACAGTCACACTCTGTCAATACAGCCTTAATGAGCCTCTCACACGCACAATGGGACTCCATTCCTCGAGCGACCCTTTTTCGTGATTTGTTAGTTTGATAGTACAGCTTATCATTACCATTATTCGAGCAACCTATCTTTTGTCTTTGAACCTTGTTAACATTCACAGGATGACTTGTCGTCGCCTCTGAGCGATCCAAGGTTGTATGTTTAAATTCATCCTTTTGTGGGGATGAAGTGTTTACAGGCCCTAAACGGGAATGAATTAATATCTTCCCTTATTGGGCTTGTTTTGTTCTGACAGGAGGATATTTACGACTCCTAGTGTAAGAAACTACTAAGTGTTTATTGGTTAGATCCGAGTGTTCTTTGATCGAGATTTTACCTCGATCATCAGACAAAGAACCGAGGCGATCCACCATTGTGACTTTAAATTTCGACAGATCAGGACTAACCTAAGGCTTCACTGGTGACACAGCAGACATAGTTGTAGTAGACGGACCAGGAGCGGACATCGATGGAGTTGAAGGGATGATCTTGCGAACGTCCTTATGGCGGCAATAAGGATTAGTGTCGCGGTTGGATGAAGTGTCGCGACGGTTATGACTGCCGCGGTCAAAAGTCTTGCCGTGGTAGTGTGGGTTGCTTCGGTCGAAGGAATCGCCACGGCAGTATGGGCTGTCACGGTTAAAGGCTGAATCTCCTTGATCCAATTCTTGAGCACATTTGGTTTTGGGAATCCAGACTTTGCAGTTCTTCGGTGATTTTTCAGGCACTATTTCTTTCTTCCCTTCTCGTGTTTGTTGACGAAGGGCACGATTACGAGCGGCGTTTATACGACGCTTTTGTATGCGTTCTTTGAGGGTCAAACGAGCCCATTTGACGAGAGTCCATTCCTCCGTTGTAAGTTGTGCAGAAATGTGAGTGTTTCGCCGCTGGGGCAATTGGTTCGCTTGTTGTTTCCTCGACTCTAGGTCCGCATAGTAGCGAACCCCGTCGGTTTGTTCTAAGGCCTTGGCCAATTGACGAGCACGGCGCTGACGTTATCTCTGACGAGCCCTCTTTGTCAGCCCCGGTAGTTTTGATTCAATGACGCCTTAACTGGTGAAGGGTCATTTGGAGCAGATATATTGCAAGTAGAGTCCTTAGCAACAATTGGGCAAGAATCTTCACATGTGGACTTCACCAAAGTTGAAGACTGGAAAACCTTCCTAGAAGACGAAACCTTCATGCACTTACGAGGCGAGGAAGGTTTTGAGGATGAGGACGACAGATACTCCTCGAATTTTGCCTGATCGAACTCATATTCGATCTCTTCGTTGATCACAATCTTGATCGGCTGTGACACTACGGCCTCGGCAGCGAGACCGTTGGCTCCTACTGTGGTTGCCAGTTTGTTTTCTTCAAAAGTTAATGTTATTGTAGAATTCATTATATCTTCGATCAGTTACAACAAATTCAAAAAAAATAGTCTTTTTATAAGACTTCTTTTACACAATAAAAAGAAAATTACAACCCTCTAGAAAATAACACAGAAATTATTTATCGATTCCTGTTTTGTGGGACTTTGCCTGTGCCAGGAGTGCTTTGGCTCGTGGACCACCGATTCACAGATTGTGAAGGGCTTTAGGGATTCTTTCTTCGTTTATAGAAGTAAGAATTTTAAGTGAATATCTTATCGATGTAAGATGTTCACTCTTACAAAGATCAAGTCAGAGATTAGATCTCTAGGAATCACTAAGAGCTTTAGAACCAGTTATAAAGAACGAAAAATCTCTCTTACTCCAGTTCACCAAAAGCTTAAGCTTCTTTGCTCCAATCTGCTCTCCTCTCATGTGCTTCGTGTCTAGGAAGGTATTTATAGGGATAGGGGTGCACAACTGTGAAAATGGAGGCAAAATAACTGACCAAGTGTGTATTCTTTGGGCGCGTCAGTCTTCGCTACCGCGGCTATTAGCACGTCAGTGTGGGCTGGCACTGCTAAAGGGGCAGTTCCAGCCATGTTCCATCACATTCTTAACTGTTCTCCTACGTATTTAGGCCCACGAAACACCACTTTTCTCGGTCTATAACCACCCCCCACGTTAGCACACATTCTCTTTCTGATATGCCACCACGTGGACCCTCAGAAGGATGTTAAAACTGTCAACAAATCACATAGGAGACTGCTATTTGCGCGTTACCACACCCTGCCGCGCATACGCGCGTCACACTTCGCTGTCGCGCTTTGTCGCGTCACCACAGGCTGCCGCTCCTATGCGCGTCACTATGAGCTGCTGCGCCTATGTGCGTCGCTATCCTTTGTTATGTTAAAACACGCGTCAGTGTATCTTGTCACGGGTATGCACATTGTTCTTCTATGTTGTTTTTCTTCTCATGGCTTTTTGTTTCTTATGACTTTGAATGATCTCTTCTGACTTAGATGTCGACATTCATTGTCTTCACTTTGTCTTGAACAGTATTTGGATATCCATAAGTATTTTTTGACGCCTACATGCAGTCCTAGATGAAACCCAGATTGTCAAATCTACCAAGCACCAACCACCATGCTACGACATGTTTCACCATCACAATCATTATCTCTCTAGTGGAAACAATAAATAGGTGAAGGTACAGATAGGCAAAAATAGAAATAGGCAACACTGGATATACACAGAAGAAGCATAAGAAATATCAATAATGAGCCCAACTAAAATAGAATAGAAATATCTCTAAGTATAAACTGGATCTCAAATACAATGAGTCAAATAAACAAAGTCTCACAAAAGCTCTTAACTCTAAACTAAAATACCAATCTAAAGTCTGAAAATAATCAACTACATGTGGAGTTCTGCAATAACTACAAAGTATAATAAGTAGCTAAATGGACAACTAAGAAGTTCCATCAACCTGCGACTCTCCGTACGCCAGACTCGCTGCCTGAAAGAGGGGAAACAAAGAGCGTCAAAGCGCTAGCGAGATCATTACTACCTCTCCCCAGGGGAAGGGGTAGGAATATATAAAAATATAGAGTCAGTGCTTACATATATCAAATCATTCATATAGCTCTCTATGAATAAAAAAAACAAATAGTCAAGGAAACATACTCAAATCTTCAACATAAAGAATAAATACCTCATCTCGAATTACATCCGAGTAGCCTGCTTTAATATAAGAGGATGTTAACCAAACCAAAACGAATATAACTGTCGTCCATAACGGGTGTGCCAAAATCTCAAAGGAAATACTCTACTCGCGGGTAATCTATCATGGAAGTAAAACTTATAACTGATCAAATATCTATGTGTGCATCATCTTATGCTATAGCGATACACTTGTAATGCTCTTACTCAATCGCTCTGTGGCAATAGGATTTATTATCTCCCTATTCCGGATACATGTAATAACGATACTATTGTAATACTCTTACTCAATCATTCTGCGGCAAATAGGTTTCATCTCCCTATTTCCGGATACCTGAAAGATCAAATACTAGTCATGTGTATTTATCAAATTTAACTTGTGACAAAAGTGTGTTAAGTCAACACAAACTAAGCATAAGTGCACATATCTTGGTGTGCGTGTCCATATATGAAGTTCACCATCATCTCAGGTGTTAAACATGTCTTAACATTGTAGTTAATCATCACAAGGTCGAGAGAAGCGCTCGACAAACCGAAATCAAACCAAAACAATGCACAGGCCAACATCAGACTGGCGGTCGAACGTGACGGTCGACCGTGACGGGCTCCAGAGGCTACCCAAGTCTCTGTCATGCACGCGGTCGACCGTGGCGGTCGACCGTGAGCCAGATTTCTAGTTTTCTCCAGATTGTCATGTGTCGTGTTCACATCATGTTTTTATGATTCAAACATGGTAAAAACTTCATGAATCTTGCATACTAACATGTTACAGCAGATATAAATATATAGAATTAAAATCAACATATATAACCATGATTTTATGCATTAGATTTATTTTCAAAACCCTAAAACATGCATAAAAGCTCAAAACGATGAATCAAACTTCTTTCTTTAGATTAACCACGTTTTAAAATCATCTTCATATCTTAATTACATATGTAAAGTTCATTCTCAACCTTTTTAGCATGAAAAGACCTAATCTTTATACATATAATATAAAAGAGTTGTCTTTTATTCATAATCTAGTCATTTAGGCTCTACAAAACATGTTTAAATCTCTTTAAAAACGTTTTAAAAACTGGGAGGGGGATTAACAGAGATGATACTCGCCTGAGATTATCAAAAAACGTTTTAGAAGCAAGCTTGAAGGAGATCCCCACTCCAAAAGCCAAAAACCAAGAAAAATCCCGCTCGAAAGCCTCCAATCTTCTCCAAGAAATCAAACTAGGGTTTGGGGGTTTTATGAGTTTGACCATTGTGCTTGTTTCTACTCTTTTCTCTCTCATGTATGAACTCGTTCATACTCAAAACACATGGTATTATACTCATATACCATTAAATGATATTTATCATACTAAATATCAATATATCATAACTAATCTTAAATTAATATATCATTCAAAAATTATCGGGGTTTTACACTACAAATCTAGGTTTGGAGTTGGCTCTTTTTTACCAAAAAAAAGAAGGAAGAAAGCTATTATCTAGGCCCAAAAAAAAGAAATTTAATTGTGTTTTTTTAGTTTGATCCACTGCGACTAGGCTTAATAGCAAATAGACACCTTGTTTTATCATCTAATTGCAGATAGGACCCTTGTATTATCATTCAATTTCAAATACCCAACTTAAATCTTTCACTCTTTTTGTCACGCCCGGTGCCTATCGAGTACAACACATTATTTAGCTCAGCCACTACAAAAAATGATGTCATAGTTACACTTAGTATTCATGTCCTCCACTATAAACCATCAATGCTTTCGACATGAGAGTAACAAGTAGGGGTACCATAGCTTTACCCTTAGGATGTATCACCCTAAGAATGTATATTTATAAAAAAAATTCCTTTTCTTTGATAGTAAAAGAGATAAACAAGTTTACTCAGATCCACAATATTAGAACTACATGAAATTTAAAATTTTGTCACTTATCTCTCTTAGATCACAAACCAACTGTCACTTGTTTCTAAGGCTTTGTTTGGATATCATGGTATTTTTCTTGTTGTGTTTTTGTAAAAAGAACATCATGGTGTTAGGTTTATCCCTCAAAATGTATTTAAAACACCATGTTAAGTATATTTGGTCAACACTAGTTTGACCCATTACAACATTAGTATTAAACATATTATTAATATATTATATATTAATCATAATAAAATATATTATAAATAAAATAATATAATATTTAGTTTATATTATTATAGTATTATAAGTATTAATTTTAATACAATATAATATTGTATAATATATTATAATATTATATTATACTTTAATGAGTTATATTATATTATAATAATTATTATATTATAATTATTACATATTATTATTAATTAATTTTATATTTAATTATTTTGGCATATTAATTTGTTATTGTTTTATATTATATTAATATTTTTGTAATAATGTTATTTTATTGTTAATATAATATTATACTATTATTAATATAATATAATATTATACTATTATTCATATAATATAATATTATTAATAATGTTAATATTATGTTATTAAAATTATGTTATTAATAAATTAATATATTATAAATGTTTTAATTTTATATAATATACTATGGTTTTTAATATGTTAGAGTTTATTAATAGTACTTTAATAATATTATGAATTTTACATTAACATTTGTTAGCAATATTATTATTAAAATTTATTTTACTTTATAACAAATTGATTATACTATTGTATAGTATATTATATTATTATTATGTTATTTTTTCTTATTAATAACATTTTTTTATTTTTATTAGTTTATTTATATGTTAATATTATTTATTATTATATAATTCATTATTAACATATTAAATACAAATATTTAATATGCTATTATATTATTATATAAGATATTTTATTTATTATATTTTTATATTGTTCAATAAATATTGCTAATATATTAAATTAATTATAATATAGTATAGTATACTATAGTGTAGTATAATATAATAAGCATGTTGATAATAACTCTATATTAATTAGATTTAATATATTATGTTAGATATTATATTAGCACATTCTCAAACTCAAAATCAAAACACCAAACTTAAAACACCAAACTTAAAAGATATTTTGAAATAAGTGTTATGTTTTTGGTTTGAGAATGATTTAGTTCAAAAAACACCATAGTTTTCAAATGCATGATGTTTTGTTTTTGGCAAAAATACCATGAAAATAAGTAAAATACCATGGTATCCAAACTAATATTTTTATATACGTGGAGGGAGAAAACGAGAAGAAGCAGAGATTTTGACCAGCATCGACAATCTTCCATCATCGGTCGTGCTCTAAAGTGCATGCATTTCCTGTTAGACCCTAGAGGGGGGGGGGGGGTTTCTAATCCGATTTTATGCTAATTAAAACTTATTAACAAATTATTCTTGTAAGATAGATATACAATATGTTATGAGCAAGAATATCCAATATGATCAAAGAGATATATCATATATGGTGAAATATATACAAGGATATATAAACAACACAAGGGTAAACAATCTAAACTAAAGATATAATTATGATAGGGCAATATAAATAATGCAAACACATAATATGATCACGGAGTTCGGACCTTCCGTCCTACGTCTCCGCTCTCCACTCCCAGGGAGAAATCTACTATCACAACTGGGTTTTCTACACTCACCCGAATAACGTTTACACCTCACACTCGGTTTTCTAGCTAACCGAAAACTTTACAATCTCACAATGTAACAAATTTGTTCTCTATAATAGATGAGAACTCAATATAGGCTCACACTCAATGTCATAATCCCACAACCCAAATTATACTATGAATGTAAATACAATAAGCTCAATAGGTTGTGTGTGAACAAAGAGATAAATCAAAACAAGTCTAAACTCAATTTAATCTAGCAAAATAAATATGACAAATTAAGCATAAACAAGCTAGATAAAGAGTTTAAGAAAACTTCTCTAAAACAAGAGTGGAGGGATGTAGATTGAAGCCCAAACAAGATTGATGATCTCCTCAAACTCTTGTGAAATTCTCTTCACAAACAAACTCTTAAACACTCTTTTAAACAAACACAAAACAAGCTTAAACCCTTGTTAAACTCTTTTAAAACATTCTCTTGGATTCTTGTGATGGATGAGAGCAACGGGGTATATATAGCCACCCAAAACCTCAACCAAAAATTCCAAGCAAAAGACCAAAAAGCCCACAGAATCAAAAATCAGATTCTGTACAAATTATAGTCGTTGGGGGATCGGCGATCGACCGTGAAAAACGCACGGTCGACCGCGAGCAGCTTAGAGGCAAATTCTGGGCTCAGGAAAACATCCGATCGACCGTGACGGTTGACCGCAAAACTCTCTGGACTTAATCCGGTCGAGCATCACGGTCGACCGCGAGCCATCAAAAAAACATTCTGAGTCTCTGGACTCAAGGCGATCGACCGGGGCGGTCGACCGTGAACAGATACATAAAATTTCCAGGTTTGAAATAGTTTTTCGGATTTTAAAACCCTGTTTAAAAATATCAAATAAATTCTAAGAATTATAAAAATTTGGGAAATGATTGTAGGCATGATAATAAATATGCTACAAAAACTGGTTTTCAAAAAGGACCTCCCAAATAAAAAATATCATTATTTTGCAAAATAGTCCAAAACATAAAAATATAAACATATGAGTTTTGACATTTTAGCTTAACCATGTTTTAAAACATTACAAAATGGTTATATAGACTTAATAAAAGATGTATATGATTGTTATTAAGTTCATAAACTAGGAAAACAATATTTTCACAAAATTGCATATTTTTCAAACATTTCAAAAGTAAATATGATTTTATTGAACTAAATAAAATTGATATTGATGAAATTATATATATGCATGTAAGTATGAAACAAAAATATATTTTCTAATTATATTTAATTGTTTCATATTAAAACTTGAAAACTATCAAACCAAAACATATATGTATACATATAACTATATATATACAAAACCAAAACATGTATGTGTGTATATGATTGTGCTTAAAGTACTAACACACATAATATAAAACCTAAACTAATTATACCCAAGCTTGAAGGTCTTCAATAAGCTCGACTTGGTAAACTTGCGGATGAAGCTTGAACTTGAATCTTTAACTTTGAATTGCGTAGGCTTCACTCCACAATCTTGAATCTTTAACTTTGAATTGCGTAGGCTTCACTCCACAATTCCGCCAACCTCCATTGGATATGATCATGAATGCGCAATTTCATTCATCCTCCAACGTGTTGTTTGTCTATAATAAATAGATAAATACAAACACTAGACAAACAATATTAGTAGTAAATTATTTGTTAAACATCATCAAAACAAAGAGACCAACATTTCCATGTTCGCCAAAGATTTGCAATTAGTACAATATGAGTACAAGAGCTCTTCGGCGTGTGAATTTTCTATCAAGTATGATGCCCATGTTCACACATATGGGTCTGATTTTTTTATTTTATAGCTGATTTATTTAGTCTTTATAAATTTCTTCTTTGATTACATATTAATTTTAAATCCAATCACAATAAATTCTTTTTGTTTGGGCTATCGGTTTTTTTATCGTCATGCCTCGTGACCTACTCAGAGGTCGTCACACATCACTCCAATGATAACTTCATCAAAATAATACCTTAGGCATATATAAATTTTTTTACTCTTTTTATTATTTTATGGAAAATAGTTTAATTCAGAAATTTTAAGTTTGCAAAGGAGACAAATATTTAAAAACCAAAAAATATTTAATAAACCCCGTACCTGACCAAATATGTTCTGAACTAATTCGTTGCTCACAATCTGGTTCACATCAACCACCTAGGAAGGAGAAAATAAAAATGGACCCGTTGGTGGATCCAACAAGTGATGCTAAGGGAATATAAATCCAAATGGACAGACTTGTGGATGATAATAATCCATAATCATATCATACTCTCTTTAAAAGAACGAGTTTGGGAAAATATTTCAATGGTCAATATTACCCTTTATTATTTTAAATATTTTATTTATATCTTAATCTATCATAATCATAATTATATCTTATCCTAATCATACGTGAACTATCTATAGATTAACAATTAAAAAATAATAATATTAATAAAATATATAAAACATCTTCATGGTAGTAGTTTGTTAAGATAAAAAAATTATACGTAGCTAACGTACTATAATACATAAAGTATTGTAAAAAAACCTAAAAGTTTTAAAATTGCACAAAATGCCCTGAAGAGTTTAAAATTATAAAAACTATCCCGACGTCTAAAACCTTAAAACAAAAACATGAATATAAGAAATTACCAGTAATTTACGAAGAATTTAAAATTTGTGGCTAACATCTTAATATCTTGAAATTTATAGAACCACCCTCAAAAATTTAAATTACAAACAAGCACCTGAAATTTTAAAATTATAAAACTTACAAATAACATAGATGAATTCAAGGGATTACCATAATGCACCTAAAAATTTCTAACATTTTAAAACTTAAAAAAATATAAAATTAAGAAATTAACAACAGCCTCTAAAGAATTTAAAAATTTTAATTAACACCATCAATGTCCCAAAAATTATAGAAATACCCTCAAAAGTTCAACTTATAAAAAAACAACTCTAACATTTTAAAAATTTTAAAATTTATAAACAACAAAAGATGAATTCAAGAGATTACCCTCATGCACCTAAAATTTAAAATTTACCAAATTAACCTCAAAGTTACAAAAGTTGTAGAAAAAACTCTTTTAAAATTTAAAAATCATAAAAACTCTAAATTTTTAAAATTTATAACCAGTACACACCAAATCTAAAAAGTATTGGTAGACCGTTTAAATTTAAATTTTTTAAAAATTAATCTACAGTTTTAACAATTACAAAAAACAACCTAAAAAATTTAGAGTTGTAAGAAATATCGTGACATTAAAAATTATCACTGACACATGAAACATAGAAGTTACAACTACCAAACTTAGAGTTTACGATATATATATGTAATTTCCAATTTAGGGTTTACTATCCATTTTCAGTATCTAAAGATAGTCTAAGTTGATACAGGTAAACAAAAGTAATAAGAATTGATTAAAAATATTCGGTTAGGGAATAAAAATTTAAAAAATATAATAGCTTAAAAATTATTGTTACCATATAAATTAAAGCAACTGCATAAAATTTTATTAATAAGTTGGCCTAGTAAAACACATTGGTAATATTAATTGATAGATGTTTAAATCCATAAAAATAATAAAAGACTATAATATAATATCTTAGCATTAATTAATTATAATTTAAAATATTAATCTCTGATGTTAGTAATATTTATAGGGTAAAAGAATATAATGAATTACGTACGGAGAAACTATCTGTTCAGAGATATCCTTCAAAAGAATCAAGTTATTTCCATTGCTAATGGGAAAGTGACGAAAATAAATCTAAAATTCAGAAAACATCCATAAATCATTTGAATTGACATTAACATAAGGCATGTCTATTAAAGAAGCACCAACTGAGTTCTATTGAAGAATAATTTAATAACTTTATCCTAATCAAAGAAGAATTCTCTATGGAAGATATAAGAAAAATTAGTAAGCATTCATAAATTTCATACTTTGTTCTTCAAATATTAAAGAAATTAAATATTAATATTATAATCTAAGGAAAATTAGCAAAAAAATACAGGTATTTAGTTTAGATCGTTGTGAAAAATGACAGTGATAGAGCAAATGTAATATTATTGACGTAATAGAAACTCTTACTGGATGCACAATGGAAGAATTCATTATAGAGAAAAAAGAGATAACTCTTAATCTTATTTAAGTAATAAATTAGAAACACAAAGAATTTCATATATATGAGATTAATATTTATTCTTATTGAAATAAAAAAATCAAAGTCTATATTTTAAGAAGTTTGTGTTAAACATTTGAAATACATTTAACTTCTTTGTGAAGTTAAATGACAAGATAAAAGATTAACGAGCCCAGGAAAGATAACAGCACATAAAATATAACTCTAGCCTGATATCACAATCGAGTAGATGATGAAGACACTACTCTAGAATTGCCTGAGAAAAAGATAAAGATGAGGAAGGGTTGATCTTAGCTCAATAAAAAAGATAAAACATAAGGAATAAAAGATAATATTTTCTAAATATTTTATAAAATAATTTAATTATTTTGATTGAATTTAGGAATCTTCAGAAGGGAGTTTCATGAGTTTTTTTTAGTACTTTTATATGCTTATGCAGATGCTTTTATCATAGAAAAGTATACTAGAGTTAGCATTAATCTTTAATTTATAATTTTTTATGAAGTCTATCAATGATTAGGAACAAACTTCATATTCTCTTTTGTATCGTTTTAGCATACTTTTAACCAATCATTTACCTTATTGGTTTTAAATATTTACCTTCCTTATATAACATTATTTCAATATTTTTCACATTTGCAACATTGTACTTTCTCAAGTAAAGCTTGGTTTCATGTCAGTCAAAATAATATAAAAATTTAAATTAGCTTCAAATTATATTTATTTTCTACCAATTTAAATATCAACATGAAAATTTAAATTGGGTGTAGCCCATTTAAACAAGCATCATAGAAAATAAATAATCACAATATAAAAGTTTAGAGATAAAAGTGAGCATAAACTATTAAAGTGGAACTGAGAAACAAATTTTAGTTAGAAAGTAATCTAAAAATACTTAATCATGGTATTTAACCACGTGCATTGCACGTGAATAAAACCTAGTCATACTCTCTTTAAAAGCACGAGTTCAGGAAAATCTTTTGGTAGACAAAATGCCTCTTGAAATTTAAATTAATCCATTAAGTAAGAGTAAGTTGATAAATTGATGAATTTTTATTGGATATATATAGTATGAAGATAAAAATATTGTTTAAATTAAAATCTAAACCTAAATAAGGTTATTAAATGCCAAATTTATATATGTATACAAGATGAATGGTGTATAAGCAAAAATCAAACAAAATAATGAGACAAATGATGTCCACCCCATAGGTCGAACCCCAGAACAACACAGACCTACAAATATACATAATGTGGAAAGGGTATTTGCAAAATCCACCAAACAAATTAATTAAGAGACAAAATTGTTCTCAAAATTATAAAAAAAGAAAAATTAAAACAAACGGTTGTGATATGAGGACACAACGTGGCGATCTCTCACCATCTAAAATTCAAGTAGTTCACGGTACTGCATAATTAGTTTTAAAGTTTAATTATACTATTATTATTTAAATAAAACTCTATTTACAATTTGTTTGACCCTAGAAGGAGGGTGATTAGGGTCTTATGTTAATCTAATCTGATTTTATGCTAATTAAAAACTATTAATAAGTTATCCTAGCAAGTATGAAATACAACAAGATATATGAGCTAGGATAAGCAATATGAACAAAGGATATATCCTAGCAATGAGATATGCAAGGATATTCAAACAAATAACACAAGGGTGATATAAACAAATTACAAATGTGATAGGGCAAAATACACAAAGAGTAATAGACAATTGGCGATATAGGATAAATGCAAAAGCAAATGCGCCAAAGACAAACTCAAACACACTCAAATGATCATGGAGTTCAGACCTTCTGTCATACGTCTCCGCTCCCCACTCCTGGGGAAAAATCCACTATCACAACCGGGTTTTCTACGTTCACCCGAATAACGTTACACCTCATAATTTGATTCACGGAGTTCGGTCCCCACGACCTACGTCTCTGCTCCTCACCTCGAGGAAATCTCCACTACACACTCAGTTTTCTAGCTAACCGAAAACTTTACAATCTCACAATATAACAACAAATTGATTTGTTCTCTAATACAATAACCGAAAACTTTACAATCTCACAATATAACAACAAATTGATTTGTTCTCTAATACAAGGCGAGAACTCAATTAAGCACTGATTTGTTCTCTAATACAAGGCGAGAACTCAATTAAGCACAACTCACTGTTACAATCTCTCACAACCCCAGTATACTATGTATGTAAATACTAAAAGCTCAATGTGGGTGTGTGTAACAATGAGATAAATTAAATCTAAACTCAATATAAAACTAGCTTTAATAAAATGATAAACAAAGAAATAGATGTAAAGCTAGAAATAGAGTTTAGAAAACTTCTCAATGGATTAAGAGATTGAGGGAAGATGGTTGGAAGCTCAAGCACCAATAGGATCTCCTCAAGCTCCTGTGAAATTGATTTCACAAACCCAAAACTCTCAATTGTTTAAAAGTTTCTTAAATACTCTTTTAAACAAACATTAAACAAGTTTAAACCCTTGTTAAACTCTTTTAAAACATTCTCTTGGGTTGCCATGAGAACTAAGATCAATGGGGTATTTATAGCCTCCCAAAACCTCAGCCAAAAGTCCAACAGAAATGACCAAAAAACCAACAGAATCGGAAATCAGATTCTGTACAAAATGACCGTTGGAATGAACGGCGGTCGACCATGAAAATCTCACGGTCGACCGCGAGCCACTTTCGAGGCTCAGAAAATTCCAAAAACTTTGACGGTCGACCGTCACGGTCGACCGTGGCGGTCGACCGTAAACTGACATATGAGAAAAAAGTTTTGAAAGTTGATTTTCTGATTTTAAAATCCTGTTTAAAAATATCAAATAAATTCTAAAAAATATAAAACTTTGGAAAATGATTGTAGACATGATAATAAACATGCTACAAAGACTGGTTTTCAAAAAGGACCTTCCAAATAAAAAATATCCTCATTTTGCAAAATAGTCCAAAACATGAAAATGTGAACATATGAGTTTTGACATTTTAGCTTAACCATGTTTTGAAATAATACAAAATGATTTTATAGACTTGAAGAAAGATCCCAACACTTTCCTTTAAAGCTTTGTCTTAGACTCTCTTTATGACGGTTTGAACTATCAGAGAACCGTTCCCTTAGATATCAAAGGGGATGGTTTTAAACCGCACCCCACGAACCGTCCCTATAGACTAGTTATGTGGTAGTGGTATGAAGCTTGGTTCCCTATTGTTGCTATGGAGGAGGAGGACTGCTTGAAGTACTTGGACTAGAACACATGGTAAAAAGAGAATCTTTCTGTTATAGGAGACGCCAGTCACCCATTCTCCTGGACTAATGTTGGAGATAAAGAACAATAGGAATATGGTCGGAATGGCTGCTCAACTTGTGTACCAACCTCATTGAAAAGAGTACACCAAGAGAGAGAACCAACAAAATGATCCAAACTGATACAGGAGATCTACACGATCGAGACGACATCAGTGAACAACAACTCGACATCTCAACTCGAGTCGAGTCGATAGTCGAGACGACTAAACAGATGGACGAGATGAGACTCAACTCAAACTAGCCTAGATGAACAGATGACTCGAGGCGACGAGTTAAGATGACAACTCACGTCGAAGCAACCCAGTCGAGACCCTAGTCGATAGGATGAGTCCCCAGTCGAGACCCCAGTCAACAGGACGGAACGACACACCCCAGTTGACACGAAGGGCGGTGTTAGTCAACACATGCCAGTCGACATGAAGGACAGTACTACTCGACATACTTAGTTGACTCATGTCCAGTCAACACGAAAGGCGGTACTACTCGGCACGCCTCGTGTCGACTCGGCAAACAGAATAGGAAAGGAGTTTGTTTTGGTTATTTCCTTTTAGGATTAGAGTTTCTTTTTTATTAGGGTTAGGATAGGGTTAGTTGGATATAAATATTAGTTCCTTTTGTAAATCTATAATTAATTTTTCAATTATTCAATTAAGAAAATTTTTCTCCTTATTTTTTTCTCAAACTTGAGAAACTTAGAGCTTGTGGATTCAAGCCCATGAAATACTTGCTATTGTCAGGGCTCATCGGCATCGAAACGATATCTGATCGGCCTCTCCGTTTCCTCGTCTGTGTCAAGTGGTATCAGATCTTCGACTTTAACATCCTCGACAATAGCAGGTGACGGCGAGAAGGAGCTTTCTCTACAGGATCTTTCCGTGAGGATGGATTCTATGGATAGAAGATTTGGCACGTTGGAGGCGTCTCTTTAGAACTTTCAACAATCCATTGAAGGACTTACCCTTCACCTCAACAATAGGAATAACTTCGCTGATGGTCTTCACCTAAGCGGACCCAGAGTTAGGCAGCCATGACATCCACCCCATACAATCCCTAACCCCCTCCAATTCATCCCCCTCCATATCAACCACATCCAAACCAACCCTCTCCATATCAACCCCCTCCACATTATCGATGACATCCCAACCAACCCCCTCCAATGATGAATCCAGTGACGAAGGAGAGGACTATGGTGCCTAATTTGAGGGACCATGGTACGATCATGTCTCGAGCAAAGAAGAAGGTAGCGACCTTATGGCAGAGGTCGGGGCAGAGGCTTCAATCCTCGTTGCAACTATCACCGACAGGGCAGACATCACCATGACTAAGAGTACCGGATGAAGGTAGAGCTCCCTTCCTTTGGAGGAAATCTAAACATAGAGGCTTTCATGGATTAGCTCTACGAAGTGGATAAGTTTTTTGAGATGACTAATATTCCCGAAGTAAAACAGGTAAAGTTTGTGGCATATCATCTCAAAGGAGGAGCCGCGGCATGGTAGGATCAGACTCAAAACACAAGGCGATGGTAAGGCAAGCAACTAGTTTAGGGTTGGCGACGCATGAATCAGTTACTACAACCAATGCGAGCAATGCTGTCAAGGACTTAGATCAGTAAGTGCCTATACCGAAGAGTTCTTCTGTCTTACTTCTCATTATGATTTGTCTATGAGCGAGGAGCAACTCGCGGCAAAGTATATCGAAGGTTTGAAGTATTCAATTCAAGAGAAGGTGGCCATTCACAATGTGTACTCTATGGATGAAGCCCATAATATGGCTCTCAAGGTTCCTACCACCCGACTACCAACAAATTCTCTACAACTAGTTCGAGCAATGCCATCAAGGACTCAGATCAGTAAGTGCCTATACCAAAGAGTTCTTCCGTCTTACTCGTTGCGATTTGTCTATGAGCGAGGAGCAACTCGCGGTAAAGTATATCGAAGGTTTGAAGTATTCAATTCAAGAGAAGGTGGCCATCCACAATGTGTACTCTATGGACGAAGCCCATAACATGGCTCTAAAGGCGGAAAGATTAGCCTCCAAGACACCACCTTTTAGGTGAACCGATCAGGGAAGTTCGGCCGAGAAGGCAAGAGGTGAGTTGGTAGGGCCAAGGATGACTAGTCGGTCTAATCCTCCACGATCAGCCGAGCAGTCGACAAATGCAACCACCGCCCCAGACGACTCAATCAAATCAGTATGGCAAGCTGACTGTAGTGAAGTATTTCAGATGTGTCCAACTAGGGAATAAGTCCAATGAGTGCCCGCAACGACGAAAGGTCAATCTTGTGGATTATGAGGAAGATGAGGATGGACAAACGGAAGTGGTCAGTCAGACTTTGGGGAACTTGATTCAGTGCATATGTGGAGAGAAGCCAAAGATGTGGGATCAAGCTATACCTCAAGCTAAATTTGCCTACAACTTGATTGTTCATAGTTCCACAGGTATGTCTCCTTTTTTCATTGTTTACAGAAAGACCCCTCGACATCTCTAAGATTTGTTAAAGTTGTCGACAAGTAGCAAGTTCAGTGAGGCATCAAGTCCAATGGCCGAGAATACTTTCAACGTTCAAGAGGAAGTGTGTACAAAGCTCGAGAAGGCTAATGCAAAGTTCAAGACGCGAGCAGATAGGAAGAGGCGACTCAAGGAGTTCAATGAAGGAGACATGGTGATGGTTTACTTACGGAAAGAACAGATGCCGGCTAGAACATACAACAAGCTTAAACTGAAAAGATATGGACCGTTCAAGATTCTCAAAAAGATCAATGACAATGTGTATGTTGTGGATCTTCCAAAAGGAATGGCTATGTCTAAGACATTCAACGTGGCAGATATTTCTGACTATCATCTTTCAATCGAGTTATATTCAAGTGATGTGAATTCAGAGACGAGTTCTTTTGAATAAGGAGGGACTGATACAGGAGATCTATATGAACGAGACGACATCAGCGGACGACGACTCGACATTTCAACTCGAGTCTAGTCAACAGTCGAGACGACTAAGCAGATGGATGAGACTAGACTCGACTCAAACCAGCCTAGACAAACAGACGACTTGAGGTGACGAGTCGAGATGACGACTCGAGTCGAAGCAACCCAGCCGAGACCCCAGTCGACAGAACGAGACCCCAGTTGAGACCCCAGCTGAAACCCTAGTCGACAACCCAGCCGAGACCCCAGTCGACAGAACGAGACCCCAGTTGAGACCCCAGCTGAAACCCTAGTCGACAGGACGGAACGACACATCCCAGTCGACACGAAGCACGGCGTTAGTCGACACATGCCAGTTGACACGAAGGGCAGTACTACTCGACATACTTAGTCGACTCGTGTCCAGTTGACACTGTTAAAGTAAGAGAGAGAGAGAGAATCTTGGGTAAATTTCCCTTGAATTGAATATTGAGTGTGCACATATATTTATACAAGTAGAGGAGTGTGAGGTTTGTTCTCCCAAGCAATGTGGGACTAAAACCCACTACAATACACTATTATCAACAGCCCCCTTCAAACTCATGTTGGATCAAACAAAGTGAGTTTGCGTACAAGAAACTGGAACCGATGAACAGGTAAGGCCTTTGTGAAGAAATCTGCAAGCTCGTCAGCGGATGAAACATGAGGAAGTAGAATTGTCTTGTCCTTGATAACTTGGTGACGGACAAAATGAGCGTCGATCTCAATATGTTTGGTCCTTTCATGAAATACTGGATTATTAGCAATCTGGATGGCACTCTTATTATCACAGTAGAGAGGAGTAGGAGTCGTAACAGAAATACCGAAATCACTGAGAAGGCGACGAAGATGAATAATCTCTTTAGCTGTTGTGGACATTGCACGATACTCTGCCTCAGTACTGGAAAGAGCAATAACATCTTGTTTCTTACTTCGCCAGGAAATAAGGGAATCACCAAGAAATATACAATAACCTGTGGTAGACTTTCTGGTAGTTGGATCACCAGCCCAATCAGCATCAGAATATGCACAAAGCTCTAACTTAGATGTAGCAGGAAACAAAAGTGAGCGAGTGCTAGTACCCCGGAGGTACCGAAGAATCCGTAATAAGACAGCATAGTGTACAGAACGTGGGGCACTAACAAATTGACTGACAATACCAACAGCATGAGAGATATCTGGTCGAGAGATGCACAAATAGACCAACTGACCAACAAGATGTCGATATCGGGTAGGATCAGATAGAGGCTCACCGTCAGTAGAGCAAAGTTTGACATTCTGCTGGAGTGGAGTATCGACAGTTGTATTATCAGTTAACTCAGCTTGATTTAGAATATCTGAGAGATACTTCTGTTGAGACAGTAATACACCCCGCGGGCCTTGAGAAATTTCTAGACCAAGGAAATACCGAAGAGATCCAAGATCCTTCATGTGGAACTGTTGTTGCAACTGAGATTTTGCGTATTGTATACCTGTCATATCATCACCTGTAATGATCATATCATCTACATAGATGAGTAATAAAACCCTGCCACGCGATGTAGTGCGAACAAACAGAGAAGCATCTTGATGACTTTCTATAAAGCCCGCTTTGAGCACAACATCGCGAAAACACTCAAACCAAGCGCGGGGTGCCTGTTTGAGACCATAAACAGCACGACGAAGGAGACATACATGTCCCGGAGGAATATTTGACCCTGGAGGCGGTTGCATATATACGGTCTCTGATAAAGAGCCATGAAGAAAAGCATTTTTGACATCCATCTGGTATAAGGGCCAACGATGAGCAGCAGCGACCGCAAGGAGAGTACGCACAGTGGGCATCTGAGCAACAGGAGCAAAGGTCTCCTCATAATCAATACCTTGTTGCTGAGTAAAACCTCTAGCCACTAAACGAGCTTTTCGACGTTCAATGGTGCCATCAGGACGAAACTTGACCTTATAAACCCATTTACTGCCAACAAGAGAGATCCCAGGAGGACAGGGAACAATATCCCAGGTATGAGTTTGCTGAAATGCTTGAAATTCCTCAGCCATAGCTTGTCGCCACTCTGGAATTTGAACTGCCTCTTGGAAGGACTTTGGCTCAACAATAGTATGAATGGCAGCAAGAAAGTTATGAAAGATAGGTGAATAAGAAGTAACAGAAGCATACCGGGCAGGCATGACATGTGGGCGTTTGCCTCGACGAAGAGCAAGAGGAACCTCAGGCGGGGGAGATGCTGGCGCAGGTGCATGAAGATCAACAGTATTTTCTGGAGTGAGAGTTGTGTCCACAGGATATGGATTAGATGGTGTAAGAGAAGACTCAGGTGAGGAAGAGTCAACAGAAGGAGAGGGAGAGATGTCAGGGAGATCTCGAAAGGAAAATTGAGGTGAAGAAGTGGGTGATGCAGTGGACGGGGAAGCATGATCGGTAGAGTGGAGGAAATTAAAGTCATCAGAAGTAGAATAATATGGAGAATCCTCTTCGAACTGAACATGACGAGATATATGAACTCGACGAGTTGCGGGATCATAACAACGATAACCTCGATGTTCTGAACTAATTCCTAAATAAACACAAGAAACTGCTCTGGGAGACAATTTATCACGTTCGTGAGATGGCAGAAAAACAAAACATCGACAACCAAAAACGCGAACTAGATCATAACGGGGAGGATGAGTATAAACACGACTATAAGGAGTAGCACCGGAAAGAGAGCTAGATGGAGTGATATTAATGGCATGAGTCGCGGTGAGAATAGCCTCAGCCCAGAAACGACGAGGAACAGAGTAAGAAATGAGCATTGATCGGGCAGTATCGAGGATATGACGATGTTTGCGTTCAGCAACACCATTTTGCTCATGAGTGTAGGGACATGACTGTTGAAAGATAGTCCCATGAGAGGACATGATAGAGCGCATGGCAGAGGATAGGTACTCTTTGGCACAATCAGAACGAAAAACTTTAATACGAGATTGCCATTGAGTGAAAATCATAGCAGTGAAGGCTTGATAAGCAGTAAGTACGTCAGAGCGATTCTTAAGTAGGTAAACCCATGTAAAACGAGAGAAATCGTCGATAAAACTAACATAATATAAGTAGCCAGATGAAGAAGGCAAAGGAGCTGGCCCCCAAATATCAGAATGTACTAAATCAAATAAGGAAGTGGATACAGATGTACTCATTTTAAATGGTAAAGCAGTGAATTTAGCCAATTTGCAACCAGCACATGACTCAATACTAGAACTAGATGATACAGGACCAAGTACTCCAGACTGAATAAGACTCTCCAGCCTTTTATTACACACATGACCAAGTCGTCTATGCCATAAATTGGCAGGAAGCGAGGTAGAGGGTTTTGACGAACAAAGAGAAGCAACAAGAGAACGTGGACGTATGGACTCTGGAAGGTGAAGATATTCCAGAAAATACAGTTTGTGCCTCCTACGACCCGCCCCAACCGTCTTGCCCGTCTGTGGATCCTGCACAATACAAGTATCAGAAGAAAATGAGACAAACAGGCCCGCCATGCATAAAGAGCTAATAGAAATTAAATTCAAGCACAATTGTGGAGCCACATAGACGGGACCAAGTGTTAGACGACCAGATGGATCATTTTGTGGGGTAATAGAGCCATACTGAGTAATGGACAATGGTTGTCCAGCAGCTGTGTAGATAGGAGGAAGAGAGGATGAAGTAAAGACAGAGGATAAAAGTGAGGCATTACAAGTCATATGAAAGGAACAACCAGAGTCAAAAATCCAGAGATCATTCATACCAGAGACTGAAGGATTAGCTGAAGAACCAGCAAAATGCATACCAGAGAGTTGTGCGGCGGATGTAGAGGTGATATGTTGAAAAGCATCAAGTTGACGGCGAAGACTTTCAATAGCTTGAATAGTAGAGTCTGAAGTAGTAGAAGGTATAGCATTGGCCAACAATCCTGGTGTACGAGAGGGTTGAGACTGAGGGGGTCGCCGACCACGTCCAGTACCTGAGGAACGTAACTCAGGATGAAGCTTGAAGCATGTCTCAATGCGGTGTCCTTCCTTCTTACAATATTTGCAAGAGAGCTTAGATCGAGCCTGTGGAGAGGGAGCCTGTGGAGAAGTATAATTCATAACAGGAGCAGTGACAGGTACAGACAAAACAGTCTCGAGTGAAGAGGTAGGAGTGTCTGTTGACAAATTGAGTCGTGCTGTCTGCTGCCGGGTCTCATAAGCAGTGAGAGCTCCCATAACTGAGGCCAAAGTCGGAAATTGAGGCTGGTGAAGTAGTTGATCAGCCATAGTTGAATATTCAGGAAGGGACTGAAACAATTGATGCACCTCATGCCGTTCGTACCAGGCTAGCCAGTCTTCATATGTGGAATTACGTCCAGGAAGCATGGAGCGTAACTCTGTCCAAAAAGCTTGCATTTGTCCAAAATGGGACTGCAGAGATGAACTACCTTTGCGTTGTAGAGAAATGCGTTGCAGAAGATATGCCTCCCGTGCACCCGAGCACTCAGTGAAACGCTCAGTGAGACGAGTCCACATGGCCTGAGCAGAGGGAAGCGAGCCAATCTCGACAGTGAGACCAGAGCCAACACAGCGAGTGAGATAATCCATAACACGAAATTCCTGCAATTGCCACTCTGAACTCTCCTTGACATAGAGAGCACGAGCAGTCTGAAGATCGACATCACCACTGCCAGAGGCAATAGTACTGGATGAAGCAACAGTGCTGATGGACGGTGGAACTGGTCCCGTACTGGTGAGATGATCAAGCAAACCAGCGCCACGCAAGGCATTGGTGACAATGGTGGACCACCCTGCCCAGTCACTTTGATCATTGAGGGGCAAAGGTGGTTTGGGAATCTTCTCTGAAGGAGCCATAACAGCAATCTTGAGACGTTAAGATGTCGAGATGCTGTTACTAATGTCGTTCGTTTGAGGCCGAGAGACGGCTTGAAACGACGATGCCGTTAATTTGAGACCGAGAGACGGTCTTGAAACGACAATGCCGTTAAAATAGAACCCGAAGGTTAGAATGAAACCCGAAGGTTTAAAATAGAACCCGAAGGTTAGAATGAAACCCGAAGGTTTAAAATAGAACCCGAAGGTTAGAATGAAACCCGAAGGTTTAAAATAGAACCCGAAGGTTAAACGAGAACGCGAAACGCGTTAAGAAGCCGCAAAACGACAAGGCCAAAATATCTGGCAGATGAACGCCAAATAATTAAAAATAAAAATAAAAAAAATAAAACATTAAACGGCTGCAAAGCAATAAGGCCAAGATTTGGCAAAAGAACGCAAAAGCGTTAAAAATTTTATTGAAAGGGAAATAGCCCTAGCTCTGATACCATGTTAAAGTAAGAGAGAGAGAGAGAATCTTGGGTAAATTTCCCTTGAATTGAATATTGAGTGTGCACATATATTTATACAAGTAGATGAGTGTGAGGTTTGTTCTCCCAAGCAATGTGGGACTAAAACCCACTACAATACACTATTATCAACAGACACGAAAGGCGGTACTACTCGGCACGCCTCGTGTCGACTCGGCAAACAGAATAGGAAAGGAGTTTGTTTTGGTTATTTCCTTTTAGGATTAGCGTTTCTTTTTTATTAGGGTTAGGATAGGGTTAGTTGGCTATAAATATTAGTTCCTTTTGTAAATCTAAAATTAACTTTCAATTATTCAATTAAGAGAATTGTTCTCCTTGTTTTCGTTCTCAAACTTGAGAAACTTAGAGCTTGTGGATTCAAGCTCGTGAAATACCTGCTATTGTCAGGGCTCGTCGGCATCGAAACGATATCCGATCGGCCTCCCCGTTTTAACGTCTGCGTCAAGAAACGCTCTTCAATGAATGCACCATTCAAACGCCTACTACATTCATCAACTCACATTCATCCAACACCTCCTTTCTCTTTCAGAGACCAGCCAACTTTTCAACGTTAGGCGCGCAATATTTCATCAAAATCCCCACTGCAAGCTCGTGGTAAAGAAAATTTGAGGATTAAGACTCCGCAACGAATCCTAAACCTCCCTATGCCTTTGAGCGTCTGGGTGGTCATACGTACCCGTAAAACACCAATCACCTGCCACACTATCACCCTTAAACAGCATCCATCATATGTGATGGAAAGACGAGGATTTAACAGGCACTTGCATATCGTCGTTCCATTAAAAAAAAAAAAAAGTCTGAGACGCCTCTCCTACCATCACGAGGAACAGAAAAACTCATCCGAAAATTTATATATAGCTGATCCAACACGACACATCTCCACTACATTTGATTTTATAATGGATAGAAAGAAAAAAGAACGTGCTATATACTTGGTTAGATCTTTTAAGCCCCTAACAGCTCGTGGTGCACCCAAGCCCCGACAGTAGTCCCAACACAGAATACTCATTAATATATGAATGGTGAAAGTGGGTCTCCATGCCACTTTTCGTTCACACGTTTGTAGACGAAGAAGAAAAAAGAATCACCCGAAGGCTTCAGCAAATCCTCCGCCAAGTTACGCATCTTGTTACCTCCTACGTACTTCACCATTTTCTGCTGATATATGGTTTTAGGGGGACTCAATTTTTTTCTGGATTGTCTCGACAGAATGGGTCAGCAGCAAGAACTTGGGGTTGAGTTTTAAAGTTATGTTGGGATGGCTTTATAGATGGTGTTGTAATTTTGAACTGAGTAGTGAATAAAAACTTTGGCTAAGGCTAGTATGATAGAGAATTAGAGAGAGAGAGATGTAGAAGAAGATAGAGAATTTAGTGCTTTTGTTTTCTTTTTTTTTCATATATCAAATTCTCCCACACATGAGTTTATATAGACTTATACATGACCCTTCATATTCCGTACATTAACTCTACACATTTACTTTCATAGAATACAAAGAGTCATCTCTTAGAATTCCACCCCACTTATTATACTATGTCTCTTAGGATTCCATTCCACTTAGGATATCACACTATGGCTCTTGGGTTGTTTAGGTTGCTAAACACTGATTAGTTCAACACTTCTCCTCAGGGGTTAGCAGGTTTAACACCTATTAGTTCTCGAAGTGTGCAGAAACGATCCTTCGGCAAAGCTTTGGTGAGAATGTCTGCAGCTTGATCTTCAGTTTTGCAGTAGATGACCTCCATCTCCTTGTCCACGATTGCGTCCCTGATGAAGTGGTATTTTCTCTTAATATGTCTCGTCCTTTGGTGGAAGACGAGGTTCTTTGCCATTGCGATTGATGACTTGTTGTCACAGAGGAGAGGAGTAGGCTGCAGTTGTTTCTCTACCAGCTCTCAGGTGTCATTTTTCTCTATCATGGAGATCTCCTCCTGCATGGCTTTCTTCCAATCTTCTTCTTTGATGGCTTCTTCAAATGACTCAGGCTCCAATATGCAAAAATTACATGAAGCGTAAATCTCATTAAGATTTCTGTATCTTAATGAAGTTATACCTGAGGAGGAAGAAGAACTGGGACTAGAGTTGGATGGTGTGCTTGAGGTGCTAGCACTTGATCTTGATGTGGTTGAGTCGGAGCTTGTTGAACTCGAACCGTTTTGTGGATTTTGCACTTCTGGCTCTGGATCTGGATCTTGGGTGCTCTCTGAATCTAGGTAGATGTAGTTTGTGGGCACCTGCTCCTCCTTCTTGAGATTCCAGTTTCACTTGGCTGATTCGTCAAAGACCACATCCCGTGAGATGACGATCTTTTGAGTCTTCGGGTTGAAGAGTCTGTAGCCCTTCGTATGGCTTGCGTATCCCATAAAGATACACCTTCTTGTGTTCTCCTCCAGTTTGGATCTTAACTGGCCTGGGATGTGAGCAAAACAAACACAACCGAAAACCTTAAGGTGGTTTAAGGAAGGTTTTCTACTTGAGAATGCTTCAAAGGAGGTCTTGTCCTCCAATGCTCTTGTTGGACACCGGTTGAGAAGGTACACTACGGTGTTGACTGCTTCTCCCCAGAACTTGTAGGAAAGGTTCTTCTCATGTAGGAGACTCTTGGCCATCTCCACGATAGTTCGGTTCTTCCTTTCTGCCACTCCGTTCTGTTGAGGAGTGTATGGACATGTGGTTTGCTTCTCGATGCCAAGGTTGCTGCAGTAGTCCTCAAACTCTGCTGAAGTGTACTCTCCACCCCGATCACTTCGAATCTTCTTGATTTCCAGGTCTGTTTGTCTTTCCATCATTGCTTTGTACTTTTGGAAGACGGTGAAAGCTTCTGATTTGAGCCTCAAAAAGTAGACCCAGGACATCCTGCTAAAGTCATCAATAAAAGTGATAAAATATTTGTTACCGGCCAGGGACTCCATCTTCATTGGACCACATAGGTCCGTATGGATCAACTCCAAAGGCTTTGTTGCCCTCCATGCTTCTTCCTTTGGGAACTCGTCTCGGTGCTGCTTGCCTTTCATGCAACTAGAGCAGACACCTTCAACTCCTTCAATGGTTGGGAGGCCATACACCATTTCTCTACTTTGAAGAGTCTTGAGGCTTTGGAAGTTGAGATGTCCGAGCCTCTTGTGCCATAGCCAGGAGGAGTTCACCTCTTCGACCTTTATAGCTTGAGTGTTCCAGTAGTGCAGTGAGAGAGGAAAACTTCTGTTGGGTTACATCTTGACTTTGGCCACCAAGTTGTTAAAACTCCTATCATCATAGATCTTCACTGCTTGATCACCAAAAACTAGAAAATAACCGTTAAGGAGCATTTGACCTACACTTAACAGATTTTCCTCTAGACCCGATACAAGCATTACATCCTTGATGTATCTTTTTTTCTTTTTTTGTATTTACAGCCAAGATACCCTTTCCTTCAGATTTTACAATATTCCCATTTCCCATCTTAACACTACCAAGATAGGATGTGTCTAAGTCTATCAATAGTGACCGGTTCGCGCACATGTGGTTACTACAGCCACTGTCAATATACCAAAGACTACCATCACTATCTTTTCCTCCATGACAAGCAAAGAAAACATTACCTTCGCCGTCCTCTTCTTGGTTTGCAAATACTTGCCGGCAGTTTTGGTTTTGTTTTCCTTGAGTCCTGCACTGCTCTTTGGTATGCCCAAATCTGGAGCAATTGGTGCACTTGGGCTTCCCCTCGAACCAGCACTTCCCTTGATGAGACTTGCCGCAAGTTCTACATGTGGATTTGCTACCTTGTTGGGAGTTGCCACTTTGTTATTGTTGTTGAGGCTTTGGAGAAAAATTAGGCTTGCCTCCTTTCTTCTTCTTCTTTTGCTTCTGGCTCTGTTGTTGATTTGAGCTCATGTTGAAGCTTTGGAAGGCTCTCTCCATGGTAGAAGCTTCATTCCTCTTCTCAAGCTTTTGGTCAAATGCCTTGATGGATGCGATTGCCTCTTGTAATGAAAGCTTCTCCATATCTTTTGTTTCTTCTATCACACTTACAATGGGGTCATATCACTAGAGAGAGAAATAAGAATTTTTTGAACTACTCTTTGATTTGTTACATCTTCACCTTATGTTTTTAATTGATTTATAACATTGGTGAATCTAGTAAGAAAATCATCGAGTCTTTCTTCTACTCTCATAGAGATTTGCTCAAACTCTTTTCTAATAGTTTAATGCTTAACCTCCCGTACCTTTTCACTTCCACGATACTCTTCTTGGAGGATGTCCCACACCGCCTTTGCTGTCTCCTCGTTGGAGATCCTAGGGAAGGTGGAGTCGGAGACGACATTTTGGATCAACCCGAGGGCTTTGGCATCCCTCATGTAGTTAAGCTTTAATGTCTTCTGCTCCGCCGGGGTGAGAGAGTCTTCGTCTTCTGGCACCGCAAAACCTTTCTCCACCAGCTTCCAAAGGTCATGCGCTCTGAATATCGTCCTCATCTTGATCCGCCAAAAGTCGTAGTTCTCCCCGGAGAAGATCGGTGTTCGTATCTCGCCGGAGGTAGGTTTTGGGTCGGACTCAATGACTATTGGGTCAGCCACTTGAACCCGAGATGAAGTTGGAGAATCGACGGTTGTATCGGTCATTTTGAGGAGGCTATTTGGAAGAGTTTTGGTAGTGGGTGTTGGTGTTTTTGTAGAGGTAGGGTTTCTTAACACTCAGTTGTCGTAACGAAGCTCTGATACCATGTTATAATTTTGAACTGAGTAGTGAAGAAAAACTTTGGCTAAGACTAGTATGATAGAGAATTAGAGAGAGAGAGAGAGAGAGAGAGAGAGAGAGAGAGAGAGAGAGAGAGATGTAGAAGAAGATAGAGAATTTGGTGCTTTTGTTTTCTTTTTTTTCCATATATCAAATTCTCCCACACATGGGTTTATATAGACTTATACATGACCCTTCATATTCCGTACATTAACTCTACACATTTACTTTCATAGAATACAAAGAGTCATCTCTTAGAATTCCACCCCACTTATTATACTATGTCTCTTAGGATTCCATTCCACTTAGGATATCACACTAGGGCTCTTGGGTTGTTTAGGTTGCTAAACACTGATTAGTTCAACAGATGGATTATCTGTTTGTGATGTGAATTTGGGTTGATGTTTTGTGGGGATTGTTTAGGGTTTATATTATTGGTTTGTTGATTGGGCCGAGAGTTTGGTATTTGGGAGTCCACACTAAGGGGTTGTTTGGTTGTATGTTTTTACCATGTAAAAGGATGAAAAGTATAAAAAAGTGGGTCCCAATGTCAGCTTGCATCACTTTACATTGTTTGTTTAAATTTTCTTTTACATGAAAAGCTTACACCTTTTGATGAGGTGTCAACGAAAGCAAAATCACCAAAATTAGGAGTGATTTTGTTGGAAAGCTGACACAATGTCATAAATGTGTCCAAAAAATAATAAAAAAGTCAAAACATTGTAGAAAGTGGTGAGGTGGATAACCACTTTTTATTTTGTGTCATAAATACTCTAGTTTACATTATACTATCCAAACAATGTAATACTATTATTTTAGGATTCACAAAGATTCCTAACCAAATAATGTAAACACTCGAATGGAAAGTGGTGAGGTGGATAACCACTTTCTATTTTGTGTCATAAATACTTTAGTTTCCTAATGGCATCCAAGCAGCCCCTTAATGAATGCTGCTAGTTTGCGTACAAAAAATTGAAGGGGATAAAATGTTGATAAGTTGTAAACTAACGATATTGCATGTACTATAAATTGAAAAGAAATAACATGTTTTTTGTTGTAATTAAAGTGCTTTATGTTTAAAACTCCGGAACTCATTTCATGGTTGGCTATTAGGGATGCACATTGACATGTTGAACTATCTCATTTCTTTAACTGGACATACTTAAACAGTACAACATTTCATCTTTAATGAAAGTTTTGTATAACTGCAAAGTAATCAGGCACCAAAGATTTAGTTATAACTAATGTTAATTATTTATTAAGGTAGCATAAGAATTTAATCATTAACAATTAACATTATTTCTTGTAAAAACTCATCAGGCTTCCCAATTTTAAAAAATGTTTTTAACATAATCATATCTAGAAATCAACTGAAAACACAAAGGTTTATAAATTTACTCCTGTTATATGCAGTTTGCTCTTAGGCAGTACAAAGAAATTCATGTGTGCCTAATCCCTAAAAAAATTAGGCCAGTTAATGCAAAAATGAGTGTTCCGTTTAAGGCTAAGTATCCTCTCAATGCACTGTAATTTGTGGTATTAAAATTCATAAATATGGCAATATTTGAAGGGGCTTCTTCTGAAAATAAAATATCTAAAAAGGTATGTCCAACAACACTTTCATGTAACTTCAAAATTGGTAGACACTATCTTTCTGTGTAAATTTGCTTCTCATAAGTAATTGAAAGATCTTTTGTGTTTCATTATTTCTTTTGTAAAATGAAATGCAACATAGGTGTTATTATCTACTCTTAGAAGAATAAGTGGAGGAAAAAAAGAGATTGTTTGGCTTTATAACCTCAAATCATCCATATTTTAACTAAAATACCACCTAAATAATAATATTTTAAATGCCTCCAAAATCTTCAACATAACTAGAACCCAGCCCCCCCCCCCACCCCACCCACACCCCCCACCCCACCCCACCCAATAGAATACATAATCTTTGTTGGCTAATTGCCCACAAACCCAGGAGTCTATGAAATTATCGATCACATGCATTATATTATATTATATATAAAGTAAACATAATTGTCTTTCAGAATTTAAAAGATAGAATTACGCCTTTAGGTATCCAAAAGTTGCAAATGTTTATAGAAAACTCCTAATTATTACTAAACACCAAAATTTGCTTAATTTATAATTAAATGCTAAAATTTGCATAAACAACCCTAAATCTTTATAATTTCTTAGAATAAATCCCAAACTTTGTAATTTCATAAATTTACAAAGAATCCTAGAAGCTTATAAATTTATAGATTTAACCCCAATGAACTTCATAAAACTGAACCTCATAAAACTATATCCATGTGCAAAGAACGTGCACTATACCAATATTATATAAATAGATTCAAGCTTGGGTAAAGGCAAGTCTTGAAATATAAACAAACTAAAATATTTTTTATCAATTTAATAATTTCTAATAATAAGATTTATTTATCTCTATTTTTAATAGAAAACTAATATCGACATCAGATTATCGTAATAGCGAATCACGTGTCTTACATATATGTTTTTGATCTATATATACTCACACTTCTCTTATGAATGGAAACATGCAAATGATTAGTGCAAGTACATGCATAATTCTTGTTGTTAGCCATGTTGGTCAAGTTAGGGGCTGTTTGTTTCACCCAATTTATAGAAAAGGATTAGTATTTGGGGTCTGACAGTGGCAAAAATATAATTTTTGAATTCTTTGTGGATCCTATTCTAGAGTTTGGCTCAGAAAAAATTTAAAGATTACAAAATCCATAAAGTAGCAACAGTAAGAGTTTTTTATAGAAACCCAAATCGGAGCTTGTGCAGCGGATTTGGGCGAGATTTCTGACAGCGGGCTTCATCTTCGTTTCCGATTCCTAATCCTCACGACCACGGGCCCTAGATCTGGAATCGTTGTTCTGCTCCCGCCTCATCGCTCTCTTCTTCGCGCCTCTTCTCCCGCCCTTCGTCTTCTTCTACTTGCGTGGTCGGGGCTGTTACTCGAAACCCTAGATTCTCCCAAGGCATGATTTCTTGGTTGATTTTGTGTGTAATCGGCTTCTCCCTATCTGATCCCGCCTCATTTTGCGCCGTGATTTCTTTGATTTGTTTTCCACGAGCTTGTTGGTGGGTTTCTTGCCTTTGATTCTTGGTGATCCCTTCTCAAACTTGTTCCGGTTCGGGTGGGATTGTTGGCTACGGTGGGTTCTTTGGCTTCGGTGGGTTTGTTGCTTGAACGTCGGCATTTTTTCCCCTCTGCAGATAGGTATAAGATTTTGCACTCTTTTTTAGACTTATTTCTTCGTGCTTGATGTGATGAAAGGAATCTGTAGAATGATAATTTTCTTGATAATTCATTACATGTATAATTACCAAAAAATAGGGTTATGTTTACTAAATTTCAGTTAATTGTGTGAAATAGAATGCATGATATTTGTGTGAATGAGTTGTTTTTTATATATGTGTTTACCAAAGAATGTGAATGCATGAAAAAGAATAGGGTTAAGTTCATTACATGAAAATCCACCGGGTAGTAGAATATGTTGTTCTTGATAATTGTGTGAGATAGAATGCAACATTAGTTAAAATAATTTTCATTACAATTAGATTTCTTGCTTTTGAAGAAATAAATATTTGTATCAATTATCTAATTAATTTTGACAAGAAATAAGTAGACATCTTAAGCTATAACCGTATGATAATTTTAAAACGGATGTAGATGGATATGGAAGATGAGGAAGAATTAAAGAGGATGTGTGCTAATACAGCTGTCTGCGCCGTGGTCACTTTGGTAACATGTATTTTGAGAATGCGTGCTAAGCGCAAGAGAATATCAACTTGTACGAAACAAGAAAAGATCAGAAAAATATATTGTAGAGAGGCTCACTTCAGACGTGTACTGGAGGGCTATCAAGATAGTTGCCGATCTTATATTAGAATGAGACCGAGAGCCTTTTTTAAACTTGTTGAAGTAATGAAAGCAAACGGTTTATTAAAAGATACAAGACACGTTCAAGTTGAAGAACAGCTTGCTATGTTCCTAAGTATTGTTGGGCACAAAACTAAAAATAGAATAATAAGAACTGAGTTTATAAGATCAGGGGAAACAGTTAGCAGGTATTTCAATAAAATCCTGCAAGCAATGAATGGATTACGTGATCGGTACATGAAGCAAGCCCCAAAAGAAGTTCCCGAGGAGATTGCAAACAACTCAAATTATTTTCCTTACTTTAAGGTAAATTAAATACATATAGCTTAACAATTTTCCAAATAAATCACTTTTTATTCAACTATGTATAATTTATAATTTTTTATAGGACTGTATTGGTTTGATAGATGGCACACACGTCGACGCGGTATAATTTTTTATAGGACTGTATTGGTTTGATAGATGGCACACACGTCGACGCGGTGTTACCTAGTGACATAGTTTTACGGTTTAGAGGGCGAAAAGGGGTCACCCAAAACATCTTAGCAGCCTGCACCCCCAATAAACTATTTACTTATGTCTTGGCTGGCTGGGAGGGGGCAGCAAATGATTATAGGGTATTACAAGACGTCCTGTCCAGACCACAGCCTTACGGGCTTCGAGTTTATGATGGTATTCATTCTCACTTATGCACATTATGAATAATATATTAAATACTTAGCAATAATTGAGATTTTAAAATACTGTTCAATTAATGTAGGTAAATATTACCTATGTGACGCTGGATACACCACAATGCCAGGTTTCATATCCCCGTATCACGGTGTCCGATATCATTTAAAAGAGCACACCGGTAGGACACCAAAGAATAGGAAGGAGTTGTTCAATTTAAGGCATTCATCTTTAAGATCAAAAATTGAATGCACATTTGGGATACTGAAGAATCGGTTTAAAATTCTTGTGGCGAAGCCGAATTATCCATTTCCCACTCAAGTGGACATTGTACTAGCGTGTACTGTGTTGCACAACTTTATTGCCTTGGAGGATCCGGATGATGATATTTTAAATAAAAATGTTAAAATTAATAAAGATACTGGGGAAGAGACAAATGAAGACGATTCAAATGTGGTGGACTATACTCAAAGTGGGACACAAAGAGAGGATCGAGATGTTAGAAATGAATGGAAGGAGATGCGAGATCAAATTGCTTGGGCGATGTGGGTGGATTATTGTGCAAAGTACAATGGTGGTAACACAATGGAGAGCGGTTTAACTTAGTGTGGTATTTGTTCTATGGCTATGTAATAACTTGGTGAATTTTAAAATACTGTTCGCATCGATATTGTTTATTGTTTCTTTGCTTGTACCAAAACATTACTACTTTTATCGGTTGCTCTTTTGTTATGTTGTTTGAGAAATATCGTCGTTTCATATATTCCTTGATAAATGCATACATATCCCATATTGTTTTATATTTCTTTATTGTTAATATGGCTATGCTTACAAAATATATTAGGTTTGGCTAACAATCCGACAAATAAGCAAAGTGTGCCTTCTCATTCGAATGCAATGCCAAATCCTACATCAGGGATTAACATGAACTACATGCCTGTTCGACCACAGCCATTTACTTCACCTCCGCATACATTCTCACCATTCCCACCATACGATGGTAATTATGGTGGGATGACACAGCCGCCAATGTCATATATGAGCTTGTTAGGCAGTCCACAAGGTTTGCTATTTCCCATAGCCAGTTCTCAAAGTAGTGGACCTAATCAATTTTCACTGAACACTGGTGATTCAGGTGGAAAGGATATTCATGACGTTGATGGTGCTTCACCATTGAAAAGAGGGAAAAGATTAGCCCATAAAAAAAAGTTCCGTGTGCCAGGTTGAACTCAAGAGGCGTGGCTAATAAGTTTTGGCTTCCAGAGCACGATGATGTGCTTATTCCTTATCTTGCAGATTTAGCATTGGATGGCCTGAAGCCAGACAAGAACTTCAAGGCTGAAGCTTATAAAATGGTTTCCATGAAAATCAACATGCAATTCAGGACTGATTTCACTCAGCTTCATGTCATTAACCACTTGAAATGTTTGAGGAACAAATTCAATGACATGAAGGCTTGCCTTGATATAAGTGGTGCTGGGTGGGATGAAACAAGTAAAATAATTACATTGGATGATGAAACCTTAAAATCTTGGGCCCAGATATAACAAATTCAGCATCTATATTGTCGCCAAAATTTAATACATTTGATTCACTACTTATAAGTATTTGTTATTGCAGGACAAATCCAATTCTAAGTACAAAGCGTACATAAACAAACCCCTTCCTCACTTCAAAAATTTACAAGTTATCATGGGTGATGATCAAGCCAAGGGTGATTTTGTTAGGCCCGTGTACGCTAACATTGGGTCTAGTAGGTCCATACCTATTCCCGATGATGATTGCGAGATTCTAGAGGAGAGTAAAACTGAACCACAGTCTGATGCTTACAACTAACCACATTCTGGTGCTGTTAACCAACCACAACCCACTAGATATAAGACTAAGAGTAAAGACAACATGACTTCATCATCTAACAAAAAAACCAGAAAATCTAATCGTGAAGAGGAAATGATATGTGCCTTTGTTGAGTCCATGTCTCAGTCAATGAGAAATCAACACGTTATTCACTGGACTGAGCAGTTGGCTGCAGTGTTGAAGGAACATAGGTCTGAATATTCTGAGGAGTTCCTCGATATGGTTTTAGACCATTTATATGACAATGAACGTGAAGCTAGGAGGTTTTTCATAAAATCCAAGGAAGGTCAGCAGAGGTACATCACAAAATTAGTTAACGACCAAGGTTAGCCGGATAGCTAGTTTGTTGGGTTTCGATAATATTTTGATGGATATTGTTGTGTTAATTGCAAACTATTAATGTTGCAATATATATTTTTATTATGAAGAACATCTATGTCGTTGTGGGATTGATGAATTGGTATATTTGCAATCTTTGTTGCAGGTAAGTATGGTCGTGGAATGATCAATGAGTTCTTTGAATTTTGCCTTTGCTTTTGATATCAGGTAAATGGGTTTGTTGCTTGGGTTTACTGATGTAGGCTTTTACATTCTGTTGCTTGGGTTTATTGCTCCATAGTCACACGTGGTTGCTGTGGGTTATGGGTTGTTATTTGGAGCTTGTGCAGCTCCTTGCTGCTGCTGGGGTTTATTGCTGTTTTGTTTTGAGCTTGTGTAGCCCATTGCTCTGTGGGTTTGTGCCTGTTATTTGGAGCTTGTGCAGCTCCTGCTGCTGCTGGGGTTTGTTACTGTTTTGTTTTGAGCTTGTGTAGCTCCAATCTTTGTTGGGTTTGTGCCTGTTATTTGGAGCTTGTGCAGCTCCTGCTGCTGCTGGAGTTTGTTGCTGTTTTGCTTTGTTGAGTTTGTGCCTGTTATTTGGAGCTTGTGCAGCTCCTGCTGCTGCTGGGGTTTGCCAACTATTTTGTTTTGAGCTTGTATTCGATCCTTGCTTTGTTGGGTTTGTGCCTGTTATTTGGAGCTTGTGCAGCTCCTGCTGCTGCTGGGGTTTGTTGCTGTTTTGTTTTGAGCTTGTGTAGCTCCTTGCTCTTTGGGTTTGTGCATGTTATTCCTCAGTTGTGCAGCTCCTGCTGCAGCTGGGGTTTGTTGCTATTTTGTTTTGAGCTTGTGTAGCTCCAATCTTTGTTGGGTTTGTGCCTGTTATTTGGAGCTTGTGCAGCTCCTGCTGCAGCTGGGGTTTGGTGCTGTTTTGTTTGAGCTTGTGTATCTTTCATGCTCTTTGGGATTGTGCCTGTTATTTGGAGCTTGTGCAGCTCCTGCTGCTGCTGGGGTTTGTTGCTTGTTTACCCCCTATCTGCTGGGTTTGCTGCTATTTTGTTCAGAGCTTGTGTAGCTCCTTGCTGCTGGGTGTGTTGCTGTTTTGTTTTTCCTTGCCTGTGGGTTACTTGCTGTTTAGTTTTGAGCTTGTGCAGCTCCTTGCACTTGATATGTGGCAATGATGATGATCAGCGTTTACTGAGAATGCAATCTAACTTACATCGTTTATTATATCCAGATGAGGCAAAAAGCGATGAGATTGCAGCCTACATTGAATTGACAATGTCTAGGCGAGGCAATTTGTCCTTATAATGCAATCTGTAATAAACATGTAAGTTATAGGTGGGACAATCAATTATGACAAGTTGATCTATTACTGAGCCATACAATATCAATTAGAATTTGTACCCAATTCAAACAAGAGTTTTCATTACATCCTCAATAGTTTTTGCAAGTACAGGTACATGACATGAAGTTTGTAATAATTAAAATAATACAAAAAATTGCTAATAAAATTGCAGAAATTTTCCAAGCTAGTAGTTGATTTTCGACAAGTCTCAATTCTTTCTTCAGCTTCTTTGATTGTAAAATATATTTATCTCCGTACCTATTTTCTTTGACATATTGGCTTCCTTGGTTGCTTGATGACTCTCCTCTTTCTTCAACCCATTCAAAAAAATTACATTCTTTATTTGGGAATTTTGCACACCCCAATAACACCTTCCCTTATTTTTACCATTCTTGCACACTTTCATCGGTGTTCGGAGATTGCAGTCGCAATAAACTTCATAATTATGCCTGCACTCTTCTGATATAATTTTGATGTCGGGGCAGCAAATTGAAGACAATGGGAATTTTAATTGCTGAAAAATGAGAATGCTTGGTTTAATTTTGAGGCCTCAAGGTGAATTTATAGCCACCATGCCCCTGAACTAGTCGTTGCTACAGTGTTTTGCATAAGAATTTTGAGGTGATCTGGAAATAGCCGTTGCTACAGTGTTGCTACTTTGAAATCTGAAATTTGTGGCTTCAATCCGTTGCTACAGTGGTTTTTTAATGTAAAATGGGCTAGCCGTTGCTACAGTATCGATCCCAAAAAAAATGTCTTTTTGAACCAAACATGGTATTAGGAATTGGACCAATTCTATAAAAGTGAGATTCCTAATCCTTTGGGTGAAACAAACATTGAATGCAAAAAAAATGGGATTCCATAAAACTAAAACTTGTCTATAAATTTTTTATGGATTAGGTTGGAATCCATAAATTAAATAGGATTCCTAATCCTATTCCTAGACCTTGGTGAAACAAACAGCCCCTTATAGTTAGAGATGTTCGCTTTTAAGGTCAATAGTTGGCTTCAATTGACGTCACACCTCAATAGTTTTTTTTAGGGTTGGATTGACCATGGCCTGCCTGGCTTGTAGCATATTTGTTTCTTTCCTCAAATCTTCCATACTTAATATTAGTCCCATCAAATCTTTCACATTTGAAAGCAGTCCTCCAACTCTTCATATTTTGAAACTTATCCCCAAAATCTTTGAAGAATTTTGAAATTAGTCCATTTGTTATGGGGGTGTTTGGCAATCTGAAAGTGAATTTAAAATATGTAAGTTACTTTTTTTTACAAATGACTTTTACATCCATGTCAACACGCAAGTGAAATACAGTGTTTGTTTGAAAAATTAAATTATTATCGAAAGTGCAATGTGAAGATGACATACGCAAGTGAAATACAGTGTTTGTTTGAAAAATTAAATTATTATCGAAAGTGCAATGTGAAGATGACATGGCAAAATAAGATTAATTAGAGAGTATAATTAAAATTATTTAATTAAATTAGTTACTTTTTTGTCACTTTCATGTGACTTCACCATTTTTTTAGGGGAAGTCAAAATTGCATTAAACCATATGTGACAACTTTCTTGCATCTCACTTTCATAACCACTTACATAAAAACAAACACCTTAATTATTAAATGAAAGTAACTTTCTCACTTTCATCTTTCACTTGCATGCAAACAAACACCTCCTATATTTAACATTCAAATTATTAACAACGAATGTATGGTTAACCAGGGATGAGTGATTACCGAATTATCAATCAATCAAAATTAACAACAAAATCCACCAAAATCAAGTCAGAAATCAGTGGATTCAATTCTACTAGAGGGACTAATTTCAAATTATTTAAAAATTGTGGCGATTAATATTGGAAAACCCCTAAATATTTACATACATTTTATTATCATGTAGTTTCCTTTGTATTTCAGATAGAATAGGATAATAGTGTTTTGATTTTCATGTAATTTTGCACTTAATGTTAGAGCTGTGAAATGTGTTTATATTTTCATGTATTTTTACAGTTTGTGATGGAATTATGAACGATATTCTTTCAATTTCATGCAAGTTTTACATTAAGCAATAGAAATCACATTTTCTATCTTTATGTACTTCTACATAGGCCTGTCCAAAAAAGCTCCAGCGCCGCGCCCCCGGGGCCGGTGGGGCCGGTCGGGGAACAGCTCCGGCCCGCGCTCGGCCTTCGGCCGGAAACCCGGGCCTACCGGGTTCCGGGCCCGATTGACGCGGCTGCTCAGCGGGCCCCACCCTGCCCGGCCTCGGAACAGCGCCGGCGCCTGGCGAAAAATCGCGGCCCGCGGCAACCCCGGGCCCGGAGTCGGCCCGGCGTTGCCAAAATAGGCCGGTGCCGGCCGGGCAGGCCTGCCCGACCCGCGGTCGGCGGCCACAACTTGGTCACCGACGATTCGACGTTCTGGTGGCCAAAACACTCGGCCGGCCAGCCCCGCGCTGCGCCGACCACACATACGTCACGGACGATGTGACTTGTGGCCCAAAACATGGCTTGGCCAAACAACGGTCTTTGACTGTTTTGTACCCAAAAACGGTCAAAAACGGCTATTTTGTTAGGTTATTTTGGCCATTTGTTTAGGGGGCTGGCTCTATAAATAGAGGAGGGTTTTCATTTGTTTTCTTCACACCAAAACTCATCTACTTCTCTCTTATACTCTTATACTCTCTTATACTCTTATACTCTCTTATACTTTCTAATCCTTTCATCAAATGGCTTCCGGATCTGATTATGAAGAGCAAAACCTATCTCCCGATCTTGAAATGAGTCCTCCTACTGGGTCTACTCCTACCGATGTTAATCCTGAATCCGGTGGCGACAAATATGCACCAAGAGCTCCTAAAAGGCCAAGATCCGATGTGTGGAATTTTTACGAGAAGATCGACGTCACCAAGGATGAACACGGTAGGATCCTCACCCAGAAGGCTAAGTGTGCGTTGTGCGGCAAGATTTTTCAGCTCATCATAAGAGCGGTACCAACCACCTCAAACGCTATTTAGAAAAACACAACAAAGGCCAGACTCCTCAAGGTGATATCCGACAATCTATGATTTCTCAATCCCCTTCTTCTGGTAGTCTCGGTAGTTGGAACTATGATGCTGTCAGAGCCAGGAAATGCGTAATCAGGTTTATCATTCTTAAAAACCTTCCTTTTAAATTAGTAGAAGATGATGAATTTGAAGATATGTTTAGAGATGGTTTTTATCCTGCATTTAAAAAAATTTCTCGTCAAACCTGTCAACGTGATATTTTAAAATATTATCAGGAGGAACAAGGAAAAATAATTTCTTATTTTAAAAATTTAAACTGTAAATTTTCTTTAACTTCTGATATTTGGACATCTAGAGCACAAACTAGATATTTATGTATCACAACATATTGGATTGATAAAAATTAGCAAATGTTTAAAATAATTGTTTCTTTTATTGCAATAGAAGAGTCACATACTGGTATTAATATTAAAAATTTAATAATTGAAGAACTTATGAAATTAGAAATTTCAGAAAGAATATTTTCTCTTTCACTAAATAATGCAAGTAATAACAATGTAGCTGTTGATTTTATAAGATCAACTCTGTCATTGCCATGTCATGGTGATCTTTTTCATATTAGGTGTATCTGTCATATTTTAAATTTAATTGTTCAAAGTGCATTTACTGAAATTAAACCCATGATAGAAAAGGTTAGAACAGTTGCTTATATGCATAATGCTTCTGAACAAAGACTTAAAAGATGGAAATAATTTTGTAAAGAAAAAATGTAAAGCCCAGACTAATTCCAAAAGATGTTGACTATAGGTGGAATTCCATGTTAGACCCTAAAGGGGGGGGGGGTGATTAGGGTCTTGTGCTAATCTAATCCGATTTTATGCCAATTAAAACTAATAACAAGTTATTCTAGCAAGTATGAAATGCAACAAGATATATGAGAGATATATCCTAGCAAAGAGGTATATGATAAAATATATGCAAGGATATATAAACTAACACAAGGGTGATATAATCAAACTACAAATGTGATAGGGCAAAATATACAAGAGTAATAGTCAATTAGCGATATAAGATAAATGCATAAGCAAATGCGCCAAAGACAAACTCAAACACACTCAAATGATCACGGAGTTCGGACCTTCCGTCCTACGTCTTCGCTCCCCACTCCCGGGGAGAAATCCACTATCATAGCCGGGTTTTCTACGCTCACCCGAATAACGTTTACACCTCACATTGTCGGTTTTCAACGCTCACCGATCAACGTTCACAAACACTCACAATGTCAATTTTCAACGTTCACCGATCAACGTCTACACTCCTCACACTCGGTTTTCTAGCTCACCGAAAACTTTACAATCTCACAATGTAACAAACAATAAATTTGTTCTCTACAATAGATGAGAACACAATGAAAGCTCACACTCAATTGTTACAACTCTCACCAACCCAAATATACTATGTATCAAAATACGATAAGCTCATATGGGTGTGTGTAACAATGAGAATAAATAAAACTTAACTCAAGAAGAACTAGCAATAAGATTGATATGAAATACAATAGTAAAAATGCTAGGAAATAGAGTTAAGGAAACTTCTCTATAAACACAAAGAGAGGATGATGATATATTGAAGATGAACTCTTCAACAACTGATGTAAGCTCCTCTTTGTAAAACCTCAAACTTAAAACAAACTAACCAAGTTTAAACCCTTATTAAACTTTTGTTTGAAAAACTTCTTTTTTCCAATGAGAACTGAGATCAATGGGGTATTTATAGCCTCCCAAAACCTCAGCCAAAAGCCCAACAGAAATGACCAAAAAACCAACAGAATCGGAAATCAGATTCTGTACAAAATGACCGTTGGAGTAAACGGCGGTCGACCGCGAGCCACTTTCGAAGCTCAGAATTTTCTAGAGACTTTTGCGGTCGACCGTAGCGGTCGACCGTGGAAAATTTTGAGCTGATGGTCGACCATGACGGTCGACCGCCAAAGTTGCTGATGGCTCCGCAGGGAAAATCAAAGGCGCGGTCGACCGTGGCGGTCGACCGTAAACTGACAAATGAGAAAAACAGGTTTGAAAGTTAATTTTCTGATTTTAAAACCCTGTTTAAAAATATCAAATAAATTCCAAAAAATGTAAAACTTTGAGAAATGATTGTAGACATGATAATAAACATGCTACAAAGACTGGTTTTAAAAAAGGACTTTCCAAATGAAAAATATCATCATTTTACAAAATAGTCCAAAACATGAAAATGTAAACGTATGAGTTTTGACATTTTAGCTTAACCATGTTTTGAAACATTACAAACTGATTTCGTAGACTTAATAAAAGATGTATTTGATTGTTATTAAGTACATAAACCAAAACTTATGTATATATATAGTTATATATATATAAACCAAATATGTGTGTGTATATATGATTGAGCTTAAAGTACTAACACACATAATATAAAACCTAAACTAAATATACCCAAGCTTGATAGATCTTCGATGTAGCTCAACTTGGTACACTTACGGATGAAACTAGAACTTGGATCTTCAATTTGAATTGCATAGGCTTCACTCCACAATTCCGCCAACCTCCATTAGATTTGATCGTTGAAGCGCAATCCATCCATCCTCCAACATATTGTTTGTCTACAATAAATAAGAAAACATGAATACTAGACAAACAACATTAGTGGTAAATTGTTTGTTAAACATCATCAAAACAAAGAGGCTAACATTCCACCTATGCAATGTTAAGTGTAGCAATAGAATATAAAGACATTATTGTAGGCGTCTAAAAATGCTTATGGATGTCCGTACACAGCTCGAGACGGAAAGAAGACAACGAACGTCATTATCCGAGTCTAAGAGGATTATCTGTCGTCGACAAGCGCATGAAGCAAAACGACGAACCAAGTGGCCCGTGCGTATCAATCAGCTCGCGCGCGTCAGTCAACACGCACCCGTCAATCAACTCGCGCGCGTCGGTCAACACGCGTGCGTCAATCAGTTTGTGCGCGTCGGTCAACACGCGCTCATTAATCAGTTCGCGCACGTCGGTCAGCGCGCGCTCGTCAATCAGCTCGCGCGCGTCGGTCAACATGCGCGTGTCAATCAGTCCATGCGTGTCGGTCAACACTCGCGCATCAATCAACACGCGCGCGTTAATCAGTTCGTGCGTGTCGGTCAACTCGCACGGAGCGTACGAATCAATAAGATGATCAAATATGAAAAACGGTGGAAAATACAAGTCCCGGAAGAATCGAAAAACACAAGAAATCAGCGAAACCAGAAATCCCAGCGCGCCGCGCGGGACGGACCAAACCGACCCGCGCCCACGCGGGTCGGAATGATCCGACCCGCGCCTGCGCGGGTCGGACTCAATCGACCTGTGCCGGCGTGGGTCGGACACAACCGACCAGCGCCGGCGCGGGTCAGATCCGCCCCCACGCGCTGTTTCGACCCCTGTTCGGTTTTTGACGATTTTTCTCGAGATTTGTTTGTTCCTGAGCATCCAAACTGATCTGATATCATCCCCAAACATGGTTAATCAGTTATTAACTGAAGATAAGGAGGAATCATTCATTCTTATACAAAAACCCCCCAACCGAAGCCTATAAATACAGGCCTAGGGTCTCATTTCACCGGGGGTATTAATTATCCAGACAAGGAGGTGCTGCTGAGTTGGAGAGCAAGGGAGCACGAATTTCAGCAAGGGCTAGCGAGATCCCGACGAATCCCGACATAAAGAATGAGCAATTCGAAGGATCTGAAGCATGTTCCCGTCCGTTCCTCGAGATTAGGGCTTGGTCTTAATCTCGAGAAGAGCTACTGATTTCGCTTGGTCGATTTCAGCGCTTTAAGCAAATACCTCCTTGGTGAGGTAGGAGCTCTGCCGAATTTTCAACAACCAGATCTGATCAAATGTGGTCCACGGATAAACCCCGGCACAGGCGAAGACACCCACGCAAGCAGAAGATGATAAACGGATCTTGCGTTTATTTTCAATAGAATTATATCTTTTATTTTTATTGTGTAAAGGTCTTATAAAAAGACCGATCTTTTTGAACTTATTGTAAACGATCAAAGTTGTAATGAGTTATACAATAAAGAAAATAATTTTCGATGAAAACAAACTGGCGACCATAGTGGGAGCCAACGGTCTCGCTGCCGAGACCGTCGTGTCGTAACTGATGATTAAGATCCCGGTTGAAGAGGTGGTCGAATACGAGTTCGACCAACAGAAGTACGAAGAATACCTCTCGTCCTCCTCCTCCAGATCCTCCGCTTCTCGCAAGCGCAGGAAGATCAACACCCCCGTTGCTGCGGTAGCTGAACCTTGCAACGTCCTTTCGGCCTCCAACGAGTCCGGATCTGCAAATCTGAACTCCTCCTCAATCAAGGAGTTGAGTACAGAAGGCGCGCCCACTTTATCGAAGAGAGCTCGCCAAAGACAGCGCCAACGCCTTACGCGCCAACTCGTTAGAGCTTTGGAGTCAATTGACGGGATCCGTTACGAGGCGGATCTGAAAATTAGGCAACGTCAAGCGCCCCAACGGCGAGCAAATGCCCTCTCCTCCAAATCAACAACAATTGAATGCGTACAAGTCAAAAGCACTCGTTCAACTCTTGAAGAGCGGATAAAAAAGCGCCGCGCACTGCTTACGCACGCGCCAATTCTTGCGTAAGAGGCCAAAAGGTTGCGGAGGGAAGAAGTGGAAAAGAAGCCATAAAAACTGCACAAAGTTTGGAGGCCAAAGTCTAAGACGGTGGCCGAAAAAATTGAGAAAAGCGGGTCACTCAAATCCGACCCTCCAAATCGCGGGTCACTTGGATCCGACCCTCCACTTTGCGGGTCATTTGGATCCGACCCTCCAAATCGCGGGTCACTTGGATCCGACCCTCCACTTCACGGGTCACTTGGATCCGACCCTCTAAATCGTGGGTCACTTGGATCCGACCCTCCAAATCACAGGTCACTTGGATCCGACCCTCCACTTTGCGGGTCACTCAAATCCGACCCTCCACTTTGCGGGTCACCTGCATCTGACCCTCCAACCCGCGGGTCACTCAAGTCTGATCCACGCCAGGGTAAAGACAGAAGACATTATGCACATGTTTCGTCGATCCCTTCGAGTTCCGCACCTCCGACGGAGCACCGTGACAGCGTGGATTTGTCCCGATTCAAGGTGAGGATAGTCGATCGCCTGGGTCCTTTGCACGAGGATCGAGGTAAAGTTCCGATCGAAGAACGCTTGGGTTCGGTGACTGCACCCCGAGCGACACGTCGAGCTGGGGGTCGTACACACCCTCGCAACAATTTCAAGCTTTTTCATAAAGAGAAAACTCCGGTTTCCACCCACCTGGGGGTGTATATCCAAAACCAGGAGCCTGTTGAGATCTTGCGCTCCCAAAAGCATAGTTCTAAACACGTGACTCTTGAGAATGCTAATAAAATAGTAAATCCCCTAAAAGAAACGTATTCATCTGACGATGACAACGTTATACCAGGGGAGTCATGTCAACACACGATAGGTTGCTCCGGTCATCTGACCGATGAGTTGTACTATCGGGCTGGAGGTATGAACAAGTCTCGAAAGAGATATACCCGAGAAACAAAATCTCACTGCCCGTGCGCCGAACTTATCAGGGTAGTATTATCAGCGTGTAGCTACCCCAAGATCGCTCCGCAGAGGGTCTCGGTATTCGAGAGGATCTCTAACGGAATGGCCAAGTCCAGACCAAAGCATCTCCGTAAAAAGCGATCGGCTGTTCAAGGTGACGAACTCCCGGAAGTCATAATAAATATGGCTGACAAGGGAAAATCGACTCAATCTTCTAGTTCTGATCCGCTCATATCTCATCGTCTAACCCGGTTGCGATCGGGAACCATTAGACAAAGAGACTACCAGCGAATGCAGAGGGGATTATCCTCGGATGATGAAGCATCAGATGCTAACTCTGCAGTCGCTTCTGATAAAACGGTATCTAGCTCAGGGGAATCCCACGAAGTGTTCATGATCAACACCGAGCAAATCACCAAAATTCTCGAGGATGCTCTAACCAAGCAGAAAGAGGCATTCAAGATTGAAATGGAAATAGCTATGCTACGGATGAGAAAATAGCATGACCAACAAATTCGGGCTCTGTCCAATCAGTTCGGTGAATCCAGCCGTCGTAACCGTACTGACCAAGCAGGTAGCGATTCAGATGTGGATGAACGTCTCAATGCTGAGAACCCTCCCATTGACCAGAACACTGGGGATGGCCCCGCTGAAAATAATAACACCGGGGGTGGTCCCGCCAATGATGACAACACTGGGAGTGGCCCCGTTGTTCCTCTCACAAATCGTCCGAAGCATGATACAAACGAGGATAAAAAAATGAAAGATCCCGAGAGCAAAATCAACGCTCTAATGTCTGATCGAGAGGTAAAGAGGACTGACATTCCATATCCCTACCCAAGAGAGTGGGATTCAATAGCATACTCGGCGAAGTTCAACCTGATTAACTTCATGTCATTTGACGGGAAGGGTTCGCCCACACAACATCTGATCTACTTCAAGTCCCACTTGGGTATGATCTCCGGCAATGAAGCCTTGATGGTTCGGTCATTCGTTAGCACCATTCGCGGGCCCGTCTTAGATTGATACCGCCGTCTTAAGTCCGGAAGTATTAATAACTGGGAAGACCTGGAGAGCCTATTCCTCACTCATTTCTTTGATGATGACGCTGAGGTATCAATCAGGACACTCTTCGATGAGAAGCAAGAAGACGACGAGACGGTCGATGACTTCGTCAAACGCTTCCGGAATAAGGCAATGAACTGCCGAGATTCGATCACAGAGGACTTCATCCTTCAAACCTGTCACAACAACCTTTCCTTGGACGTGTTGGAAGTTATGGGAGTAGCACCGTCTAACAACTGAAAAAAATTGAAGGTGCGCGAAGAACAGGCCAAACGCTTCCTTAGAAGGAAGAAAGCCGAAAGAAGCCAACCGACGGCAAACCCTCCGAAATCAAATTTCGCCTCCCGTGGTAAAGGGAAAGCACCTGCAACAGCTGTTGACGCTAACCAGACGTCGTAACAGCAACCCCGAAGACAGCAGAAGACTTCGGGTGCGAGACTCCAAAAAGAGTACTCCTTCAAGGACGAAGACGTTCCAGCCATCTTCGAATCCCTCCTTGAAAACAACAAGATCAAGCTACCACCTATCACAAATCAGGAGGAAGCTGACAATACTGCGGATCCAAAATACTGTGCGTACCACAGGAGGGTCCTTCATCCCACCAAGGATTGCTTTGCTCTCAAGAATAGCATCCAAATCTTGGTTGAAGCCGGCGTCATAACGCTGGGATAAGCCAAATGGGAATGACAACACTCCGAAGAGTATACGAGTATAAACTGCTTCTCAATCCTCCAACCGGTATATGAGGTTAAACTACTCCCTGATACTCCAATAGGTATATGAGTCTAAACTGTTTCCTATCTTTGACGGGAAGTTCCTAGAGAATTTTTATACATAATATTCTTAAGGATAACCCGGTCACACAACTGAATATAATGTTAGACCCGGTTTCGCGAAGGAAGCTGGGGGTGGATGATTCATATAACGGGAAGTTCTCGGAAGAATGCTACATGTAATTTTCTTAGGGATAACCCGATCATTACGAACAAAGTGATAAACACTAAACTCCTTTTGTAATCTTCCAAGCACCCTTTTGCTGAGACGAGATTCGATTACTTCGTTGGATCAATCTTCCCTCATGAAACTCCCATTCAAACTCCCACTACGTCTGCGCACTCAACACTCCCATTGTTAGAGTCCGGACATAGTACTCAGAATTTTAATCTCCTGATCATTGACAATTCCGGACATAGTACTCAGAATTTTAATCTCCTGATCATTGACAATTGTCAAACCCCTCCGTGTTAAGTACTTGTCACTTAACACCTCCTGATCATTGACAATTGTCAAACCCCTCCGTGTTAAGTACTTGTCACTTAACACTAGGAATCCCCTTTGAGTGATTTGTATGAATCAACACTCCCACTATGATTTGTACTCTCACTCCCACTGTTTACCTGGTCAAACCTTATTACAGTTAGGACCACAACCAAAATCCCCCTCTCGATTCCTCCAACGAACGAGAGGTCCACAAATCGAACGATCAAACCTTCCTAAAGTTAGGATCGTCTCAAACCTCCCACTTGGTTAAACCTTTCTACAGTTAGGGCCAAAACCAAAACCTCCTTTCGATTCCTCCAATGAACGAGAGGTCAACTTTTAAATCGAATGATCAAACCTTCCTACAGTTAGGGTCACCTCAAACTCCCGCTTGGTTAAACCTTCCTACAGTTAGGGTCAAAACCACAAATCACTCTCGATAAATGAGAAATTCATCTTAGTTCGATAATCAAACCTTCCGACAGTTAGGATTATCCGAATCTTTTTGATTCTTGGAGTGGAGATCTCACTCTTAGTTTCACCTTCCTAGATTCTTGAAGTGGAGATCTCACTTTGAGTTTTCTTTTGTGACTAAAGATAGAATATAAAATTTTTCCTCTTCAGCTTTGGGAGATAGAATATAAAATTCTTCCTCTCCCGCATCGGGTTCGTCTTTTCCCCAAGAGAAGACACCACTTTTTCAACTCCTAAAATTCGTGCCTCACAGGCACGCGGAAATTTATCCTGAATCCTGAGTAGGGATAAGTCAACGCCTAACACGCGTTACCGGTTTAGTCTTTCACCGATTGAAAAAGACACCAGAATCCAGTCTGGGGCATTTTATCCCGAAGCCTAAGTAGGGATAAGTCAATGCTTAACCCGCGTTGCTGGGTGGTTCGTTCCTGTAAAAACGACCAAGTCTACGTATTCACTATCGTAGCAATAAAAATCCATGCCTTTTATGCATGGGGAATTTTATCCCGAATCCTGAGCAGGGATAAGTCAACGCCTAACACGCGTTGCCGGTTAGTTCTTAACCGTAAAAGGAACAAAAGTTTACATATTCAACATTGTGGCAGGTTGTTATTCATAACACAAAAATCCATGCCTTTTATGCGTGGGGAATTTTATTCTGAATCCTGAGTAGGGATAAGTCAACGCCTAACACGCATTGCCGGTTTAGTCTTTCACCGATTGAAAAAGACACTAGAATCCAATCTGGGCCATTTTATCCTGAAGCCTAAGTAGGGATAAGTCAACGCTTAACCCGCGTTGCTGGGTGGTGCGTTCCCGTAAAAATGACCGAGTCTACGTATTCACTATCGTAGCAATAAAAATCCATGCCTTTTATGCATGGAGAATTTTATCCCGAATCCTGAGCACGGATAAGTCAACGCCTAACACGCGTTGCCGGTTAGTTCTTAACCGTAAAAAGAACAAAAGTCCACATATTTGACATTGTGGCAGGTTGTTATTCATAATGCCAAAATCTGTGCTTCACACGCACGGGGAATTTTATCCCGAATCCTGAGCAAGGATAAGTCAATGCCTAACACGCGTTGCCGGTTAGTTCTTAACCGTAAAAAGAACAAAAGCCCACATATTCGATATTGTGGCAGGTTGTTATTCATAACGCCAAAATCCGTGCTTCACACGTACGGGGAATTTTATCCCGAATCCTGAGCAGGGATAAGTCAATGCCTAACACGCGTTGCCGGTTAGTTCTTAACCATAAAAAGAACAATAAAAAGAACAAAAGCCCACATATTCGACATTGTGACAGGTTGTTATTCATAACGCCAAAATCCGTGCTTCACACGTACGGGGAATTTTATCCCGAATCCTGAGCAGGGATAAGTCAATGCCTAACACGCGTTGCCGGTTAGTTCTTAACCATAAAAAGAACAAAAGCCCACATATTCGACATTGTGGCGGGTTGTTATTCATAACGTCAAAATCTGTGCTTCACACGCACAGGGAATTTTATCCCTAAGCCTAAGTAGGGATAAGTCAGCGCCTAACACACGTTGCCGGGTAGTCTATTCCCGTAAGAAAGACGAAGTCTACGTATTCAATATCGTAGCACTAAGAGAGTTAACTCTCTTAGCACAACGTCACATGTGGAACGGACTTAAACAATCCTCATGCAAGCCCGATTCAAACAGTAATCGGTAAAGGCATGTCAAATCCGTTGAAGGCTAAGGATTTGCCAAAAATTCTAAGTCTACGTCTGATACACGTTATTGTTTAGTCTTTTCACAGGAGAAAGATGAAGTCTACGTATTCAATATCGTAGCACTAAAGGAGTTAACTCTTTTAGCATAACGTTACATGCGGAACGGACTTAAACAATCTGCATGCTAATCTAACTCAAACGGTAGTCGGTAAAGGCTTATCAAACCCGTTGATGGCTGAGAATTTGCCAAAAATTCTATAAATGCGAGTCATTGACGCATTAGCTTCATTAGTTGGTCTCATGACTTGAGCATCCAACAAACTTCAGGATAAGATTCACACGTGCAGATGAATCATCTTTAATAGTTGGTCCTGCAGCCCAACATTTGGGACCATCACGCTCCAACGCCTTAAGAGCTTAAATTGTGTAGACTCCAGCAAACGTACGAGTATAAACTGTGTTAACGCCGGTCAACACGTTTCGATAAAAGTCAACGCCGATCAATACAAAAAGGCCAACGCTGATCAACGCGTAGCCCTAGGTCAACGCCGGTCAACGCGTTGCGACAAAGATAATCAGTTCAAAGTCAACTCAATGACACGAGCCAAAACTAACTCACCAATTTCGATTCAAGATTTCGACAACGGTCAGACGATAAACATAGCGCCGAAAGAACTTCATCTATTCGACAAAACAATGAATAGACTGAAGGCTGAAGAAGTCAAGAATTGAAGCAGTTCATAGGTCCCTCTACGAAATTGAGGAAAAATCCTATCTTATCCAAAGCCTTCTAGACTCTTCTATAAAAGAAATGAGTCTGAAATGCTTTGGAGGGGATATCTGTAGGCGTCTAAAAATGCTTATGGATGTCCGTACACAGCTCGAGACGGAAAGAAGACAACGAACGTCGTTATCCGAGTCTAAGAGGATTATCTGTCATCGATAAGCGCATGAAGCAAAACGACAAACCAAGTGGCCCGCGAATATCAATCAGCTCATGCGCGTCAGTCAACACGCGCGCGTTAATCAGCTCGCGTGCGTCGGTCAACACGCGCGCATTAATCAGTTCGTGCGCGTCGATCAACACGCGCTCGTTAATCAGTTCGCGCACGTCGGTCAGCGCGCGCTCGTCAATCAGCTCGCGCGCGTCGCTCAACACGCGTGCGTCAATCAGTTCGTGTGTGTCGGTCAACACGCGCGCATTAATAAATACACGCGCATTAATCAGTTCGTGCGCGTCGGTCAACTCGCGCGGAGCGTACGAGTTAACAAGACTATCAAATACGCAAAACGGTGGAAAATACAAGTCCCGGAAGAACCAGAAAACACAAAAAATCACAAAACCAGAAATCCCAGCGCGCCGCGCGGGACGGACCAAACCGACCCGCACCCGCACGGGTCGGAATGATCTGACCCGCGTAAGCGCGGGTCGGAAGAATCTGACCCGCGCCGGCGCTGGTCGGATCTGTCCGACCAGCGCAAGCGCAGGTCTGATCCGCCCCCGCGCGCTGTTTCGACCCCTGTTCGGTTTTTCTTGGGATTTGTTCATTCCTGAGCATCCAAACTGATCTAATATCATCCCCAAACGTGGTTAATCAGTTATTAACTGAGGATAAGGAGGAATCATTCATTCTTATCCAAAAACCCCCCAACCGAAGCCTATAAATACAGGCCTAGGGGCTCATTTCACTGGGGAGGATTAATTATCAAGACGAGGAGGTGCTGCCAAGTTGGAGAGCAAGGGAGCACGAATTTCAGAAAGGGCTAGCGAGATCCCTGCGAATCCCGGCATAAAGAAGGAGCAATTCGAAGGATCTGAAGCTCGTTCCCGTCCGTTCCTCGAGATTAGGCTTGGTCTTAATCTCGAGAAGAGCTACTAATTTCGCTTGGTCGATTTTAGGAGCTCTGCCAAAATTTCAGCAACCGGATCTGATCAAAGGTGGTCCACGGATAAACTCCGGTACAGGTGAAGACACCCACGCAAGCAGGAGACGATAAACAGATCTTGCGTTTATTTTTAAAAGAATTGTATCTTTTATTTTCATTGTGTAAAGGTCTTATAAAAAGACCGATCTTTTTGATCTTATTGTAAACGATCAAAGTTGTAATGAGTTATACAATGAAAAAAATAATTTTCAACGAAAACAATTATAACTGATTTTATAAATTATTATGCTTCTAGTTCTAGTTCTGGTAGCACTTATGGAATAACTGAAGATGAATGGACAATTATATGTAATTTAAATAAAATGTTACAAGTTTTTTATGATGCTACAATGTTATTATCTGGCTGTTATTATCCAACCATTACTTTAGCTGCTTTAAAAATTTTAAATATTCAAAAAAAATTTCGAAATATCGTATGGATGATACTTTTGGATCTATGATTTTTTAAATAGAGAGCAAATTTAATAAGTATTTTAGGCCTATTTCTCATATTTTTGGTTTGGGGGTTCTTATTGATCCATGCTTGAAGGATATTGGTCTTCGAAGTTTGTTACAATCCTTGTATGGTAATCAGATTATAGACTTAGATGATGGAACCACCCTTACTGCTACTACTCATCATTTAGCTATTAGAAATTATTTTCAAATCTTATATGATGAGTATGCAGCTAGACATGGTGTAGCTACACAACAGTCTACAGCTTCGGTTTCTTCGAGCTCATCCCGAGGTAAAAGTGTAAGTTTTGATAGGTATGCAATGGTAGCTGAGCTAACTGGTGGATCTGGACTTGGATCGTCATCATTGGAGGTTTCTGAAATAGATGAATATTTATCTGCTTCTTTAGTTAAATATCAAGGAAATACTTTAGATATTTTGCAATGGTGGAAAGTATATGGATCAGTTTCATATCCTATACTTTCCACCATGGTTCGTGACTTACTAACAGTGCAGGTTTCGACGGTAGGTTCGGAATCCGCCTTCAGCATAGCAGGACGTTTGATCGACGACCACAGGACATGCTTAGATCCGTATACTGTATAAGCGGTGATGTGCTTACAAGATTGGTGAAGGTACGAAAAGAGAACGCAAGGCATCGATCGGATGGCTGGAATTGAAGATAAATTTGAAGAATTGGGACTAGCAGATAGATATAAAGAATAAATATTATTCATCAAATTGTAATTTTTATATCTTAGCTTAAAATTTGTAAAGAATTATTTTGGAAATAGTTGCAAATGATAGTGATATAGGTGAGTAGGTGTCAACCTAGTTGGGATGTACTTATCTATTGTGATGCGATTAATTCCAAAATAAATTTGTACTTGTAATTTGTAAATGATTTATTAATTATTAATAAAGAATTTATTTTTATAATTTTTTATTTGTAATTTATGTCATTTTAAGTAATTAATAAAATTATTGTTTTTGTTATTTTTCTTGTCTTTTTTTTATAATTTATAAGTTAAATAACATTAAAAAATTTTGGAAAAAAATAAAAAACCCGGGCCGGCCCGGAACCCGGCCCGGGCCCGTGCCCGGACCCGGCCTGGGGTACCCGGGTCCGGGTCCGGGCTCCGGTTTTGCCCGGCCTGGGCCCGGATTTCCGGCCCGGGCCGGCCTGGATGGACATGTCTACTTCTACAATTATTTTATAAATGTGATGTATAAATTCACTTCTTCTCTTATTATTCTTGTTTAAAGTGTAATATGATTTATAGTGTGTTCTCAATTTGTCAGGTTTTAAAAAAAATTTTAAATTGTCATTTGTGCAGTTACGGGAAAAAAGGCTACAATATATTTTCACATTTTTCAAATGAAACTATAGAAAATTATAGCATATTGATTCAAACGGTAAGGCATATGCTTAAATGATTTTTTGTATTATTAGATTTTTTTTGAAACTTTTATTTTAGATTCTTCTTTCACCTTGTGACACATATGAAGCTTCCTTAGACTTGATGCAACAGGTAGGGAAATAGGAGTCTTTTGGCTACAGCAGGAGGGGAATGGGGGTGGGGAAATTGAAATACCGGAGCAGGTGGGGAAAATTCCCCCCCTGGTTTTCTGCCTACTACAGAGTTGATAGGGAAATGGAGTTTATTGAATTAAATAAAGTGATGTGGCAGGAGAGAGGGAGGTGAAATTTCACCTCCTGCTGGAGATGGTCTTATATATATGAAGCTTTATACACGTTGTCATATTTAATTAATTTTTTATTGTTGTATGATAGCTATATTCTAATCCCCTCTAGAAAAAGAATTGTTGGCTTCACTGGTGCCCCTCACTTCACACTTTAATTATAACTCAAAAAAAATTCCCCAATGATCCAAAATATGGGACTAACAAGAGAGATATGTAAAGTATCTCCCTCCTATTGCATAATGAGTAAGTCATAATTTACCCACTCATTATGCAATAAAAGGGAAACATTTCACATATCCCCGTGTTAGTCCCATATCGAAATGTCGCAACCGCTAAATGGTCACGAACTGTGCCCGCAATCAGTGCAATTCCAGCTAAGCCGGACGTGCACAATACAATCTTTCAGTTACTCACTAATAAATTCATCGTAGCTCTCATCTGGGCCCACAGTTACAAATCCTGTCGAATTTGATGGGCTGGGCCTCTCGCCTTTTAAATGCATCTCTAGCGGAACCCCCAAAGCTCTCTCTCTCCCCCCTCTCAAAATTATCATACTTACCCGTTCCCTCCTATTCTCACTCTCGATCTCAACCTCGATAATCACAATGTCAATCCTCTTCTCTCCAAAGCCTCCTCTCTCCGCCCTCGACGGCCGCCCTCGACGGCCGCCGATGCGCTTTCTCCGGCATCAGGCGGAGGGGCTTCAACGTCCGATGTCGCCTCCGCTGCTCCTGCGAGGTGAGTTCTTGAAGATTTTATCTTAATTTGTTGCTGGATCGAGCGGTCGATTCTTTGCCCTAATTTGACTTCAATTTGACTTCCTTGGTGCAGGGGGAGCTATCGAAGAGGAGGAGGAAGTGTTCTCCTGTTCTGGAGAGTGCTTTTCTGCCGAATTCTGACGCTTCGCCGGCGATCACCGAGTGGAGATCGGTTCCGGATATTTGGAAATCGACGGCGGAGAAGTTCGGGGATCGAGTGGCCGTGGTGGATCCTTATCATGATCCGCCGTCGGAGTTGACTTACAAGCAGGTGATGGATTTTTGCTGAATTTAAGAGCATTGGACTGGCACTAGAGTTGTTTTGTAATCTCTGCATGTTATTGAGAAATACATGGACAATACAAATGATGGCCCTCTCTAAAAAGATGATTTTCGTGCACTTGGTAAATGGATGGAAGGGTCTAGACTTTTATGAAACTTAGATTTATAAAGCAGTTTCTTTGCAAAAATCCAATTATTGGATTGCTCAAGCAGCTACATGGCAATAAAATGTGTTGACATGAGGGAAGGGCTGTATCAGTTTTGTTATGGTGAACTGACTCATAACCAGTGGCGGAGCTAGAAATTCATAATGGTGGTGTCACAATATATAGAAAAAGATGATATTACCAATTTTCTCCCACATTCAGTATATTTAGAAATTTTAATGAGGTACGAAAGATATTTAACTTGATACAATTACAAATAACCCTACGTGTCTTCATGTTTTGAAAGCATAATAGCATTCATTCAAAATACCACTCACTACATCCTTTTCAATGTAAAATTATCTCTCTTTTTTTTCTTTTTCAAAATTGATGGTAGCTCTTTGATATGTGGGGCCATTTAAGTTAATGTATACTAGGATCACTTTATTTTTAGGTCTGTCCCATTAAGAATTGATGTCACTTCTAACTATTGAAATAATTTTGAGGTGTCGTCACTTTACTTAATGAGTTCATAGATACTTACTACGGATACTTATTTCATTGTATAATTTGGGGTGGTGACTCCTGACACGGGCACCACCCTCCATACACTTGCTCCGCCCCTGTTCATAACATTAAACTTCTTTTGGGAGATATAGGTTGTTCTGGACTTGGATCACTTCTAATTTTCCAAATTCTAGTTAGATTTGGAGTCAACTAGAGCCTGTCCTAAATATGTATCAGGGTTAGAAATTGTCAAACAGGGGTGACTTAAAGTTCTAAATTGACAAAAAGATGGCTTAATAGAATCTTCTTTTGGTCAAAATAAGAAGATGATTAATAGGATTAATATATGATTTAGAGGTTATTTGAGAGCAAACCCCTAGCTGCAGGCCAATGACTTACCCTCCCGTGGATAGGACGGGGTTTCTCTGTGGCGAATATTTTACCATAATGGTGTAATCTGCTAGTTACTATGGTGCATGGGTTACATTGAATTTCCTTAACTAAATTTCCCTAAGTAAATTTTACCGTAAGGTTGTAATTTGCTTTTTTTCTTATTGCATAGTCCATCAAATCCAGTAAATTTGACATTGACTCTTACTGAGAACATAGTTTAATATTGATGCTGTGTTAACTTGAAGTCTGCCTGTACTTGACTAGATTTGTGGACATTATGTGAAATTTCTTTTTACTGATAAGTTGCTAATTGGAATTTGTAGATGAAAGTTTACTTATGTTATTCTCCCAAATTGGCAGCTCGAACAAGAAATTTTGGACTTTTCTGAAGGTTTAAGAGATATTGGAATCCTTCCAGATGAAAAGGTGGCACTCTTCTCTGATAATTCAAGCAGGTGGCTAGTTGCAGATCAAGGTATCCTTCCCTTTTGCCTTTCACTGGCTACTTTCCTGTTAGGCTGCTAGCAGCAGTAAGTCATTGTATTGGAGCATAGTCATCAGGATATGAGTGTGATATCAGCAATTATTTCAAACAGTTCTCACATTGATAGTTTGCAGGAAAATTTTGTATCAAACTTTCTTTACGGTACTCATGCTCTACTACAACCTGGTTATGTATGACAGGAAAAATGTTGATGATGTCGACTGCCAATAGTTATGAGAATTATCTAGTATCTTAAGTGACAATGATGGTTCTTCTCATCCTTATTTAGTTGATTGGACTTATGCTTTATGAAAATTTAGTCCTATCAAGTATCATTTGGTTTTCCCCCCCTCCATTAGGTGTTCAACACAAATAATACCTTTTATCTGTACATGTAAATATCTGCACTTTGTATTCAATTAGTGGCGAACCTAGAAAACCTTTCTTTTGTGGGGTGGGGTGCGGTGGGGGTGGCGGACAACAAGTATCTATTTACCCAAAATTGAAATATAATATTACTAAATTCTAGACAAATGGGCTAAATTTCCAACTTAAATGGGTTAAAATTCAAATGGGGTGCAAATAGTTTTTGAAATATGGGGGGAGGGGGGGGATTGTAAATTTACAAGGCTTTAGAATTTAATTTTCCATAAGCATAGGGGTGCAATTGCCCCCCTAAAGCTTGCATATGCATCCACTATTGTATACAATAATCTGAATGTTAATATTTACTAGGATATGTGGTATGATGTTTGTTTTCTGTCTTAGAATAATAATAAATTGGAGGATTGAATTACTAAGTCATAAAAGAAATCAATAGATATAGAAGTCAGATTAGCAAGAGGCAAGTTTGTGCTGGAATGACACATGCTTTTACATAAGGAGGATTGTCTAAGATGTACAGGATCTAGGTGATGAAGCTCGCACATACAAGAACAGAGATCATGGGCCCTTACTAGTTGGGTATGCTGGCTAAAGCCATGGAAAAATGACTCAATTTCTCAGACAAAGGGCAGTTATAATCGTGCATCCATTCTGTTTTCATATTTCTTCATATGTTTTCCCATCGTTAAATTTAATCTGCATTAGTAAACATGTTCAACATGTCCGGAGAGACCCATTGCCCAGATGGTGTACAACCAATGGTCGAATGGTCCACAACAAAATATCTTAACCTGTAGATTGATGTTCACATTCCTCACATCAATTTCTCTAACCTATAGGTTTAAGTGAACTAATGCCTAAATTGGAAACGTCTAGCTAACATCTCATCCGGTATAATAGGATCAGGATTTGGAAATTGTCAACAGTGGTGTGATAGATGGACGAGCTTGCCAATTGATGATGCAGAAAGATGGATCCTACATATAGTGAGATTGTTACCAAAGAACCATTTAATGTGAGATTGGCTTTTCCAATGGAGAAATCAATCCCTGGAGTATTGACACAAGGCCGAAGTGGTTAAAATTAATGAAAATCAACAATAGATTTGAGAGATGGTTTTACCGCGTAGTCCCTCTTGTTGACTGATGGTCTTTGGCTGAGCCAGTCCACCCATTCAAGTGGTCAGTTCAACCACTCGTGTCGGGCGTATGAATCTATGATGAAGTTGGATATTCCTGCATTCTTCTACATCTGCTATGAATGAGTTGTCCAAAGTTTGCAATTAGATGCTAGCCCAAAACTAATACAATTTATATAGCCAGACATATTCTTTTCTCACTAAAGGGAGGTCAACTATAGAGAACAGTTGCCCACTGCGGGGTTACCTGGACTGTTGGGAGGCTCTAATATGGCTCTCATGGTCTTTGGTTAGATTCCGGGGTTGGGTTATCAACAATATTATGTATGTACGTATGTCTTTCTTTGTCTGTCTGTCTGTCTCTCTGTGTGTATGTGCGTGTGTGTCTATCTGTGTGTGTAGAACAGTTTATAGTTTTGAGATATCGGCATAAAATATTTGATTGACTTTTCAGATTTCAGTACCAACTACTGGCGTGCATGAGAGACTGCATAGAGTGCATGTCATATTCTCTATTTTCCTTATATTATTCTGGAAACAATAGCTTATATAACATTACGCATATATCAAACTTTACGCTTGGACTTTCCCATAATACTACATAACAAACTTTCAGATAGTTAAGCTGCTTAATGTCAACATAAATTAAAGTTACATGTTTTTTATGGCTTTTGGGAAGACTTTTTCTGACTTTAGTTTATTGCATGCATGTAAAATTAACCACTATGTTTTGTATTCTCACATGTTGCTTGTGGCCATCCCTTATATCATTATTCAGGAATCATGACGACTGGTGCTATTAATGTGGTTCGTGGAACAAGATCTTCTGTCAAGGAGCTAATTCAGATATATGAGCATTCTGAAAGGTTTGTGAATTTCAAAATTAAATAATATAGAGTTGTAGTGAGTATTTAGGAGGATGTATGCTCTTGGCGCTCTGGTTTATTTTCATTCCCTGTATAAAGGGTTCCATTGAATTTCATCATGGAACAAATTTGATTCAGTTTCAATGTCACTCTGAAAGATTTGCGAATGCCTTTGTTCATTTCCAAATTGAATCATCTGGAGTTCTGTTGAGTATTTAAAAAGGTGAACGTCTTGGCTCTTTGGCTAATTTTCATGGCCTGTATGAAGGATTCCATTCAATTTAATTGCGAAACAAAATTGATTCAATCTCATTGTCAAATAAAATCTTACCATCTTTATTGTAGAGTCTTTTGCAGTATAGGAGAATATTGGGGTGGGCTGCTCCTTGATTTTATAAGCTCAAAGCACAGAAGCAATGTGGTGAAGTTCTCCTATTAGCGTCTCTTGTCAATAATTTTCTTCATAATAATGAACTTAAATCAACATAAGGGATATTTTGTTGACAGAGTTTTATAATCTCACTAAAATTTTCTTCTAGCCTTCTCACATTGAGTTGAGCTCCATAGATCACCTCACTTTTTATGGGTTTATGGGTAAAATGGACCCTTCTCAAAATTTCAAGATGAGTAATTCCTAATTGGAGAAAATATTACGCCTTTAGTCCTTTGCATTAGTCTGTCCTTTTAATCTGTTGCCTGATGCTTTAAAGCTTTTTGAATTTTTTAAAAAAGTTTATATTTGATATTGCCAGTTAACTCCTTCATTTGTCTGTATAATAAAGTATGATCTATATCGGTTGTTAGCATGATATTTGGATATGGAAAAATATATTTGGTTTATCCTAATGGAGACTTATTTTGAAATAATTATATCATTTTAGTCCTAAGTTATCTGCACTGTGTACTGTCCATCCCTCTTTATCCAGGTTAAAATATTATTTATATTTTTGCTCGATTTTTATAGGTAATCAATTCTCTCTGATGCTGGTATGTTGACACTAACTAATTTGAAAAAAAATATGTTACATCATCTCCACTTAAACTTGAAACTGACAAACGTTTTTATCACTCTAATGAATTTTTTCTTTCTAATATATTATCATACTTTTCATTGCAGCGTTGCTCTTGTTGTGGACAACCCGGAAGTTTTTAATAGGATTGCTAAATCTTTCCTTCAAAGGGCAGATATACGTGTAATTCTTTTGCTGTGGGGTGAAAAATCTCATTTAAAAGATTCTTACAGTCCCAAATATGATAAAAACATACCTCTATATGAATATAAGGAAATCATAGAACTGGGGAGAAAAAGCCGCCAAGCTTTGCATGACTCTTGCAGCAAAGGTAACAGTTAAATGTCTTCAGAAGTTTAATAGGCCTAAAACAATAGTTTTATCCCACCAGAGTCGTATATCTTGATTCTGTAGTTCCTTCTCAACTTCTTTAAATTTATATATTGACAGCAAATGATTGTAGTCCATGCAAACCATCTGGACTATGATAAATGTCTATTATGGAATTTACTTTTAATTTTGTAAACGTGGATCTTCTGGTCTTCTAGATATCTGAAGATAAAAACAATAATTTACAGACTTGTAATGCCAGGATGTAACAGGTTGCTTACAGTTAAGTAGTGATCTATTGGAATTTGGCTTACATTATCATGTTTAAGCTTCAATTTTTAACTGGGTATTGCTTAACGTGGACGGGAAGTAGAAGTTGTTGAACTGAATTGTGAGAAGCCATGCTACTTGTGAGATTGTAAAAGTTTAATAGGCCCATTGGTTTTCCTCTCACAATGATAGATTTTCCACATAAGATTTGTGAGATTGTGTTACTTTTCCTGTTCTTTTTTCCCATAATCTCTGCATAGATGGAAAACGATATTCAACATTTGTTTCTCCCTCAACCATTCTTCCTGCTTATGATTACATTTTCCAATGTTGAGGTAACTAAGCTATCAATTAAGTTGATTTGTCTTCATCTACCATTCTCATAACCACATATATGACAATATTAACTATCTAAGAAACTGAATTGAGAAGATCATGAAAGGTCATCTTTCAGCTTTGAGTAAGGCTTCATCCATTAAGGACTATGGAGTTTGAACAAAGGAATTTGAGCTCAATAAAGTTGGTTGAGCTTTGAGAAGCCATGCTACTTGTCTTCATCTTTGCATGGATCATATTATTTCTTTTAGGACAGTATGCCTGTTGAATAATTAGTCTGTGATCCCGGCTCACTCCCATCATCCCATGACATACATTTAAAATTATGATCCTTGATCTAGGAAGGGATCTGGATCAATCTCTGCAAGCTTTTAGTCTTCTGTACTTTCCACAATTTCACCTCATCTTCTGTTAGACAATAAATGTGGGAAACCTTTCTATGGAGAAAGAGCCATTGCATATTAGGCTGTCAGCTTAAATGATGTATTAATAAATATTCTGGTATATTCAACAATAAATGAAGCATTCTTGCATGATATTTGAGCTTGAAATGCAGTTGAACAGAAATAAGAGAAATTGTATCAGTTTGAGATTAAACGGGCATGAGACAATATTCTTGCAACCCTAATTTAATGCAGTTTTATTTTGTAAGAACTGTCTTTCCTATTATCATCTTAAATGTCCCATAGTTGTACTTTCATGAATTGTTGAATATCTTGTAGGTCAACATTATGCATGTGAAATCATTGATCCTGATGACATAGCAACGCTTATGTATACAAGTGGAACCAGTGGCTCGCCTAAAGGTGTAATGCTTACACACCGGAATATCTTGCATCAGGTGTGATGAATGCCTTAGCTCTGTAGTTTTTTGTAATCTCTAATTTTTTATTGCACGATTTCAATTGTATGGTATCCAGCTAATTTTTTTAGAAAGGGACTTTATTTAGTTAAAAAAAAAGAAGTCTGAATCTAAGTTACTATCTGTTCTGAGTTCTTTTTTCCCTTCAACTATTGTTTTAGCTTTTCTGTTAGGAACAAATTTATTTATATTTGTTATAGGTGAAGAACTTGTGGGACATTGTGCCTGCAGTAGCTGGAGACAGGTTCCTAAGCATGCTTCCACCTTGGCATGCATATGAGCGAGCTAGTGAGTATTTCATATTCACTTGTGGTATCGAGCAAGTTTACACAAATGTGAAGAATTTAAAGGTACCACACATATCTATTTGTTATGTCTTTGAATATTAGATATTTCATTGCTTTCTACTTTTGTTTATGAGCATCTTGTGTAAGCATCAATCTCATCGGATACTTTCATTTGCTTGATCAGTGATACCGCCAATATATACACTACACTGTTAAATATTAAGCGTCAATTCGACTATGAATTTTCAGGTGCATTATTATGTGATCCTTGCGTTTTTATTTTGCATCATTATTTTCTTTATGGTAGGAAGATCTGAAGCGGTATCAACCACAATACCTTATTTCTGTTCCTCTGGTTTATGAAACACTCTACAGGTTTGTTCTATCCAATGCAATATTTGTATATAATTTGAAAGGTTGATGTTTACTCGCCTGACACTTCAAATGGGATCCATGTCCCATTATAAAAAACAAGATGAGATTAATTTTCTTTACTGAGTTCCATCTGTAACAGGTCTATTTTAAATCTGAAAGTTTGTCTCCAACTGCTTCATCACCATGCCTGCTGAGTTTTCACACGAACAATGCAGAGACAAATAAATAGCTGATAACCATATTGTACTGTCCATCTACCAATGTTTTTTTTATAGGTTATGGAATTTATTTAAGACATATGTTATTAAGATGCACAAATATAGATAGTATTATAGTTCTCTCCAGACTGCAGCATCAATCACAGAATAGGCAAGAATCTAGAAAGTATATTTCATTTCTTTTTTCAAGGAAATGAATCTTTGGCTTATTTGTGTAGCGTACACTTTGTATTAATTCAGACTCATAACTAATAGCTAAGTTTTGGTAAAATTCTAATTCCATGCATTGTTTCTGTTTCTGCTCTCCTAACCTGCTTTGTTAGAGGTTAAAGCATTCCATTATTAATGTGATGGTCATTGATTTTGTTTTTATAAGTCATTCATCTCTCCTCTTCATCTGGAATGTTCCCTTGTCTTGGGGACTTCGTAGGCTTGCTTCTTGTTACATGAGCGTGACCTACATCAAGAATCAATGTAGGGCATGTACTAAATCCAATTTTGTGTACACACACGCGCACACATGCACATTTATAAAAAAAAACCTACAGTGTAGATATGTTCTGTGGCACTTGATAGTCTAAAAACAGAAAGACATTTGATTTTTGAGTCAGCATCACAAAATAAATGGTACAAGAGCATGTGTTGAACACAGTTATGTTTCTAAAACTATGATTTATCCATCTATCTTGATGTAAATTGTACTAAACTCCTGCAAACTCATTTGTATTTGGTTTGAAGTATTTTAAACCGTATATATAACAAACTCAGTATTCAAAACCATCCACTTAGGATTACTTGATGCACAAAACACAAGTAGGAGAGTGTAAAAATCTCTGAATTTTTTAAGCATTAATGACGTAGATTACGTCTAATCTTTCCTATATCCCATTTAAGTTGCAAATATGTCCTTTTTAGAGTGATCCAATGTCAAATTCTATAGATAGGATCTAGCCAAATCCTTCCATCAGAATTCTAGTTCATATGATACACTATGTTGACATTGATCTACATTAGTTAAAGTGCCTAAAAGATTCAAGCATTTTAGTTTCTTTTGCCCATGCATCAAGTAAACATAAGACAACTGAACATGATATTTTGCTTTAGGTCTGCAGTTGATATTTGACCTTGATCTAAACTCTTTAAGATTCTTATACATTGATTCTTTTTCCCCTTCTTAACATCAGTTTTAAAAAGCTCGATTTTGAAACTTTTTAAAACTGATGTTAAGGGGAGAGAAAGAATCAGTGTATATGAATCTTAAGTGCTTAGATCAAGATCAAATATCAAGTGCAGACCTAAAGCACAATATCATGTTCAGTTTCTTGTTAGTAAAACTTTCCGCATTGTTAATAAGTTTGTCATTTTGACCATCCATTTTTTCTTGATGTATGGACAATAAAACTTCAAGAAACTTGATTATTGCTTTTTATGCACTTTAAATGATTTAAGTTAACCTTAAAAGAGTGAATCTATATATGAATAGCCAAACACCTATTTGAATGGGTAAGTATTTGGTTTCATCCTTCAGGAAGTATCCAAGTCTATCTCACAAGGAGATAAATATGTATAGGGTCTATCTTATGACTAGTTAAGTATTTGTAAATGGAATGAATTTGGCTCCAATTATATGAAGTAGCCAAATCTATACGTGCACACACAAACTCGCGCAGATAAAGAGTTATTAATGAGGGAGATGTTTCACTCTCTCAAATTCCTAATCCTAACAGAAACTATTTATTGATGTCTACTTGAGTTTAAAGATGACTGGTTGAAGTCTAATACAAGTTGACAAGAGGTTTCAAGATTATGGTGGCAAGTTGAAGAATAGTCACTAATAAGAAATATGTTAAGTACACCAAAAGTAAATGTATCAACATGACACTTCTGGTGAAATTAATCTTGAGCAAACTACAATATTCATTTATGATACAGTGTGTTTGCACGTGCACACTTGTTCTGGCAATGTATGCATTTATTTCAAGAAATTATATTAACAATGCATAAGATCTAATCCTTTATTTTTCACTAGTAGTAATCTGTAATCTCATAGAAGAATATTTAAGTGACGATGTTTAACTAGTGCATATCAAACATAACTGCTGGTTTTTCTTCCACCAATTATGACAATAATAAAACATTTATATGCTTCATCTATGAGCAGTGGATATTAATGTTTCTTTAAGGGTTGGGTAAAAGTTTCATAATTTCATCTATAAACTGTTGTTTTTTTCTCAGAAATTGAAGCCAGCATTCAGAATCCGTACTCGGTAATAAACACCTTGATCAGCATTTGTAATTCAGTTTATTCTCCTCTGCAGTTCAATTCAAAAGCAGATCTCTTCGGCCTCTGCTGTTCAGCAGTTTGTCGCACTTGCATTCATCAAGATCAGTCTGTTATTCATGGAGGCAAAGAGAGTGTATGAGGTCTGGATGAAGATAAGATTTCTAGCTAATTTTCTTAACTAAAAGCATATTCAAACAGATTCATTTGGGTTTGCCACTAAAATTCCTAGAGTGAATTACTATATTTTCTCTGTGTGTCCCCAAAACTGAATTTGTCATAGATAAAATACTGAATTAACATTTTTTTGCTTCTTGATGAAATACTTTGGTGTGGTAGGGAAGAGTTTTAACGGGAAAAGAGAATCAACAATCGGCTATTCTCCTTCTGTTTGACTGGTTGTGGGGAAGAATATTAGCTGCAATTCTATGGCCATTGCACAACTTGGGTATGAAGCTAGTTTATAAGAAAATTCACTCTACCATAGGAATATCAAAGGTACAAGATAATTGTCTTCAACCCCAAAGTAGAAATTTAATCTTTTCATTTCTATACTAAAGTTTCTTACTAGCTAAAATGAATAGTTTAAGCAATGTTGCTATTTGAATAAATTGCAGAACTTTGTTGCAGGCTGGTATTAGTGGTGGTGGAAGTCTGCCAATGTTTATTGACAAGTTTTTTGAGGTTAGTGTTTCTTCAATATATCCATTGATTTCTAAGGATCCATCCACATCTTACTGTTGGCTATTTACAACTGCTGCAGGCAATTGGCGTGAAGGTGCAGAATGGTTACGGTCTAACAGAAACATCTCCTGTTGTAGCTGCTCGACGACCTTACTGCAATGTAAAAAAACACTTTTTCCCCGTAATTATTATTTATATACTTAGATTTAACATTGCAAACGACAGGGCTAAGCACAGAAGCATATGTCATTCTTCCTAAAGAAGATCAATGGGATAAAAGCTTCCCTTGTCACATTACAATATCGACTAATATGACAGTTAGTCCAGAAAATGTTGGTGGATATAAATAGGAAATACATACTAACCAGTTGAAAATTTTGTATTGGTTAAAGAGCCTGTAAGATTTAGCAATATCTAGTGTTCCAGATAATACAACTGTTTTAAACTGACTCCGGTAGAAATATGCCTATTGTATTCACTTTGTGGTTAATTACATAATAAGGTCAAATAATTTGAATTTTAAGACATTGGTTTTTCAATAACTGACTTCCTCCTCAGTTGAGAACCTGCTCCCTTTCTACTGGCTCTTTTGCTAGGCTGTCGGTGCTCAAAAGAGAACTAAAACCTTCACTTTCTGTCATCTTTCGTTTATACCACAGTCGAGCACAATGAACTTCAGATGGCATGACTTCTTATAACAGAATTTTCACTTTTGAAAGGTACTTGGTACGGTTGGGCACCCACTTAATGACACAGAAATTAAGATTGTTGATATAGAATCTGGTAAGATTCTTCCAGATGGTTCAAAAGGCATAGTCAAGATCAGGGGACCACAGGTGATGAAAGGCTATTATAAGGTAAAAATCATGCCTGAGATGCTTGCAATGTACGTTCGTTTATATCTATTCATAATCCTTATGTGAATCCTTTAGGGACCAGAGTTCATGGTCAAAGAATAATGCTGCTGCCTCTTGTACAAATTTTTTGGACTCGTTTACTTTATCCATGCACTGATTGTATCAAGAATTGTATGTTCTGCCTTTCGGCCGGTAGAAAAAAAATGAATGGTTAAATCCATGTAATTTCAGTTTGTATACCATTAAGAATCAAGTCTTAAGACCATCACCGTTTGAACCATTGACTCAACACTACCTTGTAAATCAGAATTCCATTGCCCTTCTCTGTAATTCCTAGATGAAGGATATTTCTTCTGGCTCTGCACACATTTATTTACTACTATACTGGAAGAATATCAATTTATGACATGTCAAGTTCTCTTCCATCTGGCAACCTCAAGATCTCAACTCATAATACATTTGGAAACTATACAAATTTTCCTATGTCTACTCACGCAACATTGTCCTACATTCCATATTGTAAACTTATTCCAAAAATAAACATGCTTTGCTACCCACGGGGGAAATCAGCTAGAAGAAAATTATTTTCTTTCATATGTTATGGCTGTATATATATTTATCATTCTTAGGTTTTTAGCAAGATTTTGAGGAGTTCAGGATTAATAAAATAATGTAAAAAAATCCTCGAGTGTGTAATAGCAAAGTGTAAGAAAATGTTAGGAATTGGTACTATGATTTGTCGATGAGCTTCAATAGATTTGTATTGGTTTTAGAATTTGAAGGTGGTAGCAGTATCTTTGTCACTCGGTTCTTGCTAATAATGAAACAAAAGTTCAGACTTTAGTTTATTTGATGACCTCATCATTGTCGGGCAACATGCGAGAAGTTGCAGATACGACTGCCTATTCTGTTAGTTGGATGTAAAATAACGAATATTGTTCTTTTTTATTTAAGCAGTTATGTCCGAATAAAGTTTCTTTTAGAAATTGTCGGAAAGATCCCTGAATGCTCAATTTTAGATTCTAACATCATTGACCTGATCTTAAAGTTGGAATCTCCTATTATCTGACACCGCCACCTCGCGCTTTACCGCTGTGCCAGTGATTTGTATTTTGGCTGCTCATAAGTTGACATGAACTGTTTTATTCATAAAAAGTAAATAATTATCTAAAAACTCAAGTGACTGGTCTGTTAAATCAGGCGACATGGATGTGAATGTGTGAATGCCTGAATATAGACAAGAAAGTTTGAACTCTTAAAAGTGGTCCACACAGTTGATGGAGTAGTCAGTAGCCTTCACTAATATCTTGCGTGTGAACATTTAGTGACTGCATCATTCTTTGAAGAATTTAATAGATTTTTGAAACCCAAAGTTACGATGTTTGAGGGATATCTGTTTCTACTTTAAAACTGAAACCTATAGTGAAACCTAATATTGGTAAAAATTTTATGAAGTTTGATGTTACTATGTTTCTTCCCCTTAAATGTTTTATTTTAAATAGAACCCATCAGCTACAAGAGAAGCTGTTGATAGAGAGGGCTGGTTCAATACTGGTGATATTGGTTGGATTGCTCCCAAACATTCTACAGGACGGGATCGTGAATGTGGTGGAATGCTTGTTCTGGAAGGACGTGCCAAAGACACAATAGTTCTTATCACCGGTATACCTAAGTTACTAATTTTGTTTAAAAATTACAGATTTTATCTACATTTACTTAGCAGTTATTGTGTAATATTCTACTATTTCTATTTATTCATCACAATGGGAAATCTTGAAGAATAATTATTTTACTTAAGCATCATGCTCACATGTGAAGATCTATAGGAATGGCTGAATTATTCCCTTGAAATCAAAATAATAAGAACAGTTGGACGAACCAATATTATTATCTTAACATAGGACATGGTTCATTACTCCCGTAAAATGAGCATAGTAAGACTTACATGTGCTAGGAAGGAAATCTAGAAAGATTTAGGGATAAGAATTATGAGAGCATGAGTGGAATGTTGTATAGGAAAAACCCAAGTGAATTTTTTTTTGTATATTCAAACCTGTTACAACAAAATTTATGGATATGGATAGAATAAATAACACATATAAAGTACATTGATTTCTTTGAAAAACACATCTCAACTACGCTTGTTCCTTCGACAGAACTGGGCAGTAAGAGCAGGATTCATGTAGCCAACACTAAAAGTATGGGTTAAAGGCTTTGTTATTATTGTTATTGTTAGTGTGGAAATAATGTAATGGTATATAGTTAATAGTTGATGTGCTGCACTTGTGCTTAGGGAAGGTATACTGTGTATGTGTACTTGCAGCTGCAAATTTCACATCTCACTGATAGGTATCCAAATTTTGTTGAAAACTACATTGCTTTCTTTGAAAAACACTTCGTAACTACTTTTGTTCCTTCGACAGAACTGGGCAATAAGAGTAGGACTCATGTAGCCAACGCTAAAAGTATGGGTTAAAGGCTTTGCTATTATTGTTATTGTTAGTGTGGAAATGTTGTAATGGTAAACAGTTAATAGTTATGTGCTACAGTTGTGCTTAGGGAAGGTATGCTGTGTGTGTATACTTGCAGTTGCAGAATTCACATCTCACTGATAGGTATCCAATTTGTTGATAACTTGAAACAAATATTGCTGGCTTTTATTGTTGCTTTTCATGTCAAGAAAAATAATATTTTGTGAGGTGGTAAATTGCTTTTGATCATGAATATGCTGTGTTAATTTATCTTTCCTTTTTTCTCGGTTTTATCAGCATATTTAAGTTTACTCGTTTTTATTTGAATCTTTTAGGTGAGAATGTGGAACCATCAGAACTTGAGGAAGCTGCCATGAGGAGCAATTTGATCCAACAAATTATGGTCATTGGTCAGGTAAGGGGAAGTAAAACACAAACAAATATTATATGACAATCAGACCAAATGCTTGATCTAAAGTTTGAATGCTTCTTATTTCTAATTCTAAAATAATCCATGAATATCCTTTGAGCTTTGTTATTTGTTTTGTATTTTCAAGATAAATGTGATTTAGAAAGCACTATCCTCTTCCCTCTTCATCTGTTCTTCCCTATTAAAGGGAATTTGTTAAGGGTCTTGGCACATGAGATGAGCTGCGAGTATAGTAATTTGGGTCATGAAATGATCTCTCTTTCCATATCATTCTTTCTTTCATTGATTGTACTGTTGTTGCATATATTGATCAGAGAATGTTAGAATGTAAAAGTCTGTTTCCATAGACTACTATTTTCTTGTACCAATCCACATATGTCTCCCTTATCCATTAGTACTAGCGAAAGAAATGGAAATTCCCGTATTTTTGTTTCCATAGACTACTATTTTCTTATCTTGATTCCCTTAATACTGTTCAAAGCTTGATGGACGGTAACCTAGTTGTTATTTCTTTATTACTACATTACATTTTGTACCATTTTTAATAAGTTTCTTCATCGCTGTCTCCATTTTAAGTTTTCTTTGAGATCCTCACATGATTTTTTATGAGCATTTTTTCAGAGTCAATTGTTTGATACATAATTTTCCCCTATAAACTTCCTAGTAAGTTAAAAAGATCCTTAAATACATAAATACATACGGGCATCAAGGAACCTCCTTCACAGGAAAATTTATGTAGCCAAATCTTCTGCTCTTCTCTTCTACATGTTTGGCTTTAGTTATTCAATTTGTGCTTGTCTTTTGTATTCCCTCTTCTAGCTGTCTTTAATCGGTCGATAGTTTTCTCTAGGATCCGCTTCCTAAAGTATACGAGGAAAAACACTAAGAAGCGAACGGAAATGTGGACTTCAAAGAAAATTACCTAGTATAAGACATGTACCTGCGTGTCTCCCCCTCTATAATGTTATATCTTATCAAATATTATGTTTTTATTTTTACATGATATTTTTCCTGTCTTCTGTACATCATTTTTGCTTTTTTGTTAGTTGGTATGTGTTCAATTTTTTTCACTTTTTGCTTGAAATATTTTCTATTCATCGATCAGTTCACCTACTGCTTGGGATATTGAACTTATAAAGAATCACTTTTCTGATTCTTAGAACATGACGTCTAACTGTGCATAATTTTATAGGATCAACGTCGTCTTGGTGCTCTAATTTTGCCAAACCAGGATGAAGTTGTAGCCTTGGCAAAAAAGTTGTCAAATCTGAATGGTGATGCTGCTGAGCTCAGTAAAGAGAAGATATTGGGTCTGTTGTATGATGAATTAAGAAGATGGTAAAGATGCTTCTTATGTATTTTGTTTAATTGCTCATAATTTCAACTAATATTCTTGACTTGAACTGCACTATGACGATGTTATATATATGTTCCTTATAAATTTCTCATAATTTCAGATTTCTACTTTTGCGATTGAGTATCAACATATCTTCCTGGATAATTTTGAGGATCATTAGCTTGTAAGTCTTCAACTAAAACCACCCCTAGCATCTTACCCAATGCTCTCTTCTTACTGCAGGACGTCAGATTGCTCGTTTCAAATTGGACCAGTATTGATAGTAGATGAACCATTCACAGTGAAGTTCTTAATGTCCCTGCATTTAAATTTTCCCCCCTCGCTACTTACACATTATCCAACTTAGCATTCATTTCAATCTTATTCTTTGATGGCAGATTGATAATGGTCTGATGACTCCAACCATGAAAATAAGAAGAGACAAGGTTGCTGAGCGTTACAAAGAACAGATTGCGAATCTTTACAAGTAAAAGGTTATATGGATGTTCTACAATGGGAGATCTTTTACATAGATAGTGTAAAAATAAGCTGAATTATTTGATATGATTTGTGTCTAGTGAAATAAGTCCTTGTGCATCATTTAATTTATAATGTTTCAGTTATAGCTAGTGTAATATCTTTCCTCTATGAATCGATAGAGACCTGGATTGTAAGTGCATATTTGTAACAGTAAAAGTAATGCAGACTTCATGAGATGCAGTTTGTATACTAAATACTGCTGATTATTTATGAAACCCTCGTCTTCTTACTTGACTGATATATGGATCATTTGCTACTGTAGTATGATACTTTCATTTATGCCATTTGTAAAGGATATTTGGTTGTGTTTTAATACAAAATGGATTTAACTAATTCAAGGGAGAAGTGCCCCTGATTATGATTTATTTATGTTTATGCTTCATTTGTAAATTACCAGTTTGAGCAAAAAATTGGTTTTAAGCTCGAGATTACTTTGAACTGAACGTAGCGTGATTCATATAGGTTGGATACTCATATAGCTTAGATATCAGTTTGTAGGTGTGTGAATCTCAATGTTGCCTCTTGATAAAGATTCATATTAATCTTTTCTATTATAAACTACTCAGCACTTTATTTCTTAACTTCACCTGGATAAAACAAAACAAATTTATTTTCAAAATGTATTCCGGTGATGATTACATAAAAGCTGATGCGGCAGCCCAATAGAAAATCCCTCAAAATTCAAGGAATTTTAATTAAAAGTTACTCTTATGGGAATGTGTCATTTTCCATCAAACTAGTATAATGCACGTGATTTATACGTGGCCATCAGTGTTTTAAAAAACGCCATGGGCGGTCGCCTAGGCGGAGGTGGTGCCCCCAGCGTGGAGTTTGGGTAGCCACCTTCGGGCGCTGGGAGCGCCTAGGCGGCCGCCCAAAGCTAAGCAGGCCGCTTAAGCGGCCCGCCCCACATTTAAAAGAAAAAAAAGCCCCATATCCAATACCCAAACCCAAAAACCAAAACCCAAAACTCAAAAACCCTAATTCCCATTTCTCACTCACCCGACGCCGCAAGAAATTTCCAAAAATCGAACTCGTCTTCAACCTCGTCGAACTGTCTTCGTCGAAGCTCGAACTCGTCTTCAACCTCGTCTTCGATCTTCAACATCCGAGCTTCAACCTCGTCGCTGACAGGAGTTCGAAGCTTCGTCTTCAACCTCCGAGCTTCAACCTCATCTTCGAACTCGTCGGAGCTTCGTCTTCAACCTCCGAGCTTCAACCTCGTCTTCGAACTCGTCGGAGCTTCGTCTTCAACCTCCGAGCTTCGTCTTCAACCTCCGAGCTCGTCTTCAACCTACGATCTGTTCCTCGTCGAAGCCTCTCGATTCTCGAAGCCGTTGTGAGTCTGCTTCATCCCTGTAACAAGGTAAAGGATTTAATGTTATTTGCTTATTTTATTTATTATTTTACTATTTCAGACTTCAGTGATGAGTGATGACCTTTGATTTCAAGTTTTTTGGTTTAAAGGTTAACAACTTAACATTAATATGGTTTTGGTGTTTTTAGAAATTAGAACAGACATTAAACAACGGTGTATTTTACTGTAGAATTAAATGATACTTGTTTTATTTAGGAAATTATTTATTTGTGTCCTAGTGTATTTCACTGTACTAACTGTAGAATTAAATGATACTGAAATCAGTCTCTTTTTTTTATTATACAATGTAATAATACTTTAGTTTATCCCTTTATCATGATTTGATCTTATGTATATGAATGATTTGTTTGTTCATTTATTGCAGAATGTCGGGTGTTCCAGCGAAGGAGTCTACGGGTTCCACCACTATCCCCGTAGCCCCCGTGAAAGATAGAAGGAACTCAGGAGATATTGGTTGGGAGTTTGGATTTTGTCCGGACCCAAAAAATTTGAATATTGTGCAATGCCGACTATGTGGGCACAAGGTGAATGCGGGGATCCATCGATTTAAGACGCATCTCGCAGGTTTGAGGGGGGCACCAAACTGTGTTTGAAGATTAGTGAAAAAGATAAGCATATGGTGAAAGAAGTCATCGATGCTAATTCGAAGAAGAAGCAAGCTAAGGAGAGGCACACTATAGACTTAGAAGAAGAACTTCATACGACGAGGCCGTGTGATGAAGAAAAAGATGAAGATGAAATCATCTCTCCTTCCACATGCGATGAATCTTCAAAGAGGTCTAGAGAGCCTACTGTTGGGCCGATGGACGCTTACACCGCTAGTGATCCAGAGCTAGCGAAAAGGTTGAAAGGGAAAATGAAGCAGACAGGAGAGAAGGATTCTTTCCTGAAGGAGAAGAGAGATTGGGTGCATGATCAGTTGGCTACTTGGACATATGAAAATGTCATCCCCTTTCATGTCATCTCCACGGATTCTTTTATGAAGGCATGCATGGCTATTGGAGACTATGGACCGTGCTACAGGCCTCCCAGCATGTACATGTTGAGGGAGCCCTTATTGCGAAGAGCTGTTGAGAGAACAAAAGTCTCCTTAAAGACGCATGAGGAGGAGTGGGGCAAGACTTGATGTTCCATTATGACTGATGCTTGGTCGGATAGAAAGATGCGGTCGGTAATGAATCTTTGCATCCACTGCAGATTGGGGATAACTTTTCATAAGTCGATTGAAACCAAAGAGGAAGCACATACAGGACAATATATATTTGAGTGGGTTAATACGGCTATTGAGCAGATTGGAGCTGATAAAGTCATTCAGGTTGTCACGGATAATGCAGCTGCAAATATGGCCGCGAAGGAGCTTTTATATAGGGCGAGGCCGAGGATTTTTTTGGACTAGTTGTGCAGCACACACTGTTGACCTGATGCTTGAAAGCATCAGGAAGTTGAGTTTATTCAAAGGACCAATTGAGAAGGCTGTTCGCGGGGAAAATCGTGTTCTTTATTGATTTCATTGTTCTCTCAAGTAACTGTTTATCGATTACAAAAGATCCGGTCTTTTTATAAGATATGGTTACAACAAAATCAAAGAAATAAAAATTACAACTTTCCTTGTTTGTCGAACGAATCACGAGATCCTGTTTTGCGGTCTCTCGCTTTTGTGGGTTCTTTGCCTACGCTGGGGTAAATCCGTGGACCACCGCGCGATCTAGATCTAGTCGGATCTACGCAGTATGACGGTATTATTTCGCCAAGGAAATAATAGCCGAGGGTACTATTTCGCCAAGGAAATAGTAGCCTTTAGATCTCGGGATCAAAGGCCAAGCTTTGATCCGGAGGATGACTATGTAGATCTGAGATCCAGTTCCTCTCGAACTCTTGTCTTATTTGGCGTTGACGGTCGCCGAGCACCGGATCTGGAAGAGCAAGTCCTTAAAGTCCCAAAGCTTCAATCTTTCTAAGTTCTGAGTCTTGAATCCGGCAGAGCTTCGCCTCCAAAAGTTCCAACCTCTCAAAATGAACACTCAAGGGCCTATTTATAGGCTCTCAGATCTGTGCCCGGGCACAGATCTGGCCGGCCACCTATAGGTGGCTAGGCCACCGCCGAGCCACCTAGAGGTGGCTCGGTTTTGGCCGAGTCCCCTAGGTGTTGTGGTTTTTGCCATTTTTTCGGTCTCGTGGTTGATTTGGACTCTGATTTGTTGATCTGAATCCTGATTTGGTAGTAAATTCGCCTCGGTGTTTGAGTTCAAATCCGTCCTATGGTTGGATGACTCGTTGACTCACCGAACTGTTAGCTTCATTCCGCATGTGAATGGATGTATTCCATTGTTTGCGTGCGGTTCGTTAGCCTCGTTGCCTCGTTAATCCGCTTCATTGCGTGTCACTTGGCTTTGGCGTTGTGGACTGATGCTCGTGTTTGGATATGTCGCCCGATGGTTCGTCGGTTTGTGAGTATTTCAGTCTCGTTCTTTTATAGAAGAGTCTGGAATACTTTGGATATGATTGTCCCCACCTTCAGTCGGTGTAATGGGACCTTGGAATGACTTCCGTTCTTGATTCCTTCAATTCTTCAGGCTATTCGGTGCTTTGTCGAATGTCTGTAAGGTTTCCGGTGCTGCATTTATTGTCTGACCGTTGTCGGAATTTCGAATTTGAAGTCGGTTCCTAATTTTTTTGATCTTTAGCTCGTGTTTGTTGGTTCAACATAGAACTAACCATCGATTGTTGGCGTTGAGTTCTCATTTGCGACGCGTTGTCCGGCGTGGTGTTGTTGAGTTATCCTTAAGAATATTTTTAGGAAAAATATACTCCAGGAACTTCTCAACCAAAAATATAGGGAATAGTTTATACTCTTATACCTTATTGGAGTATTAAGAAGCAGTTTATACTCGTATACTTTTCGGAGTATTAAGAAGCAGTTTATACTCGTATACTTTTCGGAGTATTAAGAAGCAGTTTATACTCGTATACTTTTCGGAGTATTAATTCTTTCGTTGCAACGCATTGATCGGCGTTGACCTAGGGTTACGCGTTGACCGGCGTTGACCCTAGGGTTTCGAATGTCGTTGGATGCTCAAGTCACGAGACCAACTAATGAAGCTGATGCGTCAGTGACTCCTGTATTTATAGGATTTTTGGCAAACCCTCAGCCATCAACGGGTTTGATGAGCCTTTACCAACTACCGTTTCAGTCGGGCTAGCATGCGGATTATCTAAATCTGTTCCGCATGTGATGTTGTGCTAAGAGAGTTAACGCTCTTAGTGCTACGATATTGAATACGTAGACTTCGTCTTTCTCACGGGAATAGACTACCCGGCGACGCGTGTTAGGCGTTGACTTTAGGGTTTTTGGCTAACCCCCAGCTTTCAATGGATTTGACGTGCTCTTACCGATTATCGTTTGACTCGGGCTTACATGCGGATTGCTTTAAGTCCGTTCCGCATGTAACGTTGCGCTAAGAGATTGAATCCTCTGAGACTTGTTGCTATGACTTCGAATACATAGACTTCGCCATTGTTATGGGAATAGGCTACCCAGCAACGTGTATTAGATGCTGACTTATCCCTACTTAGGCTTCGAGATAAAATACCCCAGAATCGAACTCTGGTGTCTTTTTCTACGGAGAAAGACTAAACCGGCGAACATGTGTTAGATGTCGACATATCCTTTCTTAGGATTCAGGATAAAATCGGAAAAAGACTAAACCGGCAGCGCGTGTTAGGCGCAGACTTATCCCTGCTTAGGATTCGGGATAAACTTCCTAGGATGAATCCTTATATTGACAAATTTTAGAAAAGATCAGTGCGGGAAAGGAAGAATTTTATATTCTATTTCCCGGTCTTCTTTTAGGGTGAAGGTGAACCCGAATACAAGGAAGGAAGAATTTTATATTCTATTCCTTGATTCTGGAAAGGAAGAATTTTATATTCTATTTCCAGCACAAAAGAAACTAGAAGTGGGATCTCCACTCCGAGAATCTGGAAAATCTAGATAAACCTACCTTTTATAGGATTGGTTATCTAAAGATGAGTTTTTTATTTATCGAAATGGAATTTCAACTTTGGTTACAACCATGAGAAGACTTAATCAAAGAAAAAAAGAATAGAGTTCTTTCGTTTATCGAAAGGGGACTCCGAATTGAAGGTGGACCTCTTGTTCATGGAAAGAGTCAAGAGGGCCAGAAAGACATTTTTGATGGACTCACTGTCAATTGAAATTGATCAGTGAGGGATTTTGGTGGTAAAAGAAAGATTTTGGGTTATCCTCTAAAATATTAACTGTAATATTCTTCAAGGAACTTCCTGGCAAATGAGTTATCCTGAATGTACTATGGATAGTACTTTTTTAGGAACTTCCCATTTATTGGCATTAATTACCTGGTGCCTTCTTGAGTAATCAGGCGATATGCGCTGTTTGAGTAGACTGTGTCTATCACAAACGGCCCTTCCTATTTGGGTTCAAATTTACCTTTCTTCTTGGAGGTTAGGATTATCGGTCGGCGAGCAGCGAGGACCAGATCTCCTTCTTTGAAGCTTCTCTGTCGGACTCTTTTGTTGAAGGCCCTAGATATTCGAGCTTGATAAAACTCAATTTGTTGTTGGGCTTCCAAGCGCTTTTCATCCAACCTCTCGAGTTCTTCGAGACGTTTTTGATGTTGTTCTTCCGTAGTCATCTCGGTTGCGAGAGAGATCCGAAGGGATGTGATTTGAATCTCCAATGGTAGCACAGCTTCACATCCATAAACCAATGAATATGGGGTAGCTCCCGTAGGTGTGCGTATGGTGGTGCGATAAGCCCAGAGTGCTTCACCGAGTTTATCGTCCCAGTCTCGTTTATTGGTCTTCACGAGCTTTGACAGGATCTTAATGATAGTCTTGTTGAACGCCTCAGCTAATCCATTCACAGCGGGATACCTGATGAAGGCGTTGCTTATGAACTGTGGCCCGTTGTCATGAATGATCCGTCTTGGCACGCCGTGTCGGTATATGACATGATGTTTGATAAAATTGATGACGTTGTTCGTCTTCACTTCTCTAAGTGGAATCGCTTCAGCCCACTTTGAAAAGTAATCCGTGATTGCGAGGATGAATCGATCACCTTTGACTGAAGGGGGAAAAAATAGGACCGACGATGTCCATACCCCATGTCTCGAACGGCCAAGACGTGGTTGACGTGTGTAACTGCTCTGGTGGTTGATGCATATAATTCGCATGTATCTGACAAGCATGACATTCTCGGGCATATTCAATTGCGTCACGAACCATCGTCGGCCAAAAATATCCTATTCTCCTAATGCGATCATACAGTTTGGGACCGGGCTGATGCGCACCACATTCTCCTTCGTGTGCTTTCTTAAGAACTTCTTCTGCTTCTTTGTTCGAAAGGCATCGGAGTAACAAACCATCATACCCTCGACGATATAATGTGTGGGTCTCGGCATTATAGAAGAACCTTGGTGCTCTTCGGCGGATTGATTCCCTTTCTTTTACATCCTCCGGTAAAATACCATATTGGACGTAGTCAATGATAGGAAAACGCCAATCTCGGGACTCAGACCCAATTTGAGTTGAATTCACCTCCTTGGCGCTTATGTTTCTGCCATCTTCCTCTTCAATATCCATATCGTATATGGGTATGCAGAGCTGATGCGTCCTTACTGTGACTAACAGCTCAGTTTCGGGAGGCTGCGCAAGTGATACCGCTAGCGCTGCCAGTGCATCTGCATAAGTGTTCCGGAGACGAGAGATGTATTCAATAAAGAATTCTTCAAAAGAATCTGCCATTTTGATGGCTTCCTGGTGGTACGGGATCAGGTCTTGGTTCCCGACTTCATACTCTCCACGGACTTGGTTGACTATCAATTGAAAATCCCCAAAAGCTTCGAGATATTGGACCCCCAGCTCTCTTGAGGCACCATCGAAGTATAATTGCCATACTTGTTGGTGCGATGTAGTGTTAACCTCGTGGGTTTCATCCGGCAAGTCATCATATACTTCTGCCGTATCTGTGGTCGGGTTTGCCGCCAAAAGATCGTAAATCGCTTGTCCTTTGATCGACTTCTGTTGCTTGAAGTGCAAATCATATTGGGACAAGAGAAGGGCCCATTTCGCTAACCGCCAATTCATAGAGGTCGGTTGTGTCATAAATACCCGTACTGGATTAACATTAGAAATGACGTAAATCGTCTGTCCAACCAAGTAATGCCATATCTTTTGCATTGCGAATACCAATGCGAGGCATTCCTTCTCAATCATCGAATATCGAGACTCGGCGCCTATCAAGGTACGACTTAGGTAATAGACTGCCTGTTCGTGACCATTATCATCATCTTGTGCCAGTAAGGCACTTATCGAGTGGTTCATCGCCTTGAGATAAATCAAGAACGGTCTACCTGATTTTGGTGCAACTAGAACAGGAGGATTCGCCAGATATGTTTTAATATCTTCGAATGCTCTTTGGCAAGCGTCATCCCAAATAAATGACACGCCTTTCTTGTTTAGCTTGGAGAACGGTTGTCACTTCCCAGAAAGATTCGAAATGAGCCGCCAGATGTAAGCTAAACGCCCTTGCAATCCTCTGAGCTCTCTTAGATTTCTAGGGGGTTGCAGTTCATGTATCGCCTTCACCTTATCAGGATCGATATGTATACCTTTAGTGGGATTCATTTTCAATTGATGGCTCCGCATGAGATCAAACATCGTCTTCAAGTCCTTGATGTGATCTTCTTTATTACGGCTTTTTACAATCAAATCATCAACATAGCACTCGACTGTTTTCCTGAGATGTTCTTGGAAAATCTTAGTCATTGCTCGCTGGTATGTGGCGCCTGCATTCCTTAGACCGAAAGGCATCACCATGTAGCAAAAGACACCGAGGGGCGTTCTGAACGATGTATGCTTCTTGTCATCTGGGTGCATCTTGATTTGGTTATATCCTGAAAAACCATCCATAAAGGACATTCTCTCGAATCCGCATGTATTGTTGATAATAACATCCGTGATTGGGAGAGGAAAGTCGTCTTTTGGACATGCCGTATTCAGGTCCCTGAAGTCGATGCAAATCCTGATTTTACCGTTCTTCTTCATGACTGGAACGATATTGGCTAGCCAATCTGGATGTTGCTCCTCTCGGATAAATCCTGATTCGATCAATTTCTTAACCTCTGCCTCAATGGCTTCCATAATCTGCGGACGAAACCGTCTTTGCTGTTGTTTGACAGGTTTGGCATCCAGCTTGATATCGAGGCGGTGCATTGCCACATTGGGGTCGAGCCCTGGCATATCTTCATAGTTCCAAGCAAAGACGTCAATATACTCCCTGATGAGAGCAATTAACTCCTCCTTCTCATTTGGGGGAAGGCTGTCACTGATGAATATGAGCTTTGGGTTGGCCTCGTCATCATCCGGTTTCCCTTTTGGTACATATGCCGCTTTGGCTGGAACACGAGGACCTCGATCGAAGTATAGACCTTCTCCGAGTGTGAAATCATATCCCTGCTTTTCCATGAGCTTGCGTGCTTCTGGACTATACTTAGATAAATGCCGATCAGGTTTGTCATCATCTTCATCTTTGCTTAAGAAATGATCTGGCAATGGGGAGCTTTTTCCTTTACCGTGAATCACTTCTTTTGCGCCTCTTATTTTGTTCGGGACGACCATGGTTGTTCCGAAAGAATGCTGGAGGCGTTCCTTTGTTATATAGGACGATCGAAGCGGCATATACAAATCAGGATTATCGTACAATTCTTTTATCACATCAACAAGAGACAGAGAGTACTCTAAATCATCTTTTATTTTAATATCGGCAAGTTGCCAGTTACAACCTCCATCTGACGATTGTTCATCGTCAAGATTGATTACAAAGGGTACAATGTCATTTAAAACAAAACCACCATTGTAATCGAATCCGGCTTCGGTATCATCTTCTTCTCCGCTGTCCGTGCCTTGGGCCGATGATTCAGTATCGGATTCGTTACCATAAAGGAGAGAATCGGTGAAATAATTCTCATACCCCTTGAATGGTTGCTTATCCGCGACCACCGTCCTAACCTCATTGTCAGTGTCGACATACTTCAAACACTGATGGAGAGTAGAGGGAATTATCACATTACTATGGATCCAAGGCCGACCCAATAGTAAGTTATATGAAGTCTCGGCATCGATCACATAACATGTGACTTCTGTCTTCAAATCTCCCATTTGACACTTTACCCGGATCTTACCCAAGGGTCTTGACCCACTAGTGTTGAATCCATAAATAACAGTGCCTGTGGACGCCAACTTGCTTACCGGGATGCCGAGAAAATGCATCAAGCGAAGCGGCAATACTCACAGCAGAACCCGGATCGACTTGGATTCGGTTGACTTTGCTGGAGCCGATGTACCCGATGAAGTATAGCGGTCGATCGTGGTTCGAATTCTTCGTCTGCATATCCTCTTTGGTGAAAGTAATGCAGGGAAGGTTCTTAGTCTCTATATTGCAATGTTGATTCAGCATTTCTGGCTCTTCAGGAACCGGTTTGATTTGAGTCAGAAACACCTCTGAATTGGCCAAAGCTTCTTGCAAGGCCTCCCTGGTTTCCTTGGACAACCGCAGCAACTCGTACAGCGTTATCCGTACTGGAATGTTGGCTAGTTGAGCCATTATATCGAAGACTTGTGGAGTCTTCGAGCTTTTCGGTTTGTCTCTTCTAATCGGGCGACTGAAACGAGACTGCTTCGGATTCTGAACCTCCTGGGGATTCTTCTCTTTTGGTGTATTCACCGGCTGTCGTCGAGCCTCTTCCCCCGGTGTAGGACTCGTAATCACCCCCATCTCCGTGAGAGTTTTGGCTGGTCCCCGTTTATTCACCCCCTGCTCGATAGGTGGCGGATAATTGTAATGATACTCGTTTCCGCTCCGTGTCGCAAAAGCTTCTTGTTCTTCTTCAGAGAGCAGGAAAGTGGAGATTCTTTCGTCATCTTCCCCTGGGATAGCAGAGACTCCATAACAAGACTTCCCTTTTCCTTTAGACTTCCTTCCGGATGACGAACCGGCCCATTGTTCATCTTCAATCAGATCTGGATGAACCCAAAGGATTTCGCCATTTGGGGTTGTGTGCGGCACAAGTCCCTTTTGGCGCTGTCCGTGCGGATCGTCATTCACCGTCTTCATCCCGACTTTGGTGACGCGTTTTGGCTCGAACCAAGTTGTAGGCACCGACCCAAAACTGATTGACACTGCGTTGGCCCCCACATTCTTGGCTGGTTTCGGGGTTATGACTCCTACGTCGATTAACGCCTGGATCTTGTCCTTGAGGTGGTAGCATGATCTCGTAGGGTGGTGGACCGCTCTGTGGTAGCTTGTTGCTGCGGCTGGTGCTGAGGTTGCAATTGAAAAGTTTGATTAGCATCAACTGCATTAGCATGTGCCTTACCTTTCCCCCGTGGGACGAAATTCTGTTGCGGAGCATTATTCGCCTGTTGTCCTCTTTCCGCCTTCTTCCTTCTTAGGAATCGCTCTGCTTGCTCTCCTCGGACCTTCAGATCCTTCCATGTCTTGGACAGTGCTGTCCCCATTGCTTCCAACACGTCCAACGCGAGGTTGTTGTGGCAAGTCTGGAGAATGAATTCCTCGGTGATCGGGTCCCGACAGTTCATCGCCTTGTTCCGGAACCTTTTGACAAAGGTGTCAACCAATTCCCCGTCTTTCTGCTTCTCGTCCAGCAACGACCCAATGGATATCTCTGTGTCATCGTCGAAGAAGTTGGTGAGAAACTTAGTCTCCATATCATCCCAGCTGTTCATGCTTCCTAGCTTGAGATGGCGATACCAATCGAAGGCGACTCCACGAAGAGTGCCAACGAAGGACCGTACCATCAGAGGTTCATTACCAGAGATAACCCCCAAGTATGATTTGAAGTAAATCAAATGTTGAGTGGGGGAACCCATCCCATTAAACGGCGTGAAGTTAATTAGGTTGAACTTCGCAGGATATGGGATTGATTCCCACTCTCTTGGGTATGGACAAGGAATGCCTGTTTTCTTCACCTCTTGAGCGGAAATCAATGTGTTGATTTTGCTCTCGAGGTTTTTAATCTTCAAGCTTTCACCCGAGTCTTTGTTGGCATTCTCGTTACCACCCCCTGCATTGACGGGGGGATTATTGGCATTATGCATCTCATTCGCATTTGTGTCCTCATCCTCCAGATTAACCTGGTTGCGACGACTTGGCTCGCCTTGCTGGTTCGTCAATGCTTGGATTTGTTGGTCATGCATTTCTCTCATGTTCTGCATGGCCATCTGCATTTCGAACCTGAAGGTTTCCTGTTGCTTAGCTAAGGCGTCTTCAAGCATCTTGTCCACTTGTTCTGCACTTATCATAAGTGCCTCGCGGGGTTATCCCTCGCTGGATACCGTATTATCTGATGCAACCGCGGAGCCGGCATCAGATTCTTCATCTTCTGAAGGGAGTCTTGTTCGAACCCTACCATAGGTTGCTCGCTTGATGGTTCCGGACTGCACGACTCGAGATTATCCCGTGTCGATGTCCCCTTGCTGGTCATATTGGTGGTGACCCTCAGAAATTCTCCATCTTCAACCACCGTTCTTCTTCGTCGGAAACGCCTAGGCCTTGGTTTTGGCGTTTTGGTACTAAGTCTTTCGAAAACCGAAACTCTTTCGGGGACCGCCTTGATGTAGTTGCACTCAGACAGTACTGCCCGAATGAGTTTGGAACAGGGGCATTGAGTTTCCTGTTCTCGGTGACTCCTCTTCCTGGTTTTACTCGTACCCCCAACACGATAGTACAATTCGTCTGCTTGACCTATCGTGTGTTAGCACGCCTTCTCAGGTATAACATTATCGTCATCAGATGATAATGTTTCCTTCTGAGGGTGAACTGCCTTCTTTGGGCTTTCAAAAGTTACGTGCCTCGAAACATGCCTTTTTGGGCGTGAGTTCTCAGCGGGCTCTTAGACTTCAATGCGCAAATTGGTGCGCGTAGCTGCCCTGATTTCTTTGTCATGTTGGAGGTGATGGCGACCCCCAGCGTGTTGAGTCGTTCTGGGCTTCTTCATCGGGTCCAAACGATTTTGAACAGGAGCTTTGCATCGTCCTTCAGGAAGTGGGCCGAAGCGCTCCAAAACTGGCTTCTTCCTTCGGGATGATTCTGCATGATCTCCCGGAGAAGCTATTGGGATTATCGACGACTTTGGTTGATTCGCTGGTGGTTGAACTTTTGTTGCAAGCTGCTTCGGCCTCCGTACTTGGCGGGTTGGTAATGGCTTTTTGGCCACTCTTTCTTCCTCCAACTTCTTGGCCTCCTGCACAAGAATTTTTGCTTGTGCGAGTAACACGCGGCGTTTGTGAATCCGCTCTTCAAGTGTCGAACGGTTCCGTTTGACCCGGATCCATTCGCTCGTCGGCGACTTGGAGGAGCTGCCATTCTTCAGTTGTTGAGGCTGGTTGCCTCCCCTGTTCTTCAGATCCGCGTTGTAGCGGACTCCGTCTGTAGACTCCATCGCCTTAGCGAATTGCCGCGCAAGGCGTTGACGTCGCCTCTGGCGGGCTCTCTTTGAGAGAGTCACAACGCCCTCAACAGTAGAAGCGTTGACAAGAACAGGTTTGACCTTGTTGGAGGTCGGTGGAACTTCACCCGATGCGACTTTGGCATCAGTTGATGCTTGAAAGCATCAGGAAGTTGAGTTTATTCAAAGGACCAATTGAGAAGGCTGTTCGCGGGGAAAATCGTGTTCTTTATTGATTTCATTGTTCTCTCAAGTAACTGTTTATCGATTACAAAAGATCCGGTCTTTTTATAAGATCCGGTTACAACAAAATCAAAGAAATAAAAATTACAACTTTCCTTGTTTGTCGAACGAATCATGAGATCCTGTTTTGCGGTCTCTCGCTTTTGTGGGTTATTTGCCTACGCCGAGGTAAATCTGTGGACCACCGCGCGATCTAGATCTAGTTGGATCTACGTAGTATGACGGGTATTATTTCGCCAAGGAAATAATAGCCGAGGGTACTATTTCGCCAAGGAAATAGTAGCCTTTAGATCTCGGGATCAAAGGCCAAGCTTTGATCCGGAGGATGACTACGTAGATCTGAGATCCAGTTCCTCCCGAACTCTTGCCTTATTTGGCGTTGACGATCGCCGGCACCGGATCTGGAAGAGCAAGTCCTTAAAGTCCCAAAGCTTCAATCTTTCTAAGTTCTGAGTCTTGAATCGGCAGAGCTTCGCCTCCAAAAGTTCCAACCTCTCAAAATGACACTCAAGGCCTATTTATAGGCTCTCAGATCTGTGCCGGGCACAGATCTGGCCGGCCCACCTATAGGTGGCTTAGGCCACCTAGCACCGTATTTAAGTGGCCTCGGCTTTGGCCGAGCCACCTAGAGGTGGCTCGGTTTTGGCTGAGTCCCCTAGGTGTTGTGGTTTTTGCTATTTTTTCCGGTCTCGTGGTTGATTTGGACTCTGATTTGTTGATCTGAATCCTGATTTGGCAGTAAATCCGCCTCGGTGTTTGAGTTCAAAACCGTCCTATGGTTGGATGACTCGTTGACTCACCAAACTGTTAGCTTGATTCCGCATGCGAATAGATGTATTCCATTGTTTGCATGCGGTTCGTTAGCCTCGTTGCCTCGTTAATCCGCTTCGTTGCGTGTCACTTGGCTTTGGCGTTGTGGACTGACGCTCGTGTTTGGATACGTCGCCCGATGGTTCGTCGGTTTGTGCTGAGCTGTGCTAAGGGACCTATAAGCAATTTTATACACCTACAAAGGCGAGGACCCTCACCATCTTTATCTATAGTCATCACAAGAATTTGTCTATGATGCGTCACATTTGTGACAAAAGGGACATTGTGAGACCTGGAGTTACTCGTTTCGCCACTACATTTTTGACTATGCGGAGTCTTCTTGAGAAGAAATGGAAGTTGAGATTTATGTTTTCCGATGAAGCATGGGTGAGATGCAAGCTTGCAAAGACCGCTAAAGGCGCTAAGGTGGAGGCGATTGCTATGAGTGATAGTTGGTGGACAGCGGTGGCCAAGATCTTGAAGGTGTATGCTCCTATTTTTCGATTGTTGAGGGTAGTCGATAGTGACTACAAACCCTCAATGAGATTTGTGGTAGGGATGCTTGAAGATATGAAGAAGGAGATCATTCAAGTTTTTAAGAATAAGGAGAATGATTTCAAGCCCGTGATTGATATTATAGATTGGAAGTCCAAGGATCGGCTCCTTTCTCCCTTGCATATGGCTTCTTACTACCTCAACCCTTACTATTTCTATAGGGATGATGTAGTGAAGAATTGCAAAAGGGCGAAAGATGGATTTCTAGATGTAGTGGAGTTATTCTATCCTGATGTAGAGCAACAAGTTGAAATTCATAATCAAGAGTTGGAGAGATACAGAGAAGGAAAGGGTTCATTTGCTAGGATTAGAGCGGTGAAGGCTAGAGAGAAATCAGACTTGAACCTGGGTAAAATAATTTTAGAAATTGAATCATTTATGACTTATAAGTTATCTATTGTGCCATTGTGATAGTAAATCAACTAATAATATATTATTTTTTGTAGCTACTTGGTGGTATTTGCATGGTGGTGATTGTCCCTTAATACAAAATATGGCTATGAAACTTCTCAACTTGACAATCAGCTCTTCTGGTTGTGAAAGGAATTAGAGCACATTTGAGGGGTAAACTAATTTCTAAACTTATGAAAAATATGAAATCCATCTTAGTTATGTTTTCTAATTTGTGTCCTTTACTTTCGAAGATTCATACGAAGAAGAGGAATAGATTGGAATCGAAGAGGTTAGAGGAACTGGTCTATGTGAAGTTTAACTCAAAGCTCAACCAGAAGAAGAGGAGAGGAGAAAACAAGAACCTACTACTATCTACTGATCGTAGTAAGGCACGAGCATGGATCCTAGAAGGAGCAGGCTCCGATGATGAGGAAGAAGTTCATCCTGGCTCAGGTCTTACTTGGAGGATGGTAGAGGGTATATCGGGAGCGGCTGAGGCTGCGGAGAATAGGAGGAGTTCTAGGCTAGAAGGACCTTCAAGTGCTTCTACTTCAGTGATGGATGATGAAGAAGAGTGTCTTGTCTCGGATGATGATGTTTCAGACGAGGAGGAGGATTGTGTGGAGATGGATTCTGGAGAGGATAGCGATGATGGAGTAGAGGAGGAACTTCATGATGATGATGTTTGATGATGACATTAGATTAGATGCATATTGCATTATTGCTAATTCATTATATTAGATCTAGACTATTCCCGTTTGACTATCTTTTTGCTGATATTTTGGGACCTAAACTTCTAGTTATTGGATATTATATGCCTTGCCATTTAGTATGTATGCATCTTTGATTGACTATTACAGTTTGGATAGCATATGTGTTGGTATTTTTGTATTTATGCATTGTTGATTTGAGTATATATATTTATCTTCAAGTATCACAATTAAAAAAAACTGCCCAGAAACCGCTTAGGCACCCGCCTAGGCGTCTAAGCGCCTAGGAGCGTCCAACGTTTAATGTAACATTGGTGGCCATATTAACATTCATGTGGTAGTTATTAATCTAAGTGCTAATCCTCTCCTTAGAGTCGACACGTGTCCCAAATCAGCACTAATCATCAGATCAGCTCACCCCAGTCAGGGACGACTCGGGTAGCATGGGCACTCGTCTCCTTCCGAGTAAGGACGAGTCGAGACAAGCTCCCACTCGACCTCATCATTGGACTCGACCTCGCTTACATGACTCAGCGCCGAACAAACAACTTGCGAGGCTGACGAAATAGACAGTACTTATTAACATGTTCGCAGAGCCGATTCGAGAGGTGATTTGTCCTCAAAATCCTCACCAATAGTTGTCCAGCCCGGCCATCATCATCACATCCTATGCCACGAGTCTCCATGAATCATCACCTTTTGTCAGCGCCACGCCCACTCAATCACCATCACCTCAAACTCAGTGATGACTCATCCCGCCTACAGCTGACACCTATCGGCTATATGCTAATTCAGTTGTCTATCTAGACTCGATCATAATTACGCATGTACCCCTCTCAGTTGGGTATATATAAGCTCATCCCGCCTGCAGCTGACACCTATCGGCTATATGCTAATTCTTTTTGTACTGGTTGGGGGAGAGGCCAGAGCCCCCTCAGGGCCACATGTATGCCTTTTTTGGCTTACTTAATCTTTGCACGCTTAATTTATTCAGTTCATTGATTGCCCCACTCAAGATCGATACTGACTTGATCGTCAGAGGGTTCACCGGAGCACCCATCTCCGGTCCTCTAACATAATTAATTTGTATCTTTGTTATCCTATAGGGGATTGGTCGTCTAAAGAAGATGAGGGGACCTCTACATTGTCCATATCTATCCTAAGCCCAGTCGCTGATTCGGGATTATCCTCTAACCTCGCTACCGAGTTCTCGGTCATCAACACTGACGCCCACCATGGGGCTCATCATATCTTTTTCAAAAGAGCACATGATCTCCTATATTCAAGCTTACAAGATGGGAAGTTATCATCGCCATTCAAAATTCACGACAGTCAAGAAATTCGACAATAAAGCTAAGACGCCAGGTTTGCCATTAAACACAGACGTGTTGGCGGATATCTCTCCAAGATATAGTCAACTTAAAATACTGCTATAAATGAGAGATATTTTTTGTGTTATTTACTAACATATACGCAGCCTTCGCACTTGATCTTCAACGACTCGGTCAACTTCGACAAAAGACCTTGGCGTAATTTTCATGAATAAGCCCAAAGCGTGTATGCAAGACATTGGTATTCTTTCAGAGTAAAACCAAGACATGCCATCGACACAAAGACCTTGGTATCATTTTCATGAGTAAAACTCAAGGCACATACCTCAGAACTTGGTATCATTTTTATGAGTAAAACCCAAAGGACGCACAAAAGACATTGGCATCATTTTCATAAGTCTAAGGCACATACTTTAAGACCTTAGCATCATCGCGAGTAAACCTAAGGCACAGAGTCGACTTCGACAAAAAAGACCTTGCAATCATTTTCATAAGTCCAAGGCACATACGTTAGGACCTTGTTGTCATCGCGAGTAAACCCAAGGCACAGAGCCGACTCCGATAAACAAGACCTTGGCATCATTTTCATAAGTCCAAGGCACCTACCTCTAGACCTTGGTGTTATCGCGAGTAAACCTAAGGCACGAAGCCGACTCCAACAAAAAAGACCTTAGCATCATTTTCATAAGTCCAATGTACGTACCTCAAGACCTTGGTGTCATCGTGAATAAACCCAAGGCACGAGCTTGAGTTGTCCCGCTCGCCATACACAAAGCAGAGTCACCTCGACTCGAGTATATGTGAAAGCAAAGTCCTACTCGGACCAAGCAAATTGCAAACTCTTAACACAAGAATGCAATCTCAAAGGTACACAATTCAAATTGATAAAATAAATCTTTTTTATTCATATACTTAGAAATATTTACAGTACAAAAGGAAGTGAGAAATATTTACAGTACAAAAAGAAGTGCTAACAACAAAAAGGAGATACATTAGGGCCCCTAAGGGGTCAGACTTGGAAGAGATGCAGATGGAACAATACTAGGGCCAGGAGCAAGAGTCGGACACGTAGGAGCAGTGACAATAGAAGTTGGCAGAGGAGTCGATTGGACCTCAGTCTCGACCTCCTCGCTTTCTTTCTCTTTAGGCTGACTCACCCAGCTGTCACGAGCTGAGCTGTAGCCTGCCTTCTCGGCTGATTCTTTGTCATCCTCTTCACTGCTCCTGCAATCAAGAATGAGCCCCCTCCTTACTTCTCTATCTCCTAGAGCGCTCCAAGGTAATTAGCTACCCTTGGAGGATAGTGGAAGCGGTCAGGATCGCTTCGGAGGTCAGCTGAAAGCTGCGCCTCGAGATAGCTGTAGCCGGCCTTGCAAGCTAGCACCACATCCACCTTTCCGAGAGTGCTGTGGCGATAGCCCTCATCAATCTCGAACTGACGAGCTTCAGATTCCAAATGAGCAAGGTGGCCCTACGGTGCCTAGATTTCAATGAGGGACGACTCACGTTGAGTGCTCTCTTGCCTGAGCTCTTCATGAACAATCTGCTCCTCCTTCAGCTGGACTCGTAGGCTCTTAGCATCCAAGTGATCAGCTCAAGCCCGCTCGAAGGCATCGTGCCTCTCTCACCTCTCTATCTCGACCTCCTCAGATAAATATCTTATTTTATCATCCCGTTCACGGAGATCATGCTTAGTATGGCCAAGGTCTTCCTGAAGCTTGTTGATCTCGGCTGACTTCTTGTTGTTTGAAGTCTTCAGTCCATTGATCACCCTCTCCTGCATCTCCATCTACTGGCGCAACTTGTCCTCGCCCTTCTCTAAATTGCTAGCTCATCCTCCATCACCGACAGCGTCAAGAGAATTCTTTCATGAGCTGCTCTCTAGGCATTCAACTCATCTTGGAGCCTGAGGTAGGAGGTTCAGACATGCTCGAACCAGCCAAACATCTCATGTTCCACCAGAGCTCCTCAAATCATGTAGCCTTTCAGGCACTGGTGGAGGCCAACATCCAGCATCTCGCCAAGGATCTCGTCATTGTGAGGCAGATAGAACTGCTTAACCACTATGGTCTAAGTGAGTCGAAACTCTAGAACTAACCCTTTCTTGTCACCAGGGTTCAAATTTGAACTCCTGGAATGGCTCCTTCTCATAGCGGGGACCAATTCTGGAAGACACTATCATTAGTATCTTCATCTTGCCCTACTTCTCTGCATCAAGCTCATCAATACGATAGGGGTACGACCATCCGAACCCCTGAATAGGAGGCAACCCTTCAGTAGCTAGCTCTTTCCCCTGCCGATGGGTGGACTCGACAGGCATATCAAGGGCCACCTCACCCACTATAGGGGCCTCGGCCTCTTCGACCTCAGTCATAGTGATTTCAACCCCCTCTCCTCTAGCACGGGACCTATTGTCAAGGATGACGACATCAGCTTCATGGGCGGGAACGGCAGCAGCATCCTCCCCCACTGCTTGAGGCGATGAGATCTTCGCCACTGATTGACTTGCGGCAACCTTTTGATCAATAGGGAAAGCACCCATCTCCCTGACAACTTCAACTCTATCTTTAAGAGCCGTAGGACTCCTAGAAGGGACTCAGCTGCCCCTTTCTTCAACTGTATTTTCTTCTTTTCAGACCTTTCAACCTGAACTGTAGCAGCACTTGACCCGACCAGTCGAGCTACTATTTCAGCCACATTAACCGCGCCCTCTCAGCCTCCTCAGTGGCCAAATTAGGACAAAGACTCTTCTTTGGCCTCACTAAGGGCCCTCCTCGAGCTTGAGAAGGCAGAACCATCGATGCCATCTCGATCTCCTCCGAACCTATCGTCAGCCTCACTGACTGTGCCCCATCATCTGTGATTGGAGGAACTGAGAATACGCCGACAACCTGCAGGATCGAGTTGTCAAAGAAGTTCTCGATTCGACAAAAACTTGTATAGGCCCTACACCTGTCAAGCGCACGTTTCTTGTCACTCGACAATAGACCCAGCCTCAAGGCATGCTTATTAATCTCAGACCACCAGCCCAAAACAGCATCAGTGCTGAACACCCATATGAACCGCCTCCATCCAGTCCTTATTGACTCGGGAACGTTGGAGACGATCTTGTTTTCCCCTAGGTGCTGGAGGTACTAATGGCCTCCTACTAATTCACTTCACAAAGATGAGGTGGCCAAGGATTGTCGGAGATAGGTCGACTCTCAACTAGTTGCAGATGACAACAAACCTCACTAGAGTAGCGATGGAGTTCGGCTTCATTTGCTAAGGAGAGACCAGCAGAATCTCAAAGATGCGGCGGAGGAAGAGGTGCACCAGCAGGCGCAATCCATACTCCACGTGTTTGAGATACACTGGAGTGATGTTGTCACCATGATCGTAGATCGCCTGCGTACACACCCGGCACCATAAGGGTAAATGCCCTGGGAATGTTATACTTACCGTACAGGGCCTCCAGCTGCGATGACGGCACTTTGGAGTGAAATCTCCATAGCTAATTGATCCAAATCTCATTTCGAGCAGTAGAAGATGTAGATGCCATCAAGTTGAAAGTTCGCCAAAGAAGAAAATGTGAAAAAGATCAGAGTTCTTCAATGATAGAATGAGAGTTTGGAGTTTTAACAGTAAAATCTCCCTCATCACAGCAGTCGTACTCATAGACAGAATGGTCAACAGGTGGCAAGATCACAACGGTCGACTTGGTTCTTAACCAGTGGCCAGGATCGTTCCCAGAATATGAGGCGACTGCTCGAGAACAGAAGCTCCTCTTGTCTTAATTAGCTCACAGTCCTTGCTTAAGATTCAAGGTTGCGGCTGCGGAAGATCCTCTTTGACGTCAGCAACATCACATCAGAAGAGACTCTTCAACAACCCCTCATAAATACACCTTGGGGCCCGGCCAGTGACAGTTTTATTTCAATCGGATTCAGCCACACCGAGTTCGAGCGAAGGGGCCAGTGTTATGTCAACAATTAACCTAAGTGCTAATCCTTCTTTTGGAGTCAACATGTGTTCCATATTAGCACTAATCATCAGATCAGCTCACCCCCAGCCGGAGATGACTTGGGTAGCATGGGCACTCATCCCTGTTTGCGTCAAAAGTTGCTTCCATTGATAATTCTATTAAACTTCGATCGTTTACAACGAATTACAATGAAAAAATTAGAAAATTACAACTCTTGAGAAACTAACACAGAAGTCGTTTATCGAATCCTGTTTTTGTGGGACTTTGCCTGTGCCGAGAACGCTTTGGTTCGTGGACCGCCGAATCACAGATCGTGAAGGGGGTTTACTGATTCTGACTTCGTTTATCGAAGTGAGAACTTGAAACGATATCTTATCAAAGTAAGATAGTCGTTCTTCTTAAAATCAAGTCAAAGCTCAATTTCAAGGAGTCACACGAAAACTCAAATCTGCTCTCTCTGCTCTGGATTGCTCGAAAATATGCTCGATCCTCGTCAGAAGTGACCCTAGGGGGGTATTTATAGCCTCAGGGGTCTGTAACTGAAAAAACTCAACAAACGACAAAATTAGTACGGCGAGACAGTGTTTACTGTCTCGGCGGGCGAGACAGTGTTTGCTATCTCGGCCCGCGAGACAGTAAATACTGTCTCGGAAACAGTAACCGTCAGGCAGTTTTCATTTTAACTGCCTTCCCACGTTTCAAACTCTGTTATTTTGGCAGTTATCCACGTGATTTTCACCCACGATGCTTCCCACGTCTCTTGGCAATTGATAGACACGTGTAGGGTAGTTATCGAGGTGATTTTGACCATTTCAATACTGTCTCGCTGGCGAGACAGTAAACACTGTCTCGCTGGGCAGTTATCCACGTGATTTTCACCCACGATGCTTCCCACATCTCTTGGCAGTTGATGGACACGTGTAGGGCAGTTATCGAGGTGATTTTGACCATTTCGACACTGTCTCGCTGGCGAGATAGCAAACACTGTCTCGCCGTGAGACAGCAAACACTATCTTGCGGTAAGACATCTCGCTGCGAGACAGTAAAGTCTGTCTCGCTGGCGAGACAGCAAACACTGTCTCGCTGGCGAGACAGTTCATATCTGTCGATTTCTTTTGAATGATTTTCTCTATGTTTGGATATCTCTTAGCATTTTTTGATGCCTACAGATACCCCCTCCAAAGTATTCCAGACTCATTCTTTTATAGAGGAGCCTGGGATACTTTGGATAAGATAGGTTTTACTTACGATCCCTTCAATGCTCGGCTGAGTAGATCGTGTGGAAGGACTTGTAAATGGCTTCAATGCTTGATCTCTTCTGCAGTTCTTTGTAGAATAGCTAATACTTCTCCGGCACTGCGTTTATCGCTCGACCGTTGTTGAGATCTTGAATTGAAGTTGGTATTTCCAGATTGATGCTCGTTTGTCTCTCAAAAGTTCGTCAGGTTATCCTTAAGAATATTCAGATTAATATTCTCCAGAAACTTCCTGTTGAGGGTAGGAATACAGTTTAGACTCGTGTACCCATTGGAGTATCCCTCTGTATCGCATTTGGGCTTTTGACTAAGCAAATATCCACTGTCTCATGCTATGAGGTAGTGTTTGTTGTCTCATAGTGCGAGACAGAAGGGTTTGCTGTCTCGCTCAGCGAGACAGAGTTTTCTGTCTCGCTCGACGAGACAGCGTTTTCTGTCTCGCTCAGCGAGACAGCGTTTTCTGTCTTGCTCAGCGAGACAGCGTTTTCTGTCTCGCGCTGCGAGACAGTCAGTATATAAGTCGGACTTAGGGTTTTTTGATCTTTTCACGTCGGGTTTGGGGCGATTTCTGGCGACTCTCCGACGATTTTCCGACTTTTTTCTGCAAGTTCTCGGCTTCCCTTTGCTCTCTTCGTTTCTGATTTGAGTGGGGTTGTTGTTTGGGGATAATCAACTCGGATTTCAAAGGTTCGTTGACCCTCTTCTCTTTCAAATCTTGATTTTCTTCTCCTTCACGTTTGCATGCACTGTTTCAACTTTTCACGTGGGGTTTGGGGCGATTTCTGGCGATTCTCCGACGATTTTCCGACTTTTTTCTGCAAGTTCTCGGCTTCCCTTTGCTCTCTTCGTTTCTGATTTGAGTGGGGTTGTTGTTTGGGGGAGACTTTACTCGGATTTTGAAGGTTTGTTCACTCTCTTTCTTTAAAAATCTCAACTTTCCTTGACTGTGACTTTGCATGCAATGTTTCTGGCGCATATTGTGATGTATTTGAGTGTTATCCTTGTTGATTCTGAGCTCGAAACCCTAATTTTCTTATTGGGTTTCAATGTAGTTTGCGCACTCATCATGTCGCCGCGTCGATCCAGAGGTTCCCGAGGCCGTTCGACTGCTCAGTCCCCTGAAGAGGCTGCTCCTGTTGCCGCTTCGCATGGGGGTACGTTTCTTTCACCCTTTCACGAATTTAAATACTGTATTTCGTCAATTTCATATATATGTACCTGTATTTGCATGCAGATCCTCGTTTGTATCCTTTGAGATACCCTCGAGAAGAGCCGGTATCCTCCTTTGAGGGGATCGACGCTTAAAAGTGTTTGTTTTGCTTGGACAAAACACACTTCATAATACACAGGGGCGATTTCATATCATCCCACGTGTGTTGAAAGGTTTTGATATGCCGTTATAATGTCCGTGCATAGTAACGCATATCTCCTTTATACATATGGTAGATGGAAAATCGTCACACCTGTTATGAGATAGCGACTATATCTTATGGAGTAAGATATACCGTTTTCTCTAAAATTTTAGGACTATACTTACACAGCTTATGTGTATCTCCTGTATCAGTCCATTTTCCTGCCACAATCTTCACCGTCGATGCAGTTACGGGCCAGAGTAGTGTCACTCATTCTTATTATGAGGGGATACCGTTAATCGAGTCTGCTCCTCAGTTCAAGTCAGAGGGAGCTATCGTATCCTACGACGATTAATCACTGACGCAACCTTAATTTCGGAGCAGGACTCAAACCAATGTATAAGGAAACCAGACTTCTTATTTGGTGACTCCATAAAGGATCCGGCGATTGTTTTCTGCAAGCCTGCGCAGTGGTTACACGAGGATGGTTCGTCATTTCTGTACTTGCCTTTTATGTGGTTACACGAGGATGGTTCGTCATTCCTGTACTTGCCTTTTATCCCTCGAGAGCATTCACTGTTAAAGTTCAGGAACTTATCGGTTGGACGTGAAATGTTCTGGAGATTAACAGAAAACCACGAACGTATTCATTGTGGTTTCATCGGGAAAGAGGCTACTCCAGGTTCCAGTGAAAGAGCTTCTATACGAGGGCTTCATCCAGGTGTCTTAGGCCAAGACAATATACCTCAGAATGAAAAAACAGCGCAGGCCAACACTGTGAAGAATCGTTTGGCTGCAATGAAGAAGAAATTACCCCACGAGAGTTTCAGATGTTATGGATGGGTCCATTATTATGGGGATAAATGGTGGTGGACCAGAATGACTCGATATGTGTTGAACCGTTGGGGGCGAGAGTTAGCAGAACTAGGGTTGGAAGTCCCGATCCGTGCCAGCATGCATGGTCTGCAAATTAGTGTAGGTCATTTCCTCCGTTTGTTCGAGATCTATAATCCTGACACTAATACGTTCTTCACCAAGAACGGGGAGCTCGGGTTACCATTGCACGAAATGATGAAGGTGTCTGGCTTGCCCATAGGCGATGTTCCATATCAAGAGTTCTTCCCAACCACCAGTCAGCTTAATAAGATGAAGGATCGGTCATCTGTGACCCACGAGACTTTATGGGAGCTGACTTGTCATTATCATATAGCTATGGCTGAGATGGAAACCAAAGCTAGGAAGAAATCTCCCCAGGTCAGCTTAAAGCAATTCGCCGATTATCTATTCAAGAACCTGGAGGATCGATCGGGAGAGGTATGTGGATTATCTCCTTTGAGCCCGGGTGACATCAATCGGCTGTTGGAGAAAACAAACGCACAATCTTACACTTCTCATTCAGAAGATGGGTTTTCGCACGGAACTAAATTCCGCCCTTATCTGTGGCAAGCTAGTGTTCCGATTCGCCCCACTACTCTGCTGGCTGGCTTTCTGGCCATATGGTTGAAGAGATGTGTAGTTCCTCACCAGTCATCCGACGCTATGCCAATGGAAGTGTTGTATCCAGCCGTCCAGTTAGCCACAGGTCGCAGATTATCCTTGCTTCCTGCTATGGTGGCGGCTATTCACAGTGGGTTACGGCAGTTAGTTTCCGCATTCACGCAAGAGAAAAAGAAACCCTCTGCCAGTATATCTGTTCCGAAACTAGAATTACCCTACACTTATTTGATGACATGGTTGGTTCTGCACCGGCCAGATTTAATGGAAGCTCCTGAGACGGTGGATCCTAGTCTTCCTCTTTTACAGACCCTTGAGGGTTGCAAATGGATCAACCATCGATGGCCGGACATAACGAGGCAGTTCAAAATTCATAAGTGTTGGAAATTCTTCCCTTGCTTCCCTCGGTTCTCCGGCACTTACAACACAACTTTATTGGATGCTGAAGACCCGAGGCAGAACCGTACTGTTCTAGATGTCGGATGTTTCAGATGGCTGATGAATATCCGACCTGGATATCTGTTGTTCAGGGTAAGGGACGTTTGCCACATTGAGCCCTATCTTCCATGTCGATTTGCCCGTCAATTCGGCTATGACCAAATTTATATCGGCAACCCGAATCGTCACCTTAGCTTTCGAGGTGGACTTATTGACGGGGCGAGAGCTTGGTTTTGGAGTATTGCCGGCTGCACAAATGTTAAATTCGATCTCCCTTTAGAGCGCCTCTACGGATGACCTTCCTCTTTTGTAAGTGGTTGATTGCCGCTAATATCGTCACTCGACGTGGGAGAGTATCGGACTCAGAGGAAGAGGCAGCTCCGCAGCAAGCGACAGAGGCGACTCATGAGGCTATGGTGTCGACTCGAGGAAAAGAGGCTGCTGAATCCTCGAGAAAAGGAAAGGAACCGGTTCTTCCAGCTGGTAGTGAAGAGGAATTTGATAGTGAGGAAACGGAGACTTCTGAAGAGGCGGGTGAGACTGGCTCGAGTTCTGATGAAAGAGCTGGTCTCCCTGATTCTTTCTTTGAAAGGGGACTTGTAAGACATTCCGTCGCTTCGGCCCAACCACAAGTTGCTCCGAAAAAATGGGGAGAGAGAGTCGTCATGACCTATCCTAATCGGATGACGGTAGACGTTCTCAGTGGAGACGAAGAGGATGAAGAGGATACAGTGCCTCTTG